>NW_006288854.1:124661-131609 GCF_000327345.1 Myotis davidii
GTGACGGGGTGGGCCCGCAACCTCCCCATCGACCCTGTCTTGAGTGTGACAGGAGGGGGTGCCCCAACCCCCCAATAGGCCCTACCCTGAGCGTGACTGAGGGTGGCATCGCAACATCCCGATCCGCCCTGCTCTGTGCATGACAGGGGGCGGTGCCCCAACTCCCCAATCGGCCCTGCTCTGAGCCCAACCAGGGGCTGCACCTAGGGATTGGGCCTGCCCTCTGCCACCCAGGTGCAGGCCTAAGCCAGCAGGGCGTTATCTCCCGAGGGGTCCCAGACTGCGATGGGGCACAGGCCAGGCTGAGGGACCCCCCCTTCCCCCCGAGTGCACAAATTTTTGTGCACCAGGCCTCTAGTATTTAAAATAAAATAAAAAGGCCTATACCCAGCAAATGTTAGCCCATTTCCTTTCACCTTGCTTTTCTCCCAGACTCAGTTAAATCATCTGTAAAGTGGAAAAAATAATACCTCTCCTGCTTTGTTCACCAAATTAAGAATTAAATGCGTGGAAGTAGTTGGCACAGGGTATGGCACATAAACTGCCCAGTAAAGGTTATTGGTTACCATGAGGCATGACTTGGTACAGGTGCACATGTACCTGTGTGTACATATATTAAGACTGCTCAGTGGTGTGGTCTATGATAAAAGTTCAGGATAAGCCATCAGGACACTGGGCTTCCCAGTTCCCAGTATTCCCAGTTCTGCTGTGCTTCTTGCAGCATTATGGTCAGGGCTCTTCTCTCTCACCTTCAGACTCTGGGAATACAGAGGGAAATTGGTCTGTCTCTGACCTGAGGAGCTAACATATAGACTAACTGTAAACTGGGATGAATTCCCAGGAAAGGGAAGTAACAGGAAGGAGCCCAGGGACAGATGTAGAACACTGAGAGCTGAAGGCATGGGGGAGGCTTCTCAGAGAGGGGCCCTTGAAGAATACGTAATCAGGAGACAGGGGATGGGGTTCCAGGCATGAGGGGTAGCCCAAACAACAGTGTGGGGACAGGGCAGGTGCTTAGCTTCTCTGATGTGGTGGGTTATTGACTCTGACTGCTTCCTTGATGAGAGCTCACAACCATACGATCCTTTTTTTCAATCATTTTTGAGCTTTTTATCTAATTCAGTCCAAAGAAAACCCCTAGAGGTGGGCAGGGCAGCAATCATTACCACCAGAGAAGAGAAGCAATACCCTAGATCACACAGCCAGGGAGTAGTGGCCCTACCCCCACCGGCTCCCTGCCCAGTCCTCTTTTATAGGGCTGGGACCCAGCTGCATGTAGGGTCAGGTGAGTCATGGAAACTGCATTAGAACTGTGGAGTGGGAGGACAGAGTCAGGGAGGAGCTGACAAAGCTGTGGGGGGGTGAGCATGTCAATATTATTGATAATAATGGCCTAAGATATTTGTATAAGGCAGTTTCTGTTGTGTGTGTTTTAAAGCCCTCTTATACAGATTATCATCTTTGATATTCACAGAGGTAGACAGAGGGCCTGAACAGGGTAGTGTCAAGGGAGGAGGGAGTAGCAGGCCTCCTCTCCCACCCTGCCCCCAGCTTAGTACTGAGAAGATGTGAAACCTTCCTCTTCCCCCCACCCCGCACCAGGCAAGTGGGCCTCTCTCTCCAACCATTTCCCACCCACAGAGCATCACGAATGTTAGAGTCTAACCTGACCTAATCGGCCACCCAGGCAGAGGGGTATCTAGGACCAGTAAAGAGACTGGGGATTTTGGCATGGTCACACACTTGCAGCCAGAAAGCTCTTCTGGGGCAGAAAGAACAGCCATGTTGTGTGTGGCCTCAGAAGATAACACCTATAAAAAGTCCATTGGTTTGGTAAATGTTACTGAATCCTGTTATGTGCTGGGTAGCAAGGATAAGCAGTGGATCAGACATGGTCCCTAGCTTCTGAGAGCTCCAAGTCTTGGTTGCAGACAGACAATTTTAACACAGCATGATTAGTGCAGTAAGATAGAAGCAGAAGGGCCCATGGAAACACAAAGGATGATTCCAAACCTGGGGTAGTAGGAAGACAAGGAAACTTTCCTGGAGGAGAAACCTGACTGGGTCTTAAAAAATGAACAGGTATTTACAGGAAGACCAAGGTGGGAGTGGGGCTGGAGAGAGAGGTTAGGGCTCATATGAAAAGGATATACCCTTAGTTTAGTGGAGAAACTCCTTGAAGGGCCATGAGCTTGGAACTTGGTTCTGGGCACATTCAAGGCAGCCAGGTGACCACCTGTTTGGATGTAAGAGGGGAGTCACTTCTTACAGAGCTGGGAGAGCTCACTATAAATGTCTTTTTCCTCTTGGGAAGTCTGTGATTGTGTCAAATCAAAGGCAGGTGCTGTGCCAGAGAAGAGCACTGGGCTTGCTGGGCCCCAGCGGGCCAGGCCTCTCTCACTCACACGATTTCCACTACCTTACCCTGCCCCGGGTGATGAGGCCAGTCACCCTGCCAGCCAGGACCCATGAGCACCCACACCACACCCTACCTTTCTGGCTCAAGCCCTATTGACAGATCCCCCAGAATCTGAAGGAATTCAAGACAAATGGTTAAGAGGATGGAGTTAATAAAATTTGAAAAATTGAGGCCTGTCACTCCACTAAACTTTTTTCAATACCACTGACAGAAACATATTTCCCCAATGAGTGACCTTCCACAGCTGTAGCGGGCAGCGCAGCCGCAGCAGTGCTGCCAAGAAGCCAGTCTGCTATTTATCAAATATTATAAGCTGGGACACACTAATCTAGAGCAGGGAGGGGAAGGGAGGGGGTCCTGCACTAGACTGCCTGGGGTGCTCCAGGTGTTGGCCCCAACCCCAGACAGCCAGTGGGAGGTGACGGATGGCCTGCGATTAGCACTCCCCACCTCCATCCAGCCCTTTCTCTTGCTCCCAGAGGCCTGACCCTCTAGACCAGCTGCTCAGTCTGGAGAGGCCCTGGGTGGGAGGCAAGGGGAGGTCAGGCCAGGGCACGGGCCATCCTGATGCCCCCAGAGAGGCAGGCGGGTGAGGCCCAACGTGGTTATTTATTGGAGTGTAATGGTTTGTGGCCGTTGGTCGTGAAGGTGAAATCGATCAGTTGTAGAAGTCAGGTTCTATCAATTATTACAGCAATTAGTCAAGTCAGAGCATCAGAGCAAGGGTGTGGGGGCTGGGGGCTAATATTAGATGGACATTATCCATGGTGCCCCTGCCTCAGCCTTCCTAAAGTGGGAGCAGACACGCTACCCTGAGGCTCCAGAACCTTGGGGAAACTCTACTGGCTTCCCCCCTCAGAAGTGGCTGGGGTGGAGCCTGGCTGAGAGCTTCCTGGTCTAGGGACAGGCCCAGCACCGCTATCAAAGGCATCTCTGTGACGGCGGCCCAGGTGCAGGGATGTCCTACCTGTCCCCATCCCATTCTCTATGAGAAGTGACACCGCTCTACTAGAAATTACACGGTGGCCAATGTTTATGGCTCACATTTTTCATTCTGTAAGCAAATATAGATCACTGACAGCACTTGTTTGAAGCGGTTAATCTCACCCTCTGTTCTCCCACTGTCTTCCTCTCTCCCCTTGTCTTTCTTTCCCTCTCCCCTCCTCTTTCCCATTTTTTCCCCTCTTCCATTTCTCTTCTCTTTGCCCCTCTTGTCTTTTTCTTCTCGGTCTCTCCCTCATCACCCTTCCACTCCAGCCCATATCTAGTGACAGAGCTCCCCTTGAGGCTGCCGAAAACACTCTCCTCACTAGGAAGGCTGTACTTTATCCTGTAAGGAGTGAAAAGCCACTGAAGGATTTTTCAGCAGGGATGTGTCCTGGCCGCCCAGATGGCAGTGTGGAGAATTGGAGTTAAAAAAAATTCTGGGGGTGGGTTGACTCCTGGTCTAAGGAAATAACCAACTTTGTGACCTTATTTCAGTTCTCTGTACCCAGTTTCCATGTCTTTGGCATTTTAATTTCTAACCCTCAGGATGGTTGTTAGGATTAAATGATATAATATATATAAAGTGCAGAGCACAGTGCCTGGCATACAGTAAGTGCTTAGTAAATACCAGCGGCTATTATCACCACTTCTAGATGTATATCCAAAAGACATAAAAACATATATCCATGTAAAGACTTTGTACACAGATGTTCATAGCAGCATTCATAATGGCTAAAAGGGGGAAACAACCCAGATGTCTATTGGCTAGTGAATGGATAAGCAAAATGTGGTACATACACACAGTGGAATATTATTCAGGTATAAAAAGGAATGGGGTACATACTACATTCATGTGGTAGCATGAGTAATACATGCTACAACATGGATGGACCTTGAAAACATTATGCTAAGTGAAAGAAACCAGATACAGAGGCCACACATTGTATGATTCTATTTATATGAAAGATCAAGTATGGGCAAACCTATAGAGACAGTAGACAGTGGTTGTTGGGGATGAGGGAGATGGGGAGAAGGGGGTAGCCTTTGATAATGATTACGAGGTTTATTTTTTGAGATAATGAAAATGATCTGGAATTAGGTAGTGGTAATGGTTTTACAACTTCGTAAATATATTTCAAATCACTGAATTGTATACTTTAAAAATGTATGTGAATTATATCTCAGTTTAAAATTATGAATATTCTGTAACAATTCCTATTAGAAAATAGGATTGTGTATAAAAGTATTAATTGTGTTATTGATAATAAGTTTCCTTGGCCTGGATTTTACTTCCTGCACTCTGCCCCTTTCCCCTCTTCCTCTAAACCTCTTCCTCTGCAGCCCAGGCAGACAGCCACATGTAAATGCTTAATAAATGTTTGCTGTTGCTAATAAATACATAGGTTTTTAAGAAGCAGAGAGCTTCCATAGGAATGGTTTTATATTGTGATATAAATGTTTCCACAGTCTGGGATTGAGAAAGGGTGATTTTTTTTTGATTTTTTTTTAATATATTTTATTGATTTTTTACAGAGAGGAAAGGAGAGAGATAGAGAGTTAGAAACATTGATGAGAGAGAAACATCGACCAGCTGCCTCCTGCACATTCCCCACTGGGGAAGTGCGCACAACCCAGGTACATGCCCTTGACCGGAATCGAACCTGGGACCTTTCAGTCCGCAGGCCGACGCTCTATCCACTGAGCCAAACCGGTTTCGGCGAGAAAGGGTGATTTTTAACAAACTGTGGCAGTACACACTGACAGCCTTACCTGGGTATTTAGTGTCCCCAGCCAGCCAGTTACATTCTTATGGCAGAGACTGCGTCTTAACCTTTCTTTACTTCTTAGACAACACTTCCCTACCAAGAAAGATTAAGGAATGTTCCATTTAACACATAGTTCTTGACCATCTGCTGTGCTCAAGGCACAGCTTTCTTATGTTTCTCCCTGCCTTGAGAGGAGTGCCTTTGGAGCAGGGCCAGTGATTCTTCTGTGTCCCCAAGCCCCACTCATTTAAAGTTTGCCAAATTGAATGGAATGGACAGTTTTTGGAGAGGATAGTAAGGTGCTCAGACCTGGGCTTTGGAAAAGAGCTTCTGACAGCCTGGGAGTGGAGTAGCCTTTCCGCCATAAATGCCAAGCCTTGCACACAGTAAACACTGTATACAGGTTCGACAGCTGCTGGCACTTAAAAGAGGGAGAAGGTAGATGGATGGCCCCAGGCAAGCAGCTTCTTTTTGTAATACTTTGTCTTCAAATCACAGGAACTAATGATTGGAGGGAAGCTTGCCTATAAGCACACACTCACCAACAGCTAGTATTGGTAAGAGTCTGAACTGAACCTGGGCTGGCACAGTCAGGTTACTGGGGATGGCCACACCCTTCCAGAGGACTCTGCTGACTCTGGCAGGCAGGAAATGCCAGAGAGAAAAGAGCATTAAGAGAGAGAGAGGCCCACCAGCTGGTGTGGCTCACCTATTGAGCATCGACCCAGGAACCAAGATGTCATTGGTTCGATTTCCAGTCAGAGCACATGCCCGGGTTTCAGGCTCCATACCCAGTGGGGATCAGTGATGTTTCTCATCTCATCAAAGTTTCTTTTCTTTTTTAAAAAAAATCCTCACCCGAGGATTTTCCCATTGGTTTTTAGAGAATGGGAGGGAGAGAGGAGACAGAGAGATACCTCGATGTGGGAAGAGACATCGATTAGCTGCCTCCTGCATGCACTCTGACCAGGGACAGGGATCGAGCCTGCAACCTAGGCATGTGCCCTTAACCGGAATCAAACCTGGGGCCCTTCAGTCCGCAGCCTGATTCTCTATTTACTGAGCCAAACCAGCGTGGGCATCTCATCAAGGTTTCTATCCCTTTATCCTTCTCCCTTCCTCTCTCTAAAAATCAATAAAATATAAAATAAATACAACCTAAAAAGTAAAACGTTTAAAAAAGGGGGGAGGGGGGAGCAGAGAGCAGAAAGAAGGGAGCCCTTTAATTGTTTTCTGGGACATCCTGTGCTCTAGAAAGGAACCCTTTTACATGATTTTTGTGAATGAATATTCATCTGTATATGAATGTGTTGGATAACATGAGTATTTTATTTATTGATTTTTCAGAGAGAAACATTGTTTTGTTCCACTTATTTATGCATTCATTGGTTGCTTCTTCATATGTACCCTGACCAGGGATTGAACCCGAAACCTTGGTCTATCAGGACGATACTCTAACCAGCTGAGCTACCCAACTAGGACATAATGGGAGTATTTTAATGACTAAGGCCATTGGGGTAAAGTAATCTATATGTTTGGTACATTTGTTGGCATATTCAGCTGGTGTATTTGTATGTGCACAGCACACCTGTGTGCGTGTAACACATCTGTATGTGTAGTAGTGTGTGTAGTATGTTTCTGTACACGTGGGAGCCCCAATACTCTGACCTCTGTGTCAGAGAGGGCTAAGAACTCTCCTCTCAGAGGAACTTGACATGTTCTTCCCACCATTCTACAGTGTCTTAAGTTTTTGTTCTCTACATTTCCACAGGCATT
>NW_006288854.1:131636-149864 GCF_000327345.1 Myotis davidii
ATCAGGGTTCAATCCCACTGATTGCTCACAGAGCCTCTGACCGCCTCTGACAACCTCTTTCTCCTCCTGCCAGGAGCCAACCCCCTACAGAGGAATGAAATGGGACACACACCTTTGGACTATGCCCGAGAAGGGGAAGTGATGAAGCTTCTAAGGACTTCTGAGGCCAAGGTAAGTCTCAGAGAAAGGAGAAGGCCTGTGGGCACTCTGAGGCATTTAATCTTTCACTCATTAAAGTATGTCAGGCTTCACACTTCCTTCGGTGATTATTGTCTGTTGAAAACAAATCCAACCCCTAGTCTCATCAAGAATAGGAAACTGTTCCTGTTGGAACCAGGAAGAAGCCTGAGCCACTTTTTGCTTCTGAGGATTAACCATCAAATTTAATTTTTGAGATGGTGGACCTCCTCGTTCCTCTTCATAGGAGGGGAGCTAGTGAGACAAACTCTTCAGCCCAGGCCTCATGTACTCTATAGCCTCATCAGGCGATCCTCTCCTTACTCCTCCTCTAGAGCCATTCTCTGACCCTCCTCCTCACACACACTCCAGAGAACCATATACAGTCTGAGACATCCCCGCAAACCTTCATCTTAATTTCATCCTCTCACCCAAACTTTCTAACTCTGTAAAGACTTTTCCCAGCCGTAACCGGTTTGGCTCAGTGGATAGAGCGTCGGCCTGCGGACTGAAAGGTCCCAGGTTCGATTCCAGTCAAGGGCATGTGCCTTGGTTGCGGGCACATCCCCAGTGGGGGGTGTGCAGGAGGCAGCTGATCGATGTTTCTCTCTCATCAATGTTTCTGACTCTCTGTCCCTCTCCCTTCTTCTCTATAAAAAAATCAATAAAATATATTTTTTAAAAAATAAAATAAAGACTCTTCCCAGCCACCAAGCTGTAGCTCAGGAACTACTTGGCACAATCCAAGAACTGGAATCACAAATCTCAGAGTTGGCAGGGACCTCAGAAATCATCAAGTCCAGTGATGGGAAATCATGCCAAAGCCAAACCAAGTAAGTCAGAGGAAAATAGAGCTGTTCTGGTTGAAAGAGAGGCAGACCTACTCCTTTCCTGGCCTATCCCTCCCCTCCTGAGCAGCCTCCTTGGAGGCTCTGCTGTGGGGCAAACATTTTAAATCTCTGAAATCAAATGACTCATTTTACTTCTAGAGAAATTGGAGCCCAGGGGTGTGATGTGGCTTGCCTTTGGTCCCAAAGTAAGTTTAGTGACGGGACTGGAACTGGAAGACCTGGTTCCTGACCCTGTCTTATGCTCTTTCCAGCATCATGGAGTCTCTTGTTGGCAAAGTGCCCTGAGATGATTCAGTGTAGCAGGTCCCACCTAGTGGCAAATACTCTCTGCCTTGAGAAAAAGCACTTAGGTCACTGCACTGAGACAGGATGTAGGCTGTGATCCCAGCTCCATCACTTACTGACTGGGTGACCTTGGGCTAGCACTTTCCCTCACTGAAGCTTGGTTTACCTCTGTGAAATGAAAACATTGGAATAAATTGTTTCTAAAGTTCCATTCAATATACGATTGCCTGTCTGCCAGTCAGGATAAACATATGCTGTTGTAACAACCCCAAATTTCAGTTGTCTAAAAGAACAAAGATTTATTTTTGCCTCACACTGCATGTTCATTGTGGGTCGGGAGGAGCGGGGGAGGGAGTGTGTGCTCTGCTCATTACAGGCACTCAGGGACCCAAGTGCAGAGCATCCATCCTGTGAAACGATGCTGATTGCATGGGAAAAGAATTTTCTGGAAGATCTTGCACTGCAGCTAAATGCACAGTCTGGAAATAGGACCCTCTACTTCCACTCACAACTCACTGGACATACTAATCCCATTTTCCTGCCCAATCACAAGGAGACAAGAGTGAACTTACCATGTGCCTAGAAGGGGAGAGCTGGAAATACTTGGTAACCAGCATTAACCACAACTTGTCTTCTTGGAATCCTTAGGAGACCATCTTGCAATGTTCCCTCCAGAGAATGAGAGGAGTTAGGAAGGTGGACTGGCTTTCACGGCACATTCCTAGGGGCACTTGGGACCAGCAAAGAGCAGAAATTCCATAGAGCAAATGCTCCCTTCCCTTTGTTCAGATTTCCTACCCCTAGGAGCAGCCCTTGAAGTCAGGTTAGCTTTCCCGTGTGCCTTAAGGAAATCCCTAAGCATGTTTCAGATAACCTTGGGGACTACGTCCCAGTCATAATTTCCCCTTTCAGGCCTAATTATTGTCCCCTGAGAGCAAGCACTGCAGTTGGCAAAGAATACAAATTATTTGTCAGGTGATGTAATATAGGTCAGGCTCTGTTCTGGTCATGTAAGGCAAGAGAATGGGCCTCTTGGTGCCAGCTTATGTGGACGGGTTAGAGCTGCTGAGGCACTCTTAACAGAATTTGGCTGCCCAAGAAATGGCTTGATGTTGGCCACGAGGCAGTTAACAAATGGCAGTTGCATTGCTCTGCCAATCAGACCCTTCTGGATCACAGAGAGCAACTGCAGACACTACCTTCTGAGTAGACTGAGTTCTTAGAGCAGCCATGGGCAAACTACAGCCCGCCAGCCGGATCCAGCTGTTTGAAATGAATAAAACTAAAAAAAAAAAAAAAAAGTCCGTACCCTTTTATGTAATGATGTTTACTTTGAATTTATAGTAGTTCACACAAACACTCCATCCATGTTTTTGTTCCGTTCCTCCGGTCCAGTTTAAGAACCCATTGTGGCCCTCGAGTCAAAAAGTTTGCCTACCCCTGTCTTAGACTCTCTGTAAGGAGGGCAGTTAGACTGCCTGAAAAAAGGCTGAAGGCAATAGGGTCATCTGGCCCTGAAGACAGATTGCACTTAGGCACAGGAACGGCTGTGGGTGGGAGGGGAGGAGATTCATTCAGCAGCAAAGCTAGGACAGAGCCAAGTTTAGTGGGTGGCAGCTGCAAAGAGGAGCTCCCTAACAGAGCTGCCCAGTAGAGGCTAGACAACTATTTAGACCCAGCCCTCGACTTCTGCAGCCTCTCAACTGGAAGACTGTTTTTTGTCACCTCTCTGTACTTGATCCCTTCATCCGGTCTGGACTTCCTACATTTGGAATGTCTAGCTGTCCGCTCAACATTTCCACCTGATTGCTCTGCTCTCCCATCAGATCCTAACCAGCTGAACTAGCCCTCAGCTCTCCCTGGATGTCAGCATCATTGTCTTTCTCTCAGTTGCTTAGCATCTATGTGGTCACCTATTCTTTCTGCTCTGTTTTTTTCCTCCAAGCTGCAAAAACTACCTCTTCAAAACTGTGAGGCAGAGTTTCTGGGGAAGAGCACTAGGTTAGACCTGGGTTCTGTCTCCCTCTGCCAGTAAGAGAGCAGCATCTGCTCCTGAGTTCAGGCCCTATATTTGTAACGTAATGACTCAGGCCTAGAGCTTGCTGAGGCTCCAGCCTGAGACTGCATCTCCTGGCTCTTTGTCTACACATGAGTTACCACCACTCTGACCTTATCTTAGTCCTCTTCTATCCACCCAGTATCCTCTGCCACCCAGCTCAGCCTCTTCCACCTTCACCTACCACTGTGTAGTCAAGTATGGGCTCCTTACAGAAAATGTGTAATTATAAAAGCTATCTGTCCCATCATAGAAAATTAGAAAGGTAAAAATAAGAGAATTAAATAATTCGGTACATATTTATAAGTGACATCTACATGCCACGCTCTGGGCTATGTGGGAAGAAGACAGATGGTGAAACACTGAAGGAGCTCACAGTCTGACAAGGAGACAGGCAAGCGAACCATGACACCACTGAAAACCCAGAGGTGGCCTCTGATCCTGCCTGGGAGACCAAGGGAGGCCTCCTGGAAGAGATGTCAACTAGCTAAATTTCAATTAAAAGCATTCTAGTCCTTCTACCTATTTGTAACCACTATTAATATTTTAAATTATTTTTAATAATAGTGAGTACCATTTATCAATGTATCCAGGCACTATGCCAGGTGCTCTAATATATATTTTTTCTAACCCTATAACAAACATATGAAGCAGCTCTTATTATTCCATGTTACAGATGGGAAACTGAAGGTGAAAGAAAGCAAGCAGGTGACTAAGAGAAAATCAAGTTGTTACAAATAACTATTGAAATATAAATAAGAGATTTCCTCTTATGATACTATACCTTTTCTGGACCATACCTATATATATTTATATAGGTGGACTTTTTGTATATATCAAGGATCTCAAACTGGCAGCCATATTTTATTTATTTATTTTTTTTAAAGTACATTTTATTGAATTTTTAAAGAGAAGAAGGGAGAGAGATAGAGAGCTAGAAACATCAATCAGCTGCCTCCTGCACATCCCCCACTGGGGATGTGCCCACAACCCAGGCACATGCCCTTGACCGGAATCGAACCCGGGACCTTTCAGTCCGCAGGCCGACGCTCTATCCACTGAGCCAAACCGGTTTGGCCAGCCATATTTTATTTTGCCAGCTAGAATTTTTTTAAATGTCAATATAATGCTTTAGAGCAGTGGTTCTCAACCTGTGGGTCGCGCCGCCCCTTTGGCAGTCGAATGACCCTTTCGCAGGGGTCACCTCAGACCATCCTGCATATCAGATATTTACATTACGATTCATAACAGTAGCAACATTACAGTTATGAAGTAGCAACGAAAATAATTTTATGGTTGGGTCACAACATGAGGAACTGTATTTAAAGGGCCAGAAGGTTGAGAACCACTGCTTTAGAGGTTGGAGCGTGGACTCTAGCCACAGGCCTTCCCATTCCCTATTGTATGTGCTTGTCTGTCAAATATGTATATTTTCTACGTGACTCTCAAAGTGTTTGAGTTATGATCTAGTTCATCATTTGGGATCTTGCTTTTTTCACTTAATGTTATTTCTTGATGACTTTCCTATTTTAAAATTATCCATTAGCCTATTTTTTTTATTCTGCCTTTCAAAAGGTGTTGCTTATCTAAAATTTCTGTTACCTTAATTGGCCCAAATGAGTTACTCCTCACTGTTAGTTTACTTAGTTCTCTCGGCCTCTTTGGGACCCCCAAGAAGATCCAGAGGTAGATGAAGCCCAGCTCCTGTTCCCTGAGTGGGCCATGTGAGAGAGGAGCATGGAGAGAGGAGGGTACGCCCAGCTCTAATACCCACAGACTGACTTATGCCTTAGGGGAGGGGTCTACAGAGATTTTGTGGGGCTCCAAGAAAGCATGGGTCTCCTCCAGGGTCTCCTCATTCTTGAGCATGTCAGGCTTCATAGAGAAGGTAGCCTGTGATCTCACTAGATCAGGGGTGGGGAACATCCAGCCTGCAAAATCATTTGGTCTGGCCCTGCCAAGGCATTAGGGGTGAGTTAATTAAATGTTTGACCAAATACAGCAGACTGATTTTTAAGTTAATAATTTTGTATGGCCCGCAAATGATGTTTAAATATCCAAATGGCCCTTGGGAGAAAAAAGGTTCCCCACCCCTGCACTAGATGGAGAGTTTAATACTTAAAGCGTAGACCATTTTCATGTCTTAACTAAGTGACGAAGGAGAGGTAGAAATATATCTCTGTGCACATGATGGCAGATAAAACAAAAATATGGGGAGCTATTCCATGATGAATATTCAGCTGAGGGGGACGTGCTGGTGCCAGCCCGCATCTCTACTCCCAGATCCTCACTCCACCGAGACTCACGAGGAATTTATTGCTCATTTTAATCACACCCAGAGAATGAATTGGCAGGAATATTAGGCAGATAGACCTATCATATATATTTTATTTGCATATCCCAGTGACAGAAGCACAAGCACATTTCCTATGTCTATATTTTTTCATTTGCTTCAGGGGTAGCTTGGGATGCAATGCTCCCCTGGGCCCCCCATTCAAGGCTTCGAGCCTGGGTGCTCCCATCAGAGCTGAAGAAAGCTTTCCAGGAGGGAAGGGGTGAGGTATGCAGGAGGGTAGGAGGGTTATGTTCCTTCTGGTTTAGGGTGAAAAGGGATTTCTTTCCTCCTTTCCAGCTTGCTCCCTGCTACGCATCTCATTTTGAGTGCTGGTGCCTGGCCCTGTGCTTAGCCCTGTGGGGATGAAAACACTATCTCACCTTCATTACAGGTTTACTATGGGCCAGACCGTGCTTTGCTTTATGGGGACAGGCTTTGTCCTTCCTTTGTTTTTACTTCTTAAAAACTTTTTATTGAAATATACTCGTATAAGGTACACATAATATTAGTGTAATAGTCAAGAAATAAACTATTACAAGCACGCAGAAGCTCACTTTCTACTCCCTTCCAGTATTCCCCATTCCCCAAGGGTAAAATTATACTGGGCTCTTTTATTTTTACATGATTTCAAAAAAGAGTACAATGACTTACTATAACACTTCATGCAGATCACCAATCATTAACATTTATTACATTTGCTTTATTACTTAAATATGCATAAATATATAGAGAGAGCTATATCTCTTTTCTGAATCATTTGAGAGTAAATAATACATTTTAAGCCCCTTTATCCTTAAATACTTAAATGAATTTTCAAAAAAAAGTACATTTTCTTACATAACTTCAGTACAAGCCTCAGAATCAGAGCATTATATTGATCCCAACTAATCTACAGATATTATTCAGATTTCTCCAGTTGTTCCAATAATTCTCTTTACAAGAAAAGAAAATTTGCCTAGCTGGTGTGGCTCAGTGGTTGAGCGTTGACCCATGAACTGAGAGGTCACACTTTGATATTCTAACAAGTACAAACCGATTATTTTGTAGGCTGTCCCTCAATTAGGGTTTGTCTAAGGTTTCCTTATAATCAACTCAGATTATGCATTTTTGGCAAGAATACCGTCTGGTGTTTGTTCTCAATAAATTCATAAGGAAGTCCTGTGTTAAAAGTAGAGGTAGGAAATTTGTGTTTTAAGTCTCATTTCCCGGAATAGACTCTGAACTCCCTGAAGGCAGGGAACAGGTCTTATCTCCAGGATGAAAGTGCAGGAGCTGGAGTCAGGCTACAACGGTTAGTGTTCTGTCTCTATTATCTGCTACCAGTGGAACCTTGCTTTAATTTACTTTACCTCTTTTTTTTTGAGGGATGAAGTCCTCTGAACTTCATAGGGCTGCAAGGATTAGAACAGCTGGTCCTAAGTCAGGCAAGATCACCAATGGATGCTAAAACTAGTGAATGGAAGTTTGAGGAATAACAGAATATTTACATTGCCTCAGATTTTTACCCCACAAGATACTTATTCATTACAAAGGGAAAAATGATAGAGGAGAAACCTGGCACCAACCACACCAAGTGATCAAAGTTAACGTCACCAGTTATAGGATACAGAGGATCAGGTGCCTCTTGGTTTGATGCACTGAGAAGAACACAACTCATTTTCTCACTTGCCTCTTCTAACCTTCTCTCACCAGTCTTGTCTCTGGATCAACCCAGCTATTTGCAGAGGAGTGATATGACCCGATTTACATGTTACTATTGCTCTGGCAGCAACAGGAGGATGGTCTGGAAGAGAGGAGAATGTAATCCGAGATACTGATGGTAGTGATGACCAAGTCTGATGGGACTGATGCCTGCTCTGTGCCCAGTCTTCCTCTCCAGGAATGTGTCCTTTATGAGCCAGTTCAAGAAACTTTCATTCCCGTCTCCTTTCATCTGCTGTGCATCCCTTAGGCTCCTTTGTTGGATCCCCTGAACTCCCCTTGTCATCATTCCTCCCACTCAGGGTTCTTTACATCATCCCCCTCCCTAGTCTCATCTGTTGCCCCTTGGTCCCTTTTGTTGACCTCCCCACTCAGCTCTCTGTGATCCCCAGCTTCAAGGCATAACTATGATGTGAGCTGGTGTTGGAGTCTAGGATCCAGGAGGATAGGGCATATCTGAGTCTGTGAGCAGCCAGTGTGTTCTGTGGCCCTGAACTCTCATGAGCGGCAAACTGCAGCTTGGCCTCTCTTCTCTTCCCTCCACCATACCTATCCCATTCTTGCCCAGAGTCTCATTATGCCTGCCACCCCCACCCCAGCTACCCTCTCAGTGAACACACTGCCAGGTTCATTATCAGACCTTTTCTCTAAGGGATGTCCAACAGTAATGGTGCCTGACATACCCCCTCTCCCTGTAACACTCCCCACCTCTGAGCGAGCCCAACTAGGCTTTGCCTCGGCCTCCCAGCCCTTTCCTGTAAATGCACTCACAGCCAGGAGGGGTGCCATGTTAAATCAAGAGTGATGGAAACCAGTGGCAGCAAATATCCAGCCAAGATGCAGCATAGGGAGCTGGCTGCTGCTGGCTCCAGGTGAGGGCTTCTGAAACTAATTGCATATGGCTTTTATTAAGAAGATGATCACTCCCCCACTCCTGCGCTCCTGGGTGGCTTCTTCCTAGTGCCTCTCAGCCCAGTACCCTCTGCTTCTGTAGGCTGGGTCACCTACTTATCTTCTCTTGTGGAGCCCTGTCAAAGCACGGCCTTGACCTTAGTCCCTTCCTCCCCATTTCCTCAAAAAGCCAAGAACAATAGTAGTCCCTATTTATGGAACCCTTCCCCAGTGCCTTCTCCCATTCTCCTCTCTCCTCTTTCCCAAGAAGAGTATATGCAAACCAAGTATTTTCCTTTTCTAGGTTCTTCCACTGGCTAGCTTTTCACAAGCCTGGGCTCATATAGTTAAAAAGTCATTCGTTCAGTACATTTTTTTATACAAAGCCTAGGCTAAGCATTAGGAAAAGAGAATGAATCTGTAACCTATCTGGTTTAATCTCAGTATCCTATACATTTTTATCCAAAATTCTGCATTTTCAAAAGTTTTTCTGAATAGATATTTAGGAGTTCATATATCTCCACCAGGCTGGTGGAGAATCGAGACATGCTTAGATTTAGGCTGTAGGTTACCTCTTTCCCAGGACTATCTGGAAAGCTCCTGAGAAACCACCCAAATCACAGTGTAACTTTTCCCCACCCTGACCCCCATAGAAGTTAAGGACCCTTTCTCCTTGCCCAAGAAAATAACAGGAATTCTAAGATAGCCTAAAATCGTGACTCTGAAGAAGAGTTACAGGAAGTAGAAATGTTTCCCTGGAGAAGACAAGGAGGCCATGAACATTGTACCCAAATCAACAAAGTGGTGACAAAGTCATGTTAGGCTTGGCATGCAGCAAAGGAAAAAGATATGTTCTATGAGGCCCCACAGATCAATGGAGGAATTCTGTACCACGTAACGAAAACTGATAGGCAGAGATGAGCCATAGTAGGTGCCCTCGGACCCCTGTTGGTGTTGGGACTGTGCCCTGTTGGGCTCCTAGGGGAAGGAGTCAGTGGCCACTTCCAGGGGAGTGGGGGCATCCAAGTGGACTTTGCTCCTGGCTTCTACTTGAGCCAGAGCAACCATTCTCTTTATGTATGGATGGAGCTCCACACAGATTACATTATTTTAAAGAGTTTTGGTAAATAGTTTAAATAAATGAATGAATGAATGAATGAATGGCACTGGGTTACATAACTAGTTATCCAAATGCAGTGAAGGAGAAGTAGCATTTATCAAAGGCCTTCCAAGGGCCAGCTACTGTGCTCTCCTCCCCTTGAGTCTCTTACATACCACTTCCACATACACATTCACTGTGTGCCAGAGACTCTGCCAGGTGCTTTGTATACACTATCTCATTTAATCTCCACCAACATCCCCAAGGATCCTGCAAGTTAGGTATGAGTACCAGCCCCATGTTATAAATGAGGAAAATAAATTTCAAGGAGGTAAATTAACTGCCCCAGGGTCAGCTAGCTAGTAGGTAGGTGAGGTGAGGTTTGAATTCAGGTCTGTCTGGAGCAAAGTTTCTTTGTGCCACATGCCTTGCGCCACTGTGAGCCAAAGGAGGAGCCAAACTTCAGATGGCGACAACTGTAAGAATTAAATATGGTGCTATTACCAATCAGAAAGAATATATGGCCCTAGCCAATTTGGCTCAGTGGATAGAGCATCGGCCCGCTGAAAGGTCCCAGGTTCAATTCCTGTCAAGGGCACTTACCTCAGTTGCAGGCTTGATCCCCAGTCAGGGTGCAAGGGTGCATGTAGGAGGCGACCAACCAGTGTGTCTCTCTTACACTGAGGTTTCTCTTTCTCTCTTTCTCCCTCCATCCCTCCCCCTTCCACTCCCTAAAATCAATGGAAAACTATCCTCAGGCGAGGATTAACAAAAAAAGAAGAAGAGCCCTGGCTAGTTTGGCTCAGTGGATAGAGTGTTGACCTGCAGGCTGAAGGGTCCCAGGTTCAATTCTGGTCAGGGCACATGCCTGGGTTGCATGCCCAATCCCCAGTAGGGAGCGTGCAGGAGTCAATTGATCAATGATTCTCTCTCATACCCTTTGAGACAGCATAGAGGGACCTGAAGAGTATTATACTAAACAAAATAAGCCAGTCAGAGAAAGATAAGTATCACATGATCTCACTCATATGGAATCTAATGAACAAAATAAACTGATAAACAAAATTGATCCAGAGACATAGAAGCATGGAACAGGCTGACAGATCTCAGAGGGAAGGTGAGGGTGGGGATGGGGAGGGAGAGATTAACTGAGGAACTTATATGTGTATGTATGCATACCCCATGGACACAGACAATAGTGTGGCGAAGGCCTGGGAGGGGCGGGTGTGGGGTGGCAGGGACCAATGGGGGGAAAGGTATATCTGTAATACTTTCAACAATAAAGATAAATTTTTTAAAGAATAAGAGGAAACAAAAATATGATGCTGTGTATAAAACGCTGAGTACAGTGCCTGGCCTACAGAAGCTAGTCCACAAATGGTTGTTATTTCATTCAGTTGGCAACGTGTATTGACTCTTTCTGTGAGCCCGGCCCTGTGCTAGGTGCTAGAGCTATAGAGAAGAATACAACTTCGTCTTTGTCACCAAGAACTTAATGGATTAGAGAAGAGAGAAACCGGCAGTCAAATAAGTGCTCCGCAGGGCCTGCGGCAGGCAGGAAGTCTTACAAGAGGGTTCTTAGACAATACAGTATTGAAGCTGAGATCACCAAGGCACTTGGAGGTGGGTGTGAGTGGAGGGACTTCTGTGGTGAGGGAGCAGAGTGAGCAAAAGGCCTAGAGGTGGGGATACCCATCACTGAGGAGAAGTGAGGACACAGACCCAGCAAACCAGTGAAGGCCAGTTTCCATCGCTTCGAGCTCCTTCCATGGTCTGCCTGACTGACTGTAAGCCGGCCAGTGCACTAGCTGGAGCTGTACCAGCCGGCCTGTGTATTTCTCACCATCAGAGCCTTCTAGCCTGGTGGACCGCGTGCTGAGAGGGACTGGGTGGGCAGGGAGGAGGAGGATGAGGCAGATATATGACTGGAGTCGTCAGAGCCAGGTGATGTATGTGGCGCCTGAGGGAGCTGCACAGTGACACTCTGGATTCCAACCGGCAAGCGTCGCTCCACTGGGATCGGCGCCGAATTATTGCTCCACATGAAACCCCAGGACTGATGGGAGCTTTCAGTTACAGACTGATAGCAACAACCAAAATTGGATTGTTTGCTATTTATTTTTTTTAACTTCTGTCAAGGTCACTACCGTAACAGGAAAACACTGCCCAAGCAGCAGGTATTTTTCATCCACTCTGCCCGCAAGAGCAATCTGCAACCACAACTTTTGTGACAGGGCCTTACCTTGGCAGCATGCTTTCTAGAAATCTGTCAGTGTTTAGAGGTCTGAGGGTAAGAGAGCCTCCTGAATTCTCTACTCCAAGACCTGCTTTCTTCCCCTGCCCCGCAGCTTCCATAAGTGCTTTCTCATGGTACCCGTGCACTCACCCTTCCCCGCTGGTCTCCATAGAGTCCCACAACTTCCACCTAGCCCATTACTCCAGCTCATGCAAGCTTCCCATCTCCCAGGAAGCCTACACCCAAAAAAATGTTCCATACTTTGTGTATCCTTCACTTCTTTTTCTGTACTCCTACACCACCCAGTCTAGCTGTTAGTTCCTCTTTATATTGTCATCAAATTCATTTTTGCAGTCATTCCCTAGATGCCTCTACTGTGCCAGGACTTGTGCTAGAAATAGTGAAAAATAGTGCCTTCCCTCAGGGAGCTCATCACTGATTTTAGAATACAGGCTCATACAACAAACTTGTTTTCAAGTAGTTGGAGGTTTTTTTGGGGGGTGGGGGGCGGGGTGGAGGAGGTGGTAGTGATAGGCACAGGGCTAGGAATGGGCATGCATGCTTTAGAACTGTGAGGAAATTGGATGGTTCTGCCTGAGCAATATTTGTGCACAGACCCTGCCTCACCTCCCCGGCCCGACTTTGAGCTCCTTGAGGGCAAGGCCTTGCTCTCCTCTTCTTCCTCGAAGTGTGACCAAGCTCAGGAGCTTCTGCCTTTACTGAGATGGACCACGTCCAGGGCCAGCACATGCCAAATATTCAGCACCACTAGAACCTCCCAGGGGGCAGAGCACAGTTCTCTTCCTTCTCCCCGCCCCACCTTCCCATCATGGGGCCCAGCACATAGCAATTGCTGAATAATTGTGTTTAATTGAAATGCAGTATCATTGAAGTGGAGGGTGTTAATAGCTCTGGTTTGAAAACCAAAAAGGTTTTCAAGAGAATAAGTGGAAAGAATATTTGCTGAGCACTTGCTACATGCCGGCCATGATGCAAGGCACATTATATATATCATCATGTTTAATCCCTCATTAATAGATAAAACTGAGGTGAAGTAACTTGCTTCAGGTGATAAGCATATTTTGTCAGTGATAAATCTGGCATTCAAACCCAGGTCTTTTGTCAGACTTCAGAGTCAAGGTTTAATTTAGTAATAGTACTTATTTTACTAGCAGAGTTAGCCAGCACTCTGAGCAGTGGCCACCTGAGGTAAGGAGATGGGGTGAGGGGTAGAACGAGAGGACTGAGGGAGGACTGGGCCTCCAGGGGTCATGAGCCAGAGCTGTGAATCCTGACCCCTGGGGAGCCAGGCCTGTGTTTTATCCCCTGGGTCAGGGATAGAATAAAACTAGGATGCTGCTGGGCCCGGACTCCTGAGCACCTTGCTCTCTCCCCACAGTACCAGGAGAAGCAGCGGAAGCGTGAAGCTGAGGAGCGGCGCCGATTCCCACTGGAGCAGCGGCTGAAGGAGCACATTATTGGCCAGGAGAGTGCCATTGCCACAGTGGGTGCAGGTGAGCATGGAAGATGCTAGCGATGAAGTGTACATCCTGATGTCACCATAACCATATTGCATATTATAACTTAACACTTTTTGACATACTTTCTATGTGCCAGGCATTGTAATAAGCTCTTTGCATGTGTTCTGTCATTTAATCCTCCCTTCCTGTGAGGTTGGTACCATTAAGTTCCCATTTTACAGATTGGGAAGCTGAGACACAGAGCACTTAAATAATTGCTCAAGGCTGCTTTTCCTGTGTTTACAATTTAACTCTGACTTTCATCTGGTCCACTGTTCCCCACGCCCCCAGTTTTCAGGTGAGGAAACAGACCCAGAGAGGAATGAGAGCTTGTCCATCACTAGTAATGTAGCAGCTGAGCCAGAACCAGAACTTTTGTCTTTTGCCACTGCCTCAGTTGTAGATAAAACATCCTGAACAAGTCTTGAGTGCTTTCTTTTTCACCTCAGAAGTCTTATGTCCCATACTTTGACCCCTGGGTGCCAGACTACCCACTGGTATAACCCCTAATCTAATAGCCCTCCTGCCCATGCCGAACCCACTGGAAAGAAATATAGGACTAGGGTCTGCTAAAGATGGTGGCGTCTCCATTGTTTTCTAACCCAGATGCATGACTCCCTGAGGGTGATCTCGAAGGCAGCAAGGGCAGCAGAACCCATGCCCAGCTTAGAAAAGGGGACATCCCCAAAGGCAGGCTCTCAAAGCATGATCTCTAAAGCAGTATCATCAACATCCTCTGGGACCTTGTGAGAAATGCAGATCTCAGGCCTCACCCCAGACCTATGGAATCAGAAACTGGGAATGGAGCACAGCAACCCATGTTTTAACAGTCCCTGCTGGCAATTCTGATGCTCAGCTCAAGTTTAAAAAACTCTGCCCTGCTCTGTTTCGGTCAGTCCCACTCATGTGTTGCTGCCTTTTTTCTCCAAGTATTTGGTGGCAGCAGATGCAGTCCAGCAACTGCCAAAGAAAATACCAGGTTCTTCTCACTGAGAAAGGAGACATCAGGCTGAACTTGTGGTGCTTCTCTGGGAAATTCTAGGGTGGCATTTTCAGTGCTAGGAAACCAATTAGAGGAGTAATTGAAAAGTGAAGGTGGTTGTCCCTGTGACACACAGAGCCCAGCCTGGTCTTCATCATTCTCACATATACCAGTGGGACTCATGTAGCTGCCATGAGCCCCTCGTCAGGGGCCTGACCTGATCAGCAGATAAAAGTGTCTACTGCCTGGCCAGTGTTGCTCAATGGTTAAGCATCAACACATGAACCAAGAGGTCCAAGGTTCGATTCCTAGTCAGGGCATATGCCCAGGTTGCGGCTCAATCCCCAGTAGGGGGCCTGCAGGAGGCAGCAATCAATGGTTCTCTCTCATCATTGATGTTTATATATACATATATGATTTTTGAGAGGAAGGGAGAGGGAGAGAAAGATAGAAACATTGCCGAGAGAGAAACATCAATCATCCCCTATTGGGGATCCAGCCCATAAGCTGGGCATGTGCCCTGACCATGAATCGAACTGGTAACCTCTTGGTTCATGAATCGACACTCAACCACTGAGCAACACCAATCAGGCCTATAAACAACTTTTAAAATGAAATTGGTCAAGATATTTTGGGTCTTATTGTTTTCACTTCACATTGTATTACAAGTACTTTATTTTATTAACTAGTCTTTGAAAATAAGAAGGCCCAAACCTCACCAAGCTGCCCTCCACCCTCAGCTACCACCTTAGAGGTGGCAACCTCCCACTTCTTTGTCAACATTGTGTCTGAAGTGGCAGGATGGGAGATGCTGGGAGCTCTCAGGGTTTGGAGAGACAAGGATTGGCCCATGGAGAGATAGATTACCTGGGCAGAGATCTAAGAGAGCATCTCCTGCTGGAGTCTCCTGTGCATTTGGGCCAGAACTGCCGCTGCCATCATAGTATTTTCCCTCTGCTTCTGACACGGCCCTTTACCAGCATGCTGCCTGCTCCTCTGACCTCTTGCTTCTCAAGTCTATAAGATACGAAGCTCCCAGAAGTAAGAGTTGGAGGGAGGGGAGAAGGACATTGAGATAGGAAGACTTCGCACTACCAATGTGGCTCAGTGGGTAAGTGTCAGCCTACGACCCAGGAGATCAAAGTTCATTTCCCAGTCAGGGCACATGCCCGGGCTACAGGATAGATCCCCAGCAGGGGGCAGGCAGGAGGCAGCCAACCAGTGATTCTCTCTCCTCATTGATGTTTCTATCTCTCCCTCTCCCTTCCTCTCTGAAATCAATACAAATATTTTAAAAAAAAGAGAGAGAGAGAGATGGGAAGACTTCAGCCAACCTGGGCTTGAATAGCAAGGTCAGCAGTTACCAGCTGTGTCACTCAGGCCAGTCACTTTGCTTCTCTGGGCATCAGTTTCCTCGCCTGTGTCCTGGGGAGCAGATCCAGACGGCCTCATTCTAAAGCTCCTTCCAGTGTGCCAGGCAGCACTGAATAAAAACCTGGTCCCTATCCTTAAGATGTTGACCGTCTAGGGATGGGCACTGTGCTCTGTAGGTCAGGCCCACAGCTGTCTCCTTCAAGCTGGGACTGACCCTTAGTCCCAGCCCCAGGCTGGTGTCTTTCCCTCATCCTACAGACCTCTGCTGCCCACCCATCTGCCTCCCCTTGAGTGGACCCAAGCAAGAGTAGATGATTCAGCTTCCCACCTCCCAAGGGCTATCAGAATGTCTGCCCTCAGTGCTTTCTTCTATCCAAAGCTCCATTCTGTCACCTAAAATCTGCCTCAGATCAGGAAGGCACTGCTCCTTGTCCTGTGGGATGTAAGTTGACCCTGTCATGGTCCTACTGACTCTGGAAAGGCCAGACGCAATTGGATCCTGGGCTCTGGGGCTGGTAAGCCATCATTACCTCCATTTGTAAGGCAATAACTATGTGCGCACCTTGCTAGAAGCCCTGAAGCTGGGGATCACACTGATAATGGCCAGATAATGCCCAGCTACCTACCCAGGTGGAGCCTGAGGCACTCTCTGGGTCAGGGTTTGTGGTAGGCAGGCAGCAGCCAGTGCCTCAGGACCTCAAGACTGAAGGAGGTACAAGAATGGGAGGCAGATGTAGAGGCTAGGCCAGGCCTCACTGGGTCCTCTAGGCTAGTGTCAGATGTGTGCTAGGGACTAGCTGGGTGGACCCTGGCACCCAGGGGTACCACGAGGATGGGCAGCCAGAGAAGTGCCGCAGAATGAATTGATTTGATAAATGGCCATTTATTACCCTCTCGAATTGGCTGAAACCAATTTCGGTCACATCAACCCCTGGTAAGTGCTGGGATATTGATTTGTGCAAAGTAATACAGTGAATTTATCAGTGTGATCCCCAGCTGCAGGGCTTTTCTAGCAAGGCTGGCGCGCAGTTACCACCTTACAAATGGTGGAGATAACGCACCAGCCCCACAGACCAGGCCCCTGTGGCCTCTCTGGTCTTCTTGGGTCACTAGAGCCAAAGCAGGGCCAACCTACATACCATAAGCCAGAGGCTTGGCATTGAAAGCAAGGCTTTCCTTCCAGAATCCAGAGCTGTTCCTGCTCATGGGGTAGGTGGGGATGCCCTGGAGTTCCAGAGCCTCTGTTTCCCACCATCCTCTTCAGAAAGGCAACTAGCTGTCTGTTCAGCACATTCAGCGCCAGACTCTGCTCCCCTCCTCCAACCTGCCCACCTCCTGTGTTCCTGTCTCAGTAAAAGCACCGCCTAAATAAAAACTTAGATGTTTTGTTGGCCCCTCCCTCCCTCATCAAATATTAAGTTCTATCATTCTGCCTCTTACATGCATCTTAAATCTGGCCCCTCGCCTCTGTTCTTAATACCACTGCTCTAGCTCAGCATTTGAACCACACAGTAGCTGCCTCACTGGCCTCTCTGCTTCCTTTTCTTCCGGTATAATTGCTTCTTCCTAGCTGGAGTGAGCTTTGTAACAAAGCCCCCTTTTTAAACCCTTTAGTGGCCCTTGTTGCCCTAGCCCAGCACACAAGACCCACCCCTGCTGTTGCCCCACTTTGCCCTGCATCCACCAGTGATGCCACCAGCCACCCTAGCCGCTTTTACTTTCCTGCGCATGCTTTGTTGATCTGCCTTCATTTGTTGATGCTGCCATCTGTGTGGAATTCCTTTTCTTTTGGTTCTTTCCCCACCCCAGCCCTGCCTGTCTCCCACACTCTGGCTGGCTTTTACTCAGTTCAGGAGCAATAATAGACTGTAGACTTCTGAAGGCAGAGACCATGGCTGAATTGTTTTTGTTTTCACAAGTTCTGGCACAGCACCCTGTTCAAAGTAGATGCTTAGTGCAGTTTGTTGAATTAATTAATTTGATATGGCCCTTTGTCCATCTCTGTGACGTGCTTTGAGAAAGGAGAAGCTGTACACCTGCTCTCTGGTAGTTCACAAGCATACTGAGAATGTGACTGTGGTGAAATAGTTCATTATAACACCCATACTACTTGACCTTCAACCCCTCCAGTGGACATGCTAGTCCCCAAACTTGCTCTGAACAGCCTTCTCTGGGCAGCAGATGAGCCAGCACACTTGGAAGCTTCCCTGTAGCTCCCTCTTCCGGGTGCCTGTCCCCAGTACCTTTGCACTTGGTCGCAGTTGACTCTGAAGCCCTTGAACTCCCTCAGAGAAGCACTACTATCCCAGCTGCTCTTCGGTGCTGAGGCTGGGCCCGAACTCAGAATCTCAGCATCAGCCACTTGGCACACAGTGGGTGCACCCTCCTGTCTCATGCTTCACTTCCCTCTTTGACTAATCCAAAACGTAATCTGCCCAAGCCCTGGGCCCTCCCTTGGAGTCCGAACTATCCAGGTCATTTCTGAGTTGTGGGGTGGTAGTGACTACTTTAGAAACTGCTTATAGTTCCACCTCCACACTCAGTGGTTAGAGTGTCAGCTGCTCACTGAAGGGTCGCGGGTTTGATTCCCAGTCAAGGGCATGTACCTGGGTTGTAAGTTTGATCCTTAGTCCTGTTCCAGGCACATGCAGGAGGCAACCAATCGATGTGTGTCTCTCACATCTATGTGTGTCTCTCTCCCCCTTCCTTTTTCTCTCTCTC
>NW_006288854.1:149890-153775 GCF_000327345.1 Myotis davidii
GGGCTGTGTGGGGGGGGGGGGGGGGCGGTATCCTCAGTTGAGAATTTACAAAACAAAAAAGACACAGACCTTATTTTAGGTTTCTTTGTAGGTGCCCCAGCACCCATCGCAGAGTTTATTTTCTGAACAAATGGATAAGCTCCCAGAGAAGGATTAAGAAGAGAGCAGGAGCCTTTTCACCCAGGGGTAGTAATAACTACTTGAAGCCATAGGAGACTCTTAGATCCAAGCTCACTCTTCTCTGTAAAGTGGGCATAAAGTACCTATTCTTTCCCTCTTGTGGTTCCAGAAAGAGCAGGGATTAATTTGTTTAGTCCTCAAGCATTATGCCACTGTTAGGCTATTCCCAAACATCCCTTGGGAAATGTGACTCCTGGTACTGATCCCATGGAATGCACAGTGAGATTGGAGCACACCCTACCCTGGATATGAAGGCACAGGTGATGAAACCCCTTACACTGCCCCTCTCTGAGCCCATTCTCCTCTTCTGCAAAATGGAGATAATACCTGCTTCTCCTTATTCTAAGGAAGAAAGAGATATCTATAAAATACTAAAGCTGTAGTGGCTACTTCCACTGCTGCGCTATGACTACCATTATTTTTACTCTTATTCCACTTCTTGCAATTTACAGAATGCTTTCATAATCATAACTTGTTTAATTTTCGTGTGGGGTTGACTCTGTATGTATTGTATTCCCATTTTATAGATTTTTAAAAAATGAGGCTTTAAGGGACTGTTTTACTCAAAGTCAATCAACTAGTTAAGTGGCAGAGTCAAGGCTCCAAACTAGTTCCTGTAACTCCTACCTTCTCCACCTGCCACCCCATAGATCAGTGGTTCTCAACCTTCTGGCCCTTTAAATACAGTTCCTCATGTTGTAAACCATAAAATTATTTTCGTTGCTACTTCATCACTGTAATGTTGCTACTGTTAGGAATCGTAATGTAAATATCTGATATGCAGGATGGTCTTAGGTGACCCCTGTGAGAGGGTCGTTCGACCACCAAAGGGGTCGTGACCCACAGGTTGAGAACCACTGCCCTAGATGAACACAGATCAAAGAATACAGACCCTAGGAGTAAGGTGGCCAGTTTGGGTGGGTGGAGTTCATCAAAAAGAGTTGTTGCAGGTAAGTTTTAAGAGGGTCTAGCAGTGGTAGACATGGCCAGGAGCAGGTGATCTGGTAGGAAGAACCCAGCAAGGAGGCACTGGCACTGGTCCTGCTTGCAGTGATGAGACCAGCCAATAAAGGGGACCCTGGCATCAACTCATGCCCAAGAGCAGAGGTCAGGGGACAGAGGCTCATGAAACCCTGTGTTGAATGGCTGCTCGAGCCAGACAGTTTTCCAGGTGAGGCAAGGGTATGAGGAGATGCTGTGGCTGAGGCAAGCCAACTGCTTTCCCTCAACTCCTCAAAAGATAGCCAGAGCTGGGGGTAAAGCCCAGGGCCTTCATTTATTCACCTGTGTAACTTCTTTGTACATATTTGCTCATCGATAGAGTTCCCTGCCTTGCCTGCCTCATAGGTTCATAAGGAGGCTCAAATGAAGTTATGTCTACAGGAGTTCTTTAAAAATCATGAAGTGTTGGTAGAGTTTGATGCTGCCTTCGCTGGTTCACAGTGAGAGTGCCAGTACCTATGGCCACATCCTACATGGGCCTGTTCAGGTCTCTGTCTGTCCCAGCCTCTGTCCTGCCCTGACAGGACCCTCCAGGTTCCCAGCCTTGTCCTTAGCCACCCTGCCTACCACACCTCCTGGTGCCCACCTTCCTCAGTCCTTCCTAGCTGCGTCCATTTTTCATTCTGTCGGACACCATCTGCTTGGCCGTTTTTCTCTTCAAATATTATTAGAAATATCCAGAGTTGTAATTGTTTAATGGTTGGCATTTCTCCTGTTTCGCAGGAGGCCCAGATCAAGCCCACTCCAGACTCATGCCCTGGGTCTGGCAGAATTGACCAGTGACAGCTGTGCAGGGGTCTGCCTGGCATTATAAAGAGCTTTCTCCCAGGTGCATTATTAGAAAAGAAGGAGGAAAGAAGGCCTCGGGCACAATCCAATTGCACATTCTCCTCGGTGTGTTAGAACTGCATCGCCCTGTAGTGTGCAGTTCTCGGTGGGCTGGACAGCTTCCCTGAAAGAAGTCCAGATCAGAACCTCAGATGCATGACACCTGGGGAGCCCCAGGCCACCTAAGTCATACCTGGAGACTTCTTCTTCTCCAGATACCTCATGAAGCCTGAACCCAGTTTATGCTCAGCTTCTTTTCAACCTAGATTCTCAGTTCAGCCATTTTTTAGAAGAATTTGACTCCTTTCAGATGATCCCTTTCACCACCACCCCAACAGACATCCACACCTAGTGTTTGCAAAAGTCTAGCCTTGCCATTTTATAATATCTCTACCTCTCCAAATAGCCCCACCCTGGGGTTCTTGTTTTATTCAGGACATTTGGGGACTCCCTCTCAGCCAAGCTTGGACTCCTCCCCTTCATCCTCAGCCTTCAGGTACCTGTGAGGCTCTGGGGTCCCTGGAGAGCCAGGCCTTACAGAACACGGGGCCAGTTAGTTTAGTGATGCCTTGGACCTAGCCCATGGGAGAGGTCGGATGGCGTTTTCTCGGGCCCCTCGGGATTTTTCAGGGAGCATCTCCCAGGCAGGCAAAGTGGCTAGTCTGATTTCCATGAGTCACACAGTTTCCACCTGTTTTTGCTGAGGCCAGAACTAGAAAGTATTCGAAGTAGCAGCATTAGAGATTGACATGAGAAAGACCACAGGAATAAAAAAAAAGAAAAAGAAAAAAGAAAGACCACAGAATGGACCTGAGCTCCTAGTATTTGAGACCTTTGTAATCTGACCCCACCCACTGCTGCTCATGTGTGTTCCTGTCTCCACTTCTGTCATGCTGGCCACCTTTGCTCTCCAGATCCTACCCAGCCTCCGTAGTACATCGTCAGTCCCACTTCTTCCAAAAGCCTTCCTTGGCTTCTGCAGTCTCTTCTTTGAAACCCAACCATGTGGATCATACCATACAGTATAGTATTTAGGATCTTTATACCTCAAGACCGGCAGACACATCCCTTAAGCCATCAACTCTTTTTTCAGTTGACTTAGTTTCTGGGCCTTGTCCTCTGACATATATCCCTTTGCTAATCTCCCCCTGACTCTCTGGGCACCAGACCATACATGCTGTTCCATCTGCAAACTGACCTTGACATTGCATAGCACTCTATCCCCTCCTGCTCTGACTGCCATGTAACCATTAATGTAACCCAAAGTGATGCTTGCTTCTTTAAGCAGCTCTATGTGACGCAAAAGGACCAGTTTAGAGAGAGAAGCAAGCCTTCCATCTCTGCCAGTCAACTAGTAATCTAGTTGTGT
The DNA here is from genome assembly GCF_000327345.1 of Myotis davidii. Classification (NCBI taxonomy): domain Eukaryota; kingdom Metazoa; phylum Chordata; class Mammalia; order Chiroptera; family Vespertilionidae; genus Myotis; species Myotis davidii. The sequence continues at coordinate 153,270 of NW_006288854.1, forward strand.
AACATAGGCAAATCTCTTTCTCTCTTACCTCAGTTTCCTGTTGAGAATAATAGAGCTGATAATTTCCTCTTGGAAATTCTTTATGTAGGTTTTGAGTAATAAAATGTTGATTTTTCCAACTGTGCCTAGTAGATAGTCTGTTCAATAATGGTTCATCTTCTGATAGTTCTGCCTCCTGCTTTTATACTTGAGGATACTTCTGAGTCTGATTCTCCCACTCTGTACTTGGGCATGTAATTTCCTTACCCTTAAATACTTCCTCCTGGAGAGGAGAGGTCAGGTCTGGTTCTAGCAGAGCTGCGCCCCTAGGGAACCTGGTACAGATCTATTCCATTCCCCCCATCTCTGTCCCACCCCAAACCCCTGGAGGCCATGGTTAGTGGAGATGTTAACCAGATGGCTCACCCTTTCATGCCCTGAGCTCCACTACTTAACTGGCTTCCAGAAAGTGCGTTTGACTGTATTTCCAGACAGCAGACCAGACCTTGGTTTTCCCAAATGGGAAA
>NW_006288854.1:153807-154853 GCF_000327345.1 Myotis davidii
TATCCCCAAGGGCCTTCTGTGGGCTCCGGCCTCTCCCATTTGCATTGGAGGCAGGCGAGTCTCCCACCAGTGGTTATAGATGGGTAACCAGCTGAGAGCCAAAGTTCCTCTCAAATTCTCCTTCACCAACCCCCAGCCCCCTCACCTCCATTCACCCGCCTTTCAGTTTCCCTGGCAACGCTGAGTGCTCATCCTGGAAAACTTTATCCGAAATCTGCTCTGGGCAGCTTTCCAAATCCATGCTAACCTGATTAGGTATCTTTAGGGGCCTTGCCAGCTAATCAGATTAGGCAGCACTAATGGTAGTGAGGACTTTGAGTGGGCGCAGAGCAGTAAAACATATTGTATACTTAGTGATAATTATCCTGCCTTTTGTGTCATTGATTTATCTGCCTCCCTCCCCGTCCCCTGTCTTGTGTGTTGGCCCTAGCGATCCGGAGGAAGGAGAATGGCTGGTATGACGAAGAACACCCTCTGGTCTTCCTCTTCTTGGGATCATCTGGAATAGGTAATGGGAGCAGATCAGCCAGGGGGAAGAGGAACTGAGGGAGCCTCAGCTGCTGTGGGCCAGGGTCAGGCCACCCACCTCTAGTTCAACTCCAGCTCCCCATACAACTGCCTCCAAATTACAGAGCCCACTAGAGGGTCATCTGTCACAGCAGGACTAGCTGGAAGGATGCCCCTCCCTCTGGAAGCTAGGGTGCGGGGCCTAATTCACCTGGAGGGCCAGGCTCTGTGGGGCCTGGTAGCCCTGCTCCAACCACTCTACATCCCCTGAGGCTGGCCTTTGGGTACAATTAAACCAGCTCCACTGCCCAGCACATCAATCTTATTCAATATAACCTGAGACATAACCTGCTAGGAAGCTAAAGAAAGTCCCCAAGGACCAATACAGTGCTAGGTGCATAGCAAAATTGGCTACAGTAAAACGGGTTGGGTATTTTTCTAGCCAGTTAGGCTAAGGCATTCTCACCCCTTACTCCCTAGCTCCACTACCTTCTGCATTGACTTGGGGAATTTCATGCATTTTGTTGCCACTGCCGCCT
>NW_006288854.1:155057-161712 GCF_000327345.1 Myotis davidii
ATTACAGTTATGAAGTAGCAACGAAAATAATTTTATGGTTGGGTCACAACATGAGGAATTGTATTTAAAGGGCCAGAAGGTTGAGAACCACTGCTATAGAACTTGACTTTCTATCTAGACAGTGACTTCCAAAGGCTTGACCATCCTACCAAATGGCCCTTCAGAGCCACCCCTTGAGTAGTGTCATTCTTTCTTTATATTACAAAGTCTGTGAAGCCAAGGAGAGGTGCCCTCCCTACCTCTAGTTAGTCTGTGGCTCCAGGCCTGCTGGATGGCAAGGTCATGGGTGTCCAGAGAACATGCAGTGCAGTGAGCCAGGAGGCAGGGTGCTCCTGGAAGAGCAAGGTTTGTGCTGAGCTTCAAAGGACGAGTTGGCTCTGAATTATAAGAGTCAACCTCCCACTCAGGATGTTGCTCTAGAGAAAAAGCCTAAATCCTCATCCACTGAAAAATCAAGGTGCAATTCACACTTTGATTCTGGTCCCAGCTTCATTCACCTTTAATTCCCTTGGTGACTTTGTAAGAGTCACTGACCCTCTCCAAGGGTCAACATTTCCATCCATAAAACATATTATTTTCCCCCTGGCGATGGGCAAGGAGACACCTGATTGGTGGTGTTGCTCTTATATCAGTCAGGGGCAGAGCAGACCTACAGTCCTTAGTTCATCCTAGCTTGATGCCTGTGTCGGTGGCCAGAGCTGTTTCATGCCTGAGGCACATTTAAAAAAAAACAAACATATTATTTTCAGTGTCCATACTTTTCTAACATTTCATTCCAGGAGATAGTTATCTGGTCCTAACCCAATTCCTTTCCCTTCTTTCTTACTAGGAAAAACAGAGCTGGCCAAGCAGACAGCCAAATACATGCACAAAGATGCCAAAAAGGTAAGGACTGGGACCTAGGCCTAATCTTCAGGCCTTTGAGACCTGGTCACTCCTGCTAGCCCAAAAAACCCTAGACTCCCTGAATCTGACAATAGCCTATCAAAGATAGGCTCTGGTCCTGGCCGGTGTGACTCAGTTGGTCGGAGCGTCTTCCCATATACAGTTCTCTCTCGCTCCTTCTCTCTATCTCTATCTCTCCCTCTCCCTCTCCCTATCCATCTCCCTCTCCCTTCCCCTCTCTCTAAAATTAATAAGCATATTCTCAGGTGAGGATTTTCTAAAAAAAGGCGGGGGGGCTCTGGAATGTGAAGCAGGCTCCACCTCTGGCCCCAACTCAGCCACCAATTGCTCCAGGAATTTGGGCAAGTGATCCAACTTCTTTGTACCTGAGTTTCTTCATCTATGAAATAAAAAGACTACTCCTTGCCTTGCCCTGACTCTTGGGGCACATGGGAGAACCCAGTGAGATTCATCCATACAATATTTTCAAGCATCTACTCTGTGCCAGGTATTATACTAGTTCCTTTAAAAAAGTATTAATTTTGACATTTTCCCTGCCCTGAGGAACTCGGTCTGGAGAAGGAAACAGCTGTAGAAACATACCATTACTGTGCATCAAGGCCATGCCAGAGGGAGTCCTGGGGCCTGTAGGAGAAAACGAGTAGGAACAAGGGGATGTCTTATTGCTTCTCTCCATCCCACATGAGCTTTTAGATAGGACTTCTTTTTTAAGAATTTTTTTTTAAGATTTTTTTATTGATTTTTACAGAGAATAAGGGAGAGAGAGAGAGAAACATCAATGTGAAAGCAGAGTATCGATTGCTGCCTCCTGCACTCCCCCTACTGGAGATAAAGCCTGCAACCTCAGCATGTGCCTTGACCAGAAATGGAACCAGCAGTTTTTCATGCATGGGATGACGTCCAACCCACTGAGCCATACTGGCCAGGGCAAATCAGATTTCTTATGTCTAAGCTGTGGGGTTGTCACAGTCCCCTTTCCCCAGCCCTGGATTCTCCATAGGAGAGGACCACCCCATCCCTTACTCATTCAGACTCTGATTTCCCAAGGCCTGCTCAGTTTGACTTTCTGTGCTGACAGGCAGTACTTTCATGCAGAGAGAAATGCCAGAGAGAGCGATTCTTGGAGACTGCAGGAACATTTCAATGAAGGCCAAACCTTCTTCTTCTACCAGCCTTCCCAGTGTGGAGGCTAAGGTCCCCCTGCCCACCACTGGTGGGTACCTACAACCCTAGGTGCCCTTGCCTCATTTCTGTGGAATGCCTCCCCAGCTGAAGTGATAAGAACTGCTCAGACCTTGCCAGCAAACTACCCCAGCAGCAGAGCCCTGGGCACCTCCTGTCCTGTTTCTGACCTAGTTGCCCCTTTGCCACCTTCCTGAGGGCCTGGCAGCCACAGAAACAAGGTAACTCAGGCTGTGTCCTGAGCTGCATCCATGGCCTCCTTCTGCCTAATAACTGGCTGAAGCCTCTAAGCCTTCCTGGCTCTGCTAGGAGCTATGCTTTGCCTCAGCCAAACCCAGAGCGGACCCACTTGACAGGCAGGCAGGCAAGACGCAGCACATGACATGCTAGTGTGCTCCAACTGAAATAGCATTTTTAAGACAATTCATCAGGTTGGCAGCGATTGAAACAATTAGCACTCTGGAAAGGGCCATAAACTAGCAAGACTATTAGGGAAGATGCAGTTACAGGCAGGAACCACCTGATTAGGGATGAAGAATTCTGAGTGTTTTAATTTTAATACTGTCAGAAAGGTTAATATTTAATTACAAATTATAATCTCCTTATCCGAGCTGTCTTAATGTGTCTTCATACACAGTGGAAGTAGAAGGAAAGTATCTGCTGACTTGCTGGTGTAGAAAGGCGAGGGGGCTTGTGGAAAGACTGATGATGCAAGTCATTTTTCACTTGGAGCATCACTTCAGTTGGAGGCATATTTACACCAGTGCAGGGTGTTCTGATGGCACGTTCAACGCATGCCTCACCCAGGAGACTGAAGTAACGCCATCACCCCTTGGAGGCAGTGGGCTGGGTGGTCCAGGTTCTGGAGCCAGTCATTTCTTGGCACAGGTTCCAATTCTATTTTGTCAGGTTACTTTATCCCTGTACAATTCAGCTCTCTTGTCTCAGAGTGAGGCTGTCTAGTATTTTGTCTGAGGTTGTCAGAGCATCAAATGAGCTCAGGCTCTAGCACATAGTAAGTTACTGTTCCCTTGTCTTGTATTTATTCATCACCTCATATTTTCCACATCAGTCCCCTATTGACTGTCTTATTTGATCTTATGAGGAAAACAGCATAGATGCTAAATCAGACCCACTTTTCAGATGCAAAAACTGACCTATAGCATTAAGAGGTCTGTCCAAGATCAGTTTTAAAGGAAGAAGTAAAATCAGAATCCAGTCTCTCAAGTCTGTTTGTTTGTTAATCCTCACCTGAGGGTATTTTTCCCTATGATTTTTTAAAATATATGTATTTTTTCATTTCAGAGAGGAAAGAGAGGGAGAGAGAGAAACATCAATGATGAGAAAGAATCATTGATTGGTTGCCTCCTGCACACCCCCACCAGGGATCAAGATGGAAACCCGGCGTGTGGCCTGACTGAGAATTGAACCGTGACCTCCTGGTTCATAGGTCAATGCCCAACTACTGAGCCACACCAGCCTGACCCCTATGATGTTTTTAAAGAGAGTAGGAGGAGGGGTGGACATCAATGTGAGAAAGACAGATCTATTGGCCGCCTCCTGCACATGCCCCAATTGGGGTCAGGGATTGAACCTGTAACCCAGGTATGTGCCCTTGACTGGGAATCAAACCTGCTACCCTTTGGTACACAGGCTAATGCTTTAACCACCGAGCAACACTGGCCAGGGCCAATCTCTCAACTCTTCTCTCAGTATCGTTGTTCTCACGTGCAATAGGAGGCTAAAGTGTAAACTTTTCAGTTTGTCCCTATGATGCATAGGGAGATGAGAGGCATGAGAATCCTATCATATTCATGTGTTTTATTTTTAAATCATAGGTAGTGCTTCTGCAGAACCCCTGATTACAGATTCTGCATTTAGCATAGACATTCTATGGCCATGTAATAGGCATGTTTGAGACCTTCAAAATCCAAGAGCCCTGGACCGTAAGCTATCTAATACCTCCAGAATCCAACGAGTGGTGTATAGGAAGTGTCACTATAGGGCCCAGTGTTAAAGTGGCCTAACAAAATGAAATGAGCACTGGCTTAGGAATCAGTGACTTGTATTCAAGTTCTGGCTTTCAGATCCTTAGTTGCCTCATTTATAAAAAGTCACTCATAGCTCTAGACCTGGCTGCCTCACAAGGCATTGTTTGCACATTTTTATAATTTTTTATCAGATCCATGAGCTTATTTTTTCATTAGCCTCTACTATGCCTCCCAAATTGAGCAGCTTTATTAACTCCCATTATTAGGGTTAATAATCCTTGAGAAAAAAACCTTAATGCTTTTCTGTGATCTCATCCTGAACTAGAGTGGTGGAGCCATAAAGACGTGCAGTTATAGGGCAGAATGACAAAGGGGTCAGAGCATGAATCTGAGTCCAGCTGCCTGTGTTCAAATCCCAATTCTAAACTACTCTGTGGAGTTGGCCAGGATCTCATTTTACATTAGTTTTCTCATCTGCAAAATGGGTTTTAAAATGGTGCCTATCTCCTTGGATTATTATGAATGTTAATGAGATGAAATAAAATGATAAACAACATTCTTAGCACCTGGTAAGCAATCAATACATGTTGGATATTACTGTCATTATCCTTGCCTCACTTCTAGATAACCCTAAGCTAAACTCATATGAAACCGAAATTATTTCAGTCAAGAAAATCAAGCCCTGAGGCTTGTTCAAATTTACTTAACAATTTAGTAGAATCCAGATCACTTGACATAAGTAAGCCCTAGACCTGCCGTGGGCAAACTATGGCCCGCGGGCCGGATCCGGCCCATTTGAAATTAATAAAACTATTGAAAAAAAAGACCGTACCCTTTTATGTAATGATGTTTACTTTGAATTTATATTAGTTCACACAAACACTCCATCCATGCTTTTGTTCCGGCCCTCCGGTCCAGTTTAAGAACCCATTGTGGCCCTTGAGTCAAAAAGTTTGCCCACCCCTGCTAGTCTATACTCCCAGTATCCTGGGACATTGATATCTGGGCACAAAAGTCAGAACCCTTCAGATGAAGACTGCCAACAGCCCAACTGATTGACAGAGCCAGAAATATGAGGCAGTAGAATAAATGGCTAAGGGTGTAAACTTGGAGCCAAATTGTCAAGCTTGAGTAACCTTGGGCAAGTTACTTTAATCTGTGACTCAGTTTTATCATCTGTAAGATGGGGATGATAATAGTGCTTACCTCACAGATTTGAAAATGTTATGAGCCCTTTATAACTTGCCAGGCACATAGTAAGCACCCATAGTAAGTGACTGTGAGCTATTATCAGATACCCATCTCATGGCTTCCGGCCCATTGCTCCCTCTGGGCAGCACTCCCAGCTTCCCCATGTCCATCTTCCCACCCTTCCTGAAGCCTGTTTCTCTTGGCTGAGCTATCTGGGCCCTCTGAAAATGCTTGCTGGCTAAGTCCCATGTGCTTAGATAGCAGGGATCACCCCCACATGACCTTAATAGCTCTCCCAGGCCTTTCCCACCTCTGGGTTAGGTCCTCTCCTCAGGCCCCTGGCGAGACTAGGAGAGGAAACAGGGCCTGTGTTTCACAGGAAAAACTATAGCTCAGAAAGGGGAAGCAGCGTACCTAAGGCCACACAGATAGTGGCAGACCTGAGACTAGAAGCAGGCCCCTGGCTGCCAGCCTGGGGCTCTTTCTGGAACCCCGTACCTTGGGTACAGAGTGACAGGACAGAGAAAAAACTAGAAGTACATCACTGTGTAAATTTGAGACCAAAGACCGAGCTAGAATAGGCCTGAATTTCAAATATAGCTACCACCCTCCCAGGGCCTTGGCACCCGTCATCCCCAGCTCTCAAGAAACATGAGGTTAGTGAATGTGCTCTCTCAGACAGGAGCACGTGCCAGCAAGAGAAGGGCCTGGGGAGAGAGTGGGGAACCCTGTATGGGTGGATGGACGGCACCCATGAATGCCTTTATAACTCCCTAAATTCTTCATGAAAAGGGGTGTGTTCTCTGCTTGTGTTGGCTCACAAATGCCACACTACCCAGTGTTCTCTTCCAGGGCTAATCATGGTCAGGCCTCACCCTAGGGGACCACTTCCTTGGAAATCACCCCTAGGCCCAGCAGTGGTGAGAGAAAGGCTGCAAGCTACATTATGGGTGACTTTAGATGAAATAAAGAAATGTAAATAAATAAAAAGGTTTATTTGTTTAAAAGAAAAGTAAACTAAAAGGGCATGTGCCTACAATGACTTGCAAATGTGAGGGCACCATGCAGCCGTCTGGGTATGTGTTGCTCCCCTCCATGTCATCATGATCCATGCTGATTGTGACTGACTTTGTCCATGTCTGCCCACACTACTCAACGGGTGCCCCTCAAGAACAGAGACCAAGTCTTGTTTACTGTTGTAATTCCAGTGCCCAGCACACGCGGATGCCTCCAGGAAATGTAGAATGGATGGGAGAATGGGAGGTTGGGTGGATGATGTGGTAATCAGACCAGTAGAGGCCTGCCTGAGAAAAGAGACATTCTAGGCCCAATTTAGAAGGACAGGGACATGACTTGGTTCGTTATGGTAAGGAATGGAATCGTGT
>NW_006288854.1:161764-187960 GCF_000327345.1 Myotis davidii
AACATGTAAGAATGGGATGGGAGATCCCGAGTGGTGTGGTCTGAAAGCTTGTGGATATTTGCCTTCCTGCCGATTGGACTCATGCTTGTTTCCACACAGGGCTTCATCAGGCTGGACATGTCTGAGTTCCAGGAGCGGCATGAGGTGAGTAAGAGTCCTCGGTGAAGGGTGGTTTGCAGGCCTCAGACTTTTGATGGGGCTTCTCATTTGAGCCTGAGATAATTCCAGCAGCCTTGGGAATTGTCCTTTGGGGACATATGTGTACAGCAGGGTCACTGGCCTGTTTACATAAGATTTGCTCTGGCCGAAGCCGGTTTGGCTCAGTGGATAGAGCGTCGGCCTGCGGACTGAAAGGTCCCCGGTTCGATTCTGGTCAAGGGCATGTACCTGGGTTGCGGGCACATCCCCAGTGGGAGATGTGCAGGAGGCAGCTGATCGATGTCTCTCTCTCATCGATGTTTCTAGCTCTCTGTCTCTCTCCCTTCCTCTCTGTAAAAAATCAATAAAATATATTAAAAAAAAAAAGATTTGCTCTGAAGAACGAGCATAGAAAAGATCTATTTCCTCTCCCATCATAGCAGGATTCCTGCCAACCCAGGATTCAGCCTGACACTCCTTGTTGAGATAGGCAGTCTTAACCTTGTATGTAAAGCCATCTTCTTGTGCTTGCCCCAAATTGGAAACTCAAAGCATGGAAAGGCCTTTGTAACATGTTTCCTTCCTTCCTTCCCCTAGGTGGCCAAGTTTATTGGGTCCCCACCAGGCTACATCGGCCACGAGGAGGGTGGCCAGCTGACCAAGAAGCTGAAACAATGCCCCAATGCCGTGGTGCTCTTTGACGAGGTGGACAAGGCTCATCCAGATGTGCTTACCATCATGCTACAGCTGTTTGATGAGGTGAAATGGGCCGGAATGGAGGCAGGGACACCCTTAGGTATGAGGGTCTGTGAGCAGTAGGAACCAAGGGCCCAGAGGCCTGTCAGATCATTCCTCATCTTGCTGCTCCCCCATGTGTACATTTGGGCACTTAGCAGATGTGGTTTCACTCCCTCTCTGGACCAAGGCCCAGGCTACCTTCCAGAGAAACAGAATGGGGCAGAGGTGCCAGGAGAGAAAGACCTGAACTTGTAGTTCCAGCTGTTTCATCTTCAGGCATCAGGGTCCTCATGTGACATACAGGAAGGCTGAATCCAGAGTTAGCTCAAGAACCTTTCTGGCTCATGGACCTCTTCCGAGGAGCTCCAGGCTCATCACAAATGAGACAGCATCCCCCTCCCACTACACACACACACGCACACATGCACACGCACACATGCACACATACACGTGAAGTAAATTCTAAATGAGAAGAAGAAGCCCTTTTATTCAGCACATTCTATATACCAGGCGGTGCTAAAGACTTTACAGATGGTATCACTAATCATCACAATAGCCATGCAAGGTAGAAACAATCTCAGTTTTAACAGATGAAGAAATCAAGGTTCAACAGTTATAAATGACTTGCCCAAGACCACAGAGCTACTGTGTGGAGGAGCCAGGATTGAGCTGCAAATACATCTGACCCTAGAGCCCCAGTTCTCCCCTCTGTACCGCTCCTTACCTTGAGGGAGAGCTTATCTGAAAGCGATGACCTCCACCTGTTCCAGGGACTACAGACCAGGATGAGCCTTCTCTTCTCCCTCACAGAAGCTCTATTAGTCAGCATGTTGCCACATGGAGTTCTACCCACCTTTTCTACTTAGCCCTAGGGAAACAGGAAAGTTTTGCTTCCCGTGTCACAAGTGCACTAGATGAGGTACATGAAGGAACTCGCCCTGGACCAAATAGTAGATCAGGTACCAAGCCAAGAAGACCCACATTCAAATGTCCCCACAGCTTCCCACCACCTTCCCCACCTGACCTAGCATCCTTGCCCCTGCCCAAGTTTTGTTGAGGTCTTCCTAGTTTCTCAGCTACTCCCTATCCCCAGACTTCTGCTGTTGAATGAAGACCAGTCCTTCAAATGTCACAAATTCAGTTATGCCTGTGCCCTAAAACCATCTGCTCTGTTCCAGACTCGATGGGATTCAGATAGTTAGCTGTGCACCAAACCTGCCCTCCAGGAGCTCCCTGCCTAGTATACAGGTGGAAAGGACATGTGATAATAGTTGATATTTTTGTACTTTGTATGCCAGGCACTGTTCTAAAAATTTACATGTATCAATTCCTTTAATCCTCCCAACAACCTTAGGAAAATAGGTATTATTACTGCCTCCATGTAACAAATGGGGAAACTGAAGTAAAGTGAGATAAGTAATTCACCCATGGTCACACAGCTGGAAAGAGGGAATCCTGGTTCGAACCCAAGCAGTTCAGTTCCTGCAGCCTAAATAATAACTTCCATGCCGCTGGGACCAAAAGAAAGCGGTAGATCAGCAGTGAAGCATTCACAGGAAGGGAGAATCCAGCAGCCGGTTTGGCCTCTGACATCCTGGAGAGGTATCTCTGATGGCCTCCTTGGCCCAGAAGGACAGAAGACAACTGCAGACTGAAATACACTTGGCCCCACATGGAAGACCTGTCCACCCCTCCCCTGCTGTCACTCCACAACGGCCTTTTGGGAGTTGATAATTCCTTTCTGCAGCCTCTACTAGCCCACTGCAGTTTCTGATATTTATGCCCTTGGTTCCATTGACCAAAGCTGCCATCCGAGTTTGCTTAGCCAGATATATGCATTGTGCCCCTTGAGGACAGGGACCTTGTCCTACTCCAACCATTGCCAGAGCCCACAACATCACGGGAAATGCTTTGTGACTAACGTGATTAAGCAAACCTTCTAAGGATGAGTAAGTGTTTGCCAGATGAACATAGGTGAGACGGGCCAGCAGCAGACATCAGATGTGCAGAAGCATAGGGATCACGAGGCAGCCTGCTATACCCAGGGACCGGCAGTTCATACTGCTTGACTGCAGAGGAAAGTGAGAACAGAATAGTGGAGATGAGGTGGGTTAGATAGACTAGGGCCAGTTAAAATGCCAGGCAAAGGAACATAGTTTTATTTGGTGGATCATAGGGAGCCTTTAAAAACTTTAAGCAAGAGAGAAACAGTCAGGTTTTCACTTTATAAAGTTCTTACTGATAGCTGTGAGAGGAAGGAAGGAAGAAGGGGGCAGCGAGGAGACTATTGAAGAGTTCAGAACTGGGAGGCCTGTCTAAAGCAGGACCCTGGGATGGGGAGAATTACCAGGAGGTCACTGTGCAGGGCTCAGTGATTGGATGGGAAGAGAGAAGGAGGAGCTAAGGAGATCAGTAGCTGGATTTCTGGCCTGGATGACTGGACTGCTGCTGCTGCTGCTATCAGCTGAGGCAGGAAATGCAGGAAAATGAGCTGATAATTGGAGAGGAAGGTGGGGAGCTGAGTTTAGAACTGTTAAAAGGCAATGCCTGAGGAACAGCCAGATAGAGATGTCTAAGTGGTCATTCATCAGTTGGAGAGGTTTGGAGCAGTGGTTGCCAACCTTTTGGACCTCACAGACCACCAGTTGGCGACCATTGCTCCAAAGGTTTCCTTGAACCAGCGGTCACCAACCTTTCGGACCTCATAGTCCACCAGTGGTCCACGGAGCATAGGAGAGGTATGTAATAGACATAGAGATTCAGGAATGGTCCAGCACAGACAGGGTAATGGAAACTAAGGGAAGGGATAAGATTTTTCAACTAGGGAGAATACAGTGTGCAGAGAAGAGGAAAGGGCTAAAACAGAGCCTGCACCTACCAGGAAGAGTCAAAGGGGGAATTGATAGAGCAAAGCAAGAGACTGGTTCATTATGGGGCAGAAGGGACACAGATCAAACACAGTCCCTGCCTCGGTGTTCATGAATGAATGGGGGAGACGGGCAACAAAAGGCAGTTCAGGGAACTATGGTGAGTCCTGCACTACGAGAAGCAAGTGCTGTGAGTTGTAAGGGCACCTAATCCAGTCTGGGGGCATGTGGGAAACCCCCCCATTCCTACCCTGCCAGTTCTCCCAAGCCTGGGCCTAGAAAAGCAGAATTTATTGTTCTCTTCAAAGCACCAAGCAGAACTAATGCTGGTCACATCCCACGTGACCCCTATGGCACAGAGCCACAGTCCCAGGAAGAGACTGGCCCTCAAAAAGCCCACCCTGTGCTCCTTCCTTCAAAGAGACAAGCAGTGGGAAAACCGCCCATGGAGCCCTGGGGTGAGCATTCATACCCCACCCAGGGTGTGAGCGTTCCAGTCATTGCTGGAAGTGGGACAGTGACAGCTCCCTCTTTGGGACACATCGTTATTGCCAGGGACTCTGAGGACAGAGACATGAAGTCACCCTTGGGTCAGTCATACACTGCACCTGCTCCCCTGATCCACCTGGGACCCATCTTCAGGCCCAGTTATGAGCACAGCTTTGATCTCTCAGAATGAAATCGTCGCTGGTTATTGCTCTGGCCAGGCAGCAGTGTGTGCACTCAGTCCTCAGGAATGACTGTGAACATACAGTTCGTATGCATGCACCTGGGCATGTCACACACTCATGCAGACCTGGTCCCCACTAAGGAGTGGATTCTCTCGTATTGTAACCTATAAGCAAGAAAACTAATGGCAAAAGCTCAAGAATATCCATTTGTGCCCTTGCCTTCCCCTTGTCCCATCCAAAGGCAGGGACAGGAGAGTGAGCAGGGACTTAGATCACGAGGCCCCTTTTGAATAGACCCCCTTGGAAGTAACACTTTCTGAGAGGACTGTTCCAAGGGCTAGTGTAAAGTGAGGCTGAAAAGCACCCAATACCATGGCCAGCATGCAATAGGTGCTCAGGCAATGCATATTCCTTCCCATATTGCCTATGAGGACTATTGCTTTGGGGTTCTTTGTTTTTGTTTTTTAATATTTCTATTTTATTATTTTCTATTTTTTAGTGATTTCAGAGAGGAAAGGAGAGAGAAAGAGATATAGAAACATCAGTGATGAGAGAAAATCATTGATCGGCTGCCTCCTGCATGCCCCCTACTGGAGATTGAGCCTGAAACCCAGGCATCAAACCTGGGACCTTTCAGTTCACATGTTGACACTCTATCCATTAAGCCAAACCAGCTAGGGCACCATTGCTTTGGTTTTAGAAGCAGGGGCTGACTTTGAGTCAGGGCAACAGGGAAAGGAAACGCTTGAGGATTGGTTTCCAGCTGCGGCTGGGACAGGCAGGAGCCCACAGACCTATCTGGCCCCCAGAGTCATGTTATCTGGCCTGGTAGGAGCTGTTCTGTCTGTAACCCAGAGGAAATCCCAGGCAGGTCTCCTTCTTCCCACACTTGTCCCAGTTGTTTCTCTCCAGCAAGGATCAAAGGATGCAAACTAAATTTGGCAGAATTCTGAGAAAATTTTAATATTCGTATGACCTCAGTAGACTGGTGCAGAAGGAAGGGCGTGTCTCTATCATCACATAGTTTGAGCCTCAGCTGTAGAGTTTACTAATGTGAGACCTTGAATGAGTTACCTAACCTCTCTGAGCCTTAGTTCCTCTGGAGGGGTTGTGAGGATTTAGGCATTTCACACACAGGCACTGAACACTTACTATGCACCAAACACTGTTCTAGGACCCAGCGAGAACAAGATCCAGCCTCTGCCTTTTTGGAGCTTCTGGTGGGTGGAGTGCAATAGTACACAGGAAACATTAAGCAGGTCCCTATGGCAGAAATGCCCATCAGTGCCCACTGTTGTTGCTCCATCAGTGCCTCTCAGTGAGATCCTGATCATTGCTTTTGTTCTACTGCAAAGTGCTGCTTACGGTGATAGATGTGAGGGTTTGCTGAGTGGGTGGAGCTCCTTGCCCTTGAACTAAATGACCTATACTTTCCTTATTCTTATGTCTCTTCCTCTGATGTTGCTCCTTTTCTCTTTCCTTGGTGTATCTGTCTCCAGTACAGATGCTCTCTTTTATGTCACTTCTAGAAAGAAAGATTCCAAGGAAACTTCCCAAGTTGGTTAAAGGAAGAACATTATTTTCTATTCCTCTCTGTTTCTATTCATTTTAATTCAACAAATATATATGTGTTTGCTACAGTAATAACATTTCACAACATTTGCACAGTTTTAATAAAGACAGATGTGGGTAAACTGAAAAATAAATTTGCACAGCTTGGTTAACTAAGGAATATTCTTCAGTATGACCATATCTCATCTTCACAGTGGCCCAGTGAAATACCCTCCTCTGAACTACAGCAACTTGGGCTTCCCCTGTGATGACACTTAATGCACTGACTTGTCATTACTGGTTTCCTAAGTGTCACTCCTCTAAACTGGGAGCATGTCAAAGGCTCAGTGGGTCCCTAGTGCCCCAACACGGAGCCTGGACTAGAGTGGGCTTCCAGAACAGTGTGTTGGATGGGTGCATGTGAAATCAAGCTGACTTCTGGGTGCCAGGGATAATTAGGTACCCTGACTATTGACACAGCAAATGCAGTCTCGCTCCAGGTGCTCAGTACGTGAAGCAGTTGCAGCCCAGGGCAGTGAGCACTGCAACCGAGGGTGAGAACGAACAGTGCTCAGAGAATCCAGGGAACAAGGAGCTGACTCTGCCAGGGGTAGGGGAGACATGGGTTCTGGAGAGACCTCCTGGAAGAGGTGCTCAGTCTTGTAGCTCCCTAACTGTACAGTCACTGTTCATTCCCAGGGCCGGCTGACAGATGGAAAAGGGAAAACCATCGACTGCAAGGACGCCATCTTCATTATGACCTCCAACGTGGCCAGTGACGAGATCGCACAGCACGCACTGCAGCTGAGGCAGGAAGCTTTGGAGATGAGCCATAACCGTATCGCCGAGAACCTTGGTATGGCACATAGCCTGGGCTGTCTAGGCAACTGGGCAAGTGCCCAGATCACCAGCACATCTCTTGGGGGCAAGGATGGCATTGGGGTCCTAGGCCTTGGTGAGGATCCTGGTAGCTGACAGTGACCAGATTCCAAGCACCATACCAGATATGGAGGGAGACAGACAATGCCCTTACTTCCTCTATAAAGCCCCAGGTCTCAGGTGACAGGAGGGTCCCAGACAGAGGAATGGATGGAGCACCCCAGGTGAAGGACCAGGAAGAGGCCAGAGTGTTGGGGAACTGAAGGGACCCTTACTTAACAGAGATGCTTTGGAGCAATGAGGGGACAGCAGATCAGAAACTATGGAGATGGACACAAACTTTTTCAGCCGAGGAGCCTTCCTGGGTAGGTAGGCGGAGAGTACTGGAAAGGAGGAGTGTACCAGACAGAAGGCCATATCTGTCACCTTTCCATTTGGAATTGAACCCTCCTGCCCCCTTCTTCTAAGTCAAAACTAAAATCTTGATCCTGACTCTCCTCTTCTTCCCTCCCTTTCTCACACAACTTCCACCGTAAGAACCCCAGGCTTTGTGGTACATAAGAGCTGGAAGGGCCTCAGAAAGTACCCAGACCAGCCCTCCCACTGTTCAAGTAAGAAGACCAGGCCAAGGCCCAGAGAGCCTGAGACATTGACCAGGATTACACAGCTCATCAGGGACAGGACCGGGGCTCTTTTCATGGAGGTCAAGGGGCTGGCACATCTCCCAAAGCCCCTGGGTGTGGGGAGTAGTCAGTTTATGATTCTGTTTCTACAGGGGATGTCCAAATTAGTGACAAGATCACCATATCAAAGAATTTCAAAGAGAATGTGATTCGGCCCATCCTGAAAGTAAGAGGTCTTTGTCCTTCCCACTGGAGCCTTGGGTGGGGGATCCCCTTAGCCTAAAGCTATGGAAGCCCCCATATCTTCTCCACTGGGGTCCAGTAATTGCCTTTACCCCCATCTCAGTCACTGACCTCACTCCTTATCTGGCTCTGCAGGCTCACTTCCGGAGGGATGAGTTTTTGGGACGAATCAACGAAATCGTGTACTTCCTCCCCTTCTGCCACTCGGAGCTCATCCAGCTAGTCAACAAGGAACTGAACTTCTGGGCCAAGAGAGTAAGAGTGGGGACTGCCCATGGGTTGGGATGGGATATCTTCCCACTGGGAACACCACCTCCCAAAAGGTGGTATGTGGCCAGTGGCCCTGGGGTACATAGTCTCTCACAGGCCCAGGCCTCAGGCATGAGAGATGAGAGATGGAAAGCCCTCGGCCACATGCAGACATACTCCTGTCCAACCTTTCTCAGGCCAAGCAAAGGCACAATATCACACTGCTCTGGGACCGAGAGGTGGCAGACGTGTTGGTTGATGGCTACAATGTGCACTATGGCGCCCGCTCCATCAAGCATGAGGTGAGCACAGGTGCCCCCACACTTCCCTCCCCGGTACCCCTAGACCCAGTCCCTGGGCTCCCAGCCTGGAATTGTTCCTACCCAGAACAGGTGCCCTTATGGAATAAAAAACACAGGATGATCAAGTCAAACCCTGTTTTGGAGGGTAACCCCTACAAGGATGGGGAACTGTATTAGGAATCTTAGAAACTGACATTGAGTTTTTAGCACAATCCTGCAAGCTGTGTTGTTAGCCCTTTGCAGATGAGAACACTGAAGCTCAGCGTAAGTGCTTGTCCTAGCAGTAATGATAGAGGCTGGCCTTCATGCCAAGCAAAGGCACAATAGTAAGCAATAGAGCCTGACCTTCAGGCTCAGGCCACAGGCCTGCCCAGGCCTCAGCAGTGATGACCACTTCACCTGCGACCTGCAGGTAGAACGCCGTGTGGTGAACCAGTTGGCAGCCGCCTATGAACAGGACCTGCTGCCAGGGGGCTGTACTCTGCGCATCACTGTGGAGGACTCAGACAAGCAGCTACTCAAGAGCCCTGATCTGCCCTCACCCCAGGCTGAGAAGCGTTCACCCACACTGCGGTTGGAGATCATCGATAAGGACAGCAAGACCCACAAACTGGACATCCGGGCACCACTACACCCTGAGAAGGTGTGCCACACCCTCTAGCATCTACCTACCTGCCTAGTGCCCTCAACGTCCAATAAAGGCCCCTCAGCTGTGGCATGACAACTGACCTACCTTCCCCTCATACCTCTTACTCCTCTCCCCCCAGCCTCTTACCTCCTCACAGCCCCTGCAAGACCCCTCCCCTGCCCCCGTTGTTGTGGGTCCAAAGCTTGCTAACAGTCTCCAGGAGGAGCTGCCCCTGCACCTCCTTCAAGCAGAGAGGAGAGGAGGTCCCTTATCTCTGTCCTGCAGCATGATCTCCATGCCCCATAGTCTCTGGAACTTGATTGTGTTCTCTGGAAGCTCAGAAGTATGGCAGCTAACAACAGATCTGGCTGAAAGGAGAAGGGGCCAGACTCTGACCTGCCACCCTCTGCTGGCCCTCAGAATGTCTCCACAGAGCGTGGAGAAAGTACAGAGGCTCAGGCACAGAGGCTCTTCAGTTGAGGCTGTAACTACCTCTTTTCCATGCCCTAAAATTCCAAGGGAAAGGGACCCATAGAACCCTTCCCCCTTCCACTGCCATATCATAGCTACTGTTCCTTCTCACCCTGTGTTCTGGGGTCAGGCCAGACCAGGTTGCTCCAGCCTTGGAACTAGCCGATGTAGAGCACGTCTAGGAGGAGGCTGACTGGGTCACCGCGCTGGCCTGCTCTGGGACTTTAATGCCAAATGATCCAAGTAAGCTCAACTCTCTGAGACCTCCTTCAGGAGACTGACAGCATAGACCCTAGGGAGCTCTAGGGGAAAAGCTAGAGATCATGGGGTCTGCCTCAGCCCTATCTACGCTGCTGTCCCAGCTAAGTTAGCCTGGAATAAACAGCTCCCCCGTGCAGTCTGCATGTTAGGCACTAAGCAGAAGGTCTGCACACCATCCCCTTTGTTTCAGCCTCAGCTTAGCTGAGCACAGCAAGGCCTACTGTGTCCTTGGGCATCATCTGCAGTAGTCCCCATTGGTGATCACCCTCTCCCTACAGGGCCGTTTGGAACCCTCCTTTGGTGTTAGCGCATCTCTTTCAGGAAGCAGAAAATGGGGGCAGGAAGCAAAGTCCCTTGTGTGATGGAAGAATGTCATAACAATATGGTGGGTAGGAGACAGTCATAAGCCAGGATGTGGGCTCTAACAATCATTATCTAGCCCCTCAAGGAGCTATGTCTGCTGCTCCCTACCTCAGTGACTGCTGTCCTTTTATTTTCTTCCTTAAAATATTTTTAGAATTACAGAAAGTTGCAAAAATAATAGAATTAATGTATAGCCTTCACCTAGCTTCTCCTAATATTAAGATCTTATAAAACCATGGTATAATTATTAAAATCAGGAAATTAACATTGGTACAGTTCTACTAACTAATCTGTGGACATTCTAATTTTTCCAATTCTGCTACTGATGTTCTTTTTCTGGTTCAGGATCTAAGGCATGTTCAGGGTCCTGCCTTGCATTTTGTTGTCATGTTTCCTTCATCTCTTTCGACCTATGATAGTTCCTCTGTCTTTCTTTGACTTTCATGACCTTGACACTTTTGAAATGTCCAGGTCAGTTATTTTGAGGAATGTCCCTCAATTTGCTTAATCTACTGTTTTCACATGATTAGATTGAGGGTCTACATTTTTGGCAAGACAAGGACCCCAGGAAGAGTGTACCCTTCTCAGTGCCTTCCAGCAGGGGATAAAGTTAACTTTGATCACATGGCTGAGGTGGTATGCATCAAGTTTCTCCACTGTAAAATTACAAATTCTCTTTTGAAATTAGGAAGGGTCTTGTGAGGGGATACTTTGAAGCCGTGCAAATGCCTTATTTACCCTTAGAATTTTCCCTCCTGATTTTAGCATCCATTGATGTTTCTTATTGTTTAACTATATTTTTATTGATTTCAGAGAGGAAGGGAGAGGGAGAAAGAGATAGAAACGTCAATCATGAGAGAGAATCATTGATCAGCTGCCTCCTGCACGCCCTACACTGGGGATTGAGCCCGCAACCCAAGCATGTGCCCTGACCAGAATCGAACTGTGACCTGGTTCATAGGTCGACATTCGGCCATGCCAGCAGGGCCCATCAATGGTTCTTGCTTACAGCAAGTATTAATGTTCTATTTGCCTAATGATGACTTTCTGTTTCCTTATTAATATATTTCTTATTAATATATTTATTAATTGGCATTCTATTGTAAGGAAGAGCTGTCTCTTTCCTCCCATTTATTCAGTAATTTCTTTATACAGTATAAACTAATAGATATTTGTTTTTTTTTCTATGGTTTATAATCTAATACAAAGTTTCTTTTGTTGCTCTTTTAGGCCTAGATTTGGCCATTGAACTCTGTAAAGTTGGATCCTGTGTTGTTTCAGCATTGCCCCCATCATTTTTTGTTGTTGTTGTTAGCACTTCCTTACTTTCTGGCACCACAAGATATTTCAGGTTCACTCATATTTTTCTTGTCCCAGCCCTAACATCAGCCATTTCTCCAAGCAGCACCTGGTTCCTTTTATTCGAGAATGATACTTAAAAACCAAGATCTGGCCCTAGCCGGTTTGGCTTAGTGGATAGAGCATCGGCCTGTGGACTGACGGGTCCCAGGTTCGATTCCGGTCAAGGGCATATACCTTGGTTGCGGACACATCCCCAGTAGGGGGTGTGCAAGAGGCAGCTGATCCATGTTTCTCTTTCATTGATGTTCCTAACTATCTATCCCTCCCCCTTCCTCTCTGTAAAAAGATCAATAAAATATATTTTAAAAAAAACAAACAAGATCTGGGCATTAGGTGTAGCCGTTGCTACTGGAGTGTTGTTGCTTCTAGGCCCCTTCAGCACCCAGAACTATGAAATATATGTATGTTAACACATGCATCACACACATCTGATTTTATTGCCATGTCTCTGTATCTGTATATTATTTAAAAAACATGAATTCATATTGATACCTACAGTTCCAATCCAATATCACATAGTTTGTGACTGCCATTATTATGACTTTACTATTCTTATTCTGCTTTTCCTGCTATCTCTGTTTCTTCTCTTTTCATTCTGTTTTGTGTTAGATAAAATTATTTTGCCTGACTGTCAGTCCCTTGGTTCAATGAACTATGGCCATGAGCAGCAGGCATATAACTCAAAATCAGGTAACTTTTAAAATGTTTTTATTTCCTTTTAGAGAGAGAGGAAGGGAGAAGGATAGAGAGATGGAAACATCGATGAGAGAGGAACATCATCAGTTGACTACCTCCTGCATGGCCCCTACTAGGGATAGAGCCTACAACCGAGTGAGGTACATACCCTTGACCAGAATCGAACCCGGGACCCATCAATCCACAGGCCAGTGCTCTATCCACTAAGCCAAACCTGCTAGGGCAAAACCAGGTAACTTTTATACAAGAAAACCCAATGCCACCTTTCTGAAAAGAAGATCGGGGACAGAGTAGACCCTCAGTTTCTGAGGAACTTAAGTAACACTTCTAGGGATTCTTAGTTAGACCTCTTTGGTGATATTGGACCCTATCTTATGCTTCCTTGGCATCCTATGCAGTATTCAGCTCCCTTACTTGTCTTATGTCTCTTTGTCACCAGAATGTGAGGTCCAAGAGGGCAGACACTAGTTGTTCAGCTCATTGTCCTATGAGCTGAACAGTGCCAGCATGTGATGGACGCTCCAGGTATTTGGGTGAATTGTGGACCCTGTGGCAGGCATAGGTCTTCACAGTAGGTTGCAGGACAGAACAGTGTTATTTGTTCACTGAGCACACATTTTTTTGTCATGTGCTTGTGGCTAGGCAGTAGGACTTGCCAGGATGGACCCCCAGAACAAATGGGGCAAATTAAGACCCCCGTACCTTATTGACGATCCTGAAATGCATAAGGCTGGACTGGGAGATGGAAATGTAACACCAGCATCTTTATTGTTCACAAAAGAAAAGCTCAAAGCTGTGTAGTGATAGTTTTAGAAATTTAGAAAAAAACACATTTAAACTACAATAATATAGGAAATAGACTAATAAAGATAAAATCTGAAGTTAATGAAGTAGGAAACTAAAAGTAATAATAAAAGATAAATAGAAAAGTGATTCTTTGAAAACACCAGTAAAATAGATAAAACTGTCTTAGCCTAATAAAGGGGAAAAGAACAAAAGAATAAAACAGGATTGGGAATGAGAAATCAGACATAACCATATATATATGGAAGAATTTTAAATAATTGGAGTGTTTTATGGCAACAAATTGTAAAACAGGGCAAACAGATAATTTTCTAGCAAACACTGACCCAAGGTATTGTTTGAATGGACAAATTAATTACCAAAGAAGAAATCGGAAAGGTGATTAAAATTTTATCCTTTTTGTCTTCTTATTTTAAACTTTTTTATTGATATATATATGGAAAATTGCATAGATCACAAGTATACAGTTCAATTATCACAAAGTGAACACCAAAAAAATAGATAAGTTGCATTTTTTAATTAATATGTAAACTGCTTCAAACCATGGGAAAATATGAAAAAATGCTCCATATATTTTTCTTTTTTAATTTTTTTTTTAATCCTTACCTGAGGATATTTTTCCATTGATTTTTAGAGAGAGTGGAAGGGATTGGTAGAGACAGAGAGAGAGAAACATAAATGTGAGAGAGATACATCAGATTGATTACCTCCTGCCCGAGCCCCAACCGGAAGTATGTGCAGGAGGCAAACTAAAGTACATGCCCTTGACCAAATTGAACCCAGGACCCTTCAGTTTTTGGGCTGACCCTCTATCCACTGAACCAATCCAACTAGGGCTCATCGTTGATGTTTCTATCCTCCTTTCCCTTCCTCTCTGAAATCAATAAAAATATTTTTTTAGAAAACAATAGCAAACATTATCCTTAACTATAAGTACTAAAGCTAATTCTGTTAAAGTCTGAAATAAGACAAGATTCAACATTGCTTTGAAAATGCAGGTAAAAGCAATTAGCTAAGAAATATAATTGGTAAAAAAAAATCTAATTGGTATAAATATTGGAAAATAATAAATTATATTTAGGAAATCCAAAAGACTACAGTAAAACTTATTAGAATTACTAAGGAAATTTGGTAGGTATCTAAATAAAAGATAACTACATAAAAATCAGTAGCTTTTTTCTATCCTAGCAATAATCAACCAGAAACAGTACAAGGGAAAGCATTCTATTCATAATAATTGCAACAAATAGGTATATATATTTGCTCATATATACATAAAGTGCCTCTGGAAGAGAGGAGATTTGGGTAGAGGGGATAGCAATGGAAGGGAAAATTCACTGAATTCATTTTTACATTATTAAATTTTGAATCCTATTAATGTGTTACCTATTCAAAATTATGTAATACTTAATAACTTTAACCCAAAAAATCATATTGAAGGGAATAAATCAAGATCTGAAGAATGAAAAGACATACCAGGTTCTTGGAAAAGATGACAATATCATTACAATGTCAGTCTTTAAGTTAATATATAGCTCAATGCAAACCTAATTAGACTCAACAGCATTTTTAATTTAATAAAATTAAAGTCATGTTACAGTACAATGTTAGGTGAACCCATATGGAGCTGTTGTTTTCTGGATATAGACTTAGCAGATACAAGGTACTACTGTCAGTAACTGTAATCTCATCTTGATAGTATGCAAACTAGAGATAAGTAAATTTAGCTGCCGTCAACACACACCCTAACTTTTGGGTTCCCATTCATGTCTGGCACCTTGGGATTTCCCATATTTTTGTTTCAAGCCCACCTGTGTCAAACTTTCTTTTTCTTGGTTCTATATTCAATATTTTCATATTTGAGAGAGAAAGGGAGTTTATACCTGGAACTATTCAGTTTTATATAAGTCAGATGTCACCCCAAACCATTGTGCATAATGCAATCAAAGAGTCTTAGGTGGGTGCTGCTTTTATTGTCAGACCCAGGAAGAGAGTCCCCCACTGCTTCTCTGTGATTCTCTTACTTTCCACTTTAAAAAAAAAAGTCAGCAGTTTGATTCTTCAGCTCTTTTGATGCTCTATCAGTGACTGTCACTCATTCAAGAAAGATTTTAATCTCATATCATTTTCTCTCTTCCCTAACACGTCATCATTCCTGTGGCTTCAACTTTCCACAAATGACTTATCCAACACCCTGCTCTACTATTTCTCTGTCCCTGTCCACTTCAGTCACCTATGTCGTGGTCATATCCTGAATCTTAACAACAGTAAGTGCACTTCCTCCAAAACCCCCATCTTCCTCTGGCCAATCTAGTATCCAGAGTAAAGAATATTACAAGTTGACAATAAAAAAACAACCTAATTTAAAAAAGGGGGAAATCTCTGAATAAACATTTCTCCAAAGAAGATATAAAATGGCCAGTAAGCCATCAGTTAGCCAACAGGGAAATGCAAATCAAATCACAATAAGATATCACTACACACCCAATAGAATGGCTATAATAAAAAAGATAGACAGTAAGCCCTGGCCAGTATGGCTCAGTTGATTGGACATTGTCCCATGCACCAAAAGGTTGCTGGTTTGATTCCTTGTCAAACCACGTGTCTAGATTTCAAGGTTTGAACCCCAGTAGGGGCATGCAGGAGGCAGCTGATCAATGTTTCTCTCACACTGATGTTTCTTTTCCTCTCTCTAAAAATCAAATTAAAAAAAAAAAAAGACAAGTGTTAGGATGTGGAGAATGTGGGAATGTAAAACAATGCAACACTTTGGAAAAGAGTCTAGCAGTTCCTCAAAAGATTAACAGTTTCCTTATGTCTCAGCAACGGACATATAATTGCACTCCTAAGTATATGCCTGAGGACATGAAAACATACATCCACACAAAAACTTGCTACACAAATGGTTTTTTTAAAAAAAAAAAAAAAGTGGAAACAACCCAAATGTTAATCAGACTGAGGAATAAATACACAAAATATGGTATATCCATACAATGGAATATTATTCAGCCATAAAAAGAAGGGAATACTGATTCATGAACAACATGGATGAACCCTGAAAACATGCTGAGCAAAAGAAGCCAATTACCAAAGAGCACATATTGTAATTTCATTTGTATGAAAATGTCCAGATTCGCAAATCCATACAGGAAGAGAGATTAGTGGTTGCCACAGACTGGGGGAAGAAGGAAGTGGGAATGACTGATAATGGGTCGGGAGGTTCTTTCTGGAATAATGAAAATGTTCTGAAAGTACAGAGTGGTAATGGTTATACAACTTTGTGCAACCACTGAATTGTACACATTTTTCTATCTGAATTTAAAGAAAAAATCCTTTAGAAAGTAGTTACTTTTTTAATGTATTGAAGATAATGTTAAGAGAATGAGAAGACAATCCAGGACTGGAAGAAAATATTTGTAAAACACACGTCTAATAAAGGACTGGTATCCAAAATATACAAAGAACTCTTAAAACTCAACGATAAGAAAATGAACAGCCAGATTACAAAATGGGCAAAAGATTTGAACAGATACCTCTTCAAAGAAGAGATACAGATGGTAATAAGCATATGAAAAGATGCTTTTAACATCATATGTCATTAGGGAATTGCAAACTAAAACAACAGTGAGATATCACTGCACACCTACTGGGAAGGCCAAACTCCCAAAACACTGACAACACAAATGCTGGCAAGGACGTGGAACAACAGGAACTCTTCATTCATTGCTGGTGGGAATGCAAGATAATATAGCCACTTTGGAAAACAGTTTGACAGTCAGTTTCTTAGAGCACTAAACATTTACCATCTGATCTGCAAGCATGCTCTTTGGTATTTACCCAAATATGTTGAAAATTCACATTCACACAAACACCTGCATACAAATATTTATAGAGCAGCTTTATTCATCATTGGAAACAGCCTAGATATTCTTCAATAAGCAAATGGTGGTGCATCCAGACAATGGAATATTATGCAGTGCTAAAAAGAAATGAGCTATCAAACCGTGAAAACACATGGAGAGACTGTAAATTCCTATTACTAAGTGAAAGAAGCCAATCTGAAAAGGCTACATACTATAGGATTCCAACTATATGATTCTGGAAAAGGCAAAACTATGAAGACAGTAAAATAACAGCAGTTGCCAGGAGCTTGATGGGGTACAGATGTATAGGTGGAGCACAGAGGATTTGGGAGGCAGTGAAACCATTCTGTACAACAGATAATAGTAGGTACGTGTCATATATTTGTCAAAATCCATGGGATGTACAACACAGAGCAGAGTGAACCCTACTGTAAATTATGGACTTCAGTTGATAATGATGTCAATATTGGTTCATCAAATTGAAATAAATGTACCTCTTTGATGCTGATGTTGATATTAGGGAGGGTGTGGGATGATTATGGGAGCTCTATACTTTCCACTCAGTTTTGCTGTGAACCTAAAGCTGCTCTAAAAACAACAAAACAAGTTTAACTACATTCTAATAGAGCTGTATCCAAAAAAGTCATATTTTAACAGTTAAAATTACAAAACTGGTTACCTGGGCATACTCAGACATAGATGTTTACCAAGTGTTTGCTGGAAGAGCAAATTACTCAATAAACTTCCTATGGCATAATTTACGGTTTGGTTTTTATCCCTGACTAGAGACCCAGTGCACGAATTCATGCACCAGTGGTGTCCCTCAACTTAGCCTGCAGGATCGGGCCAAAACTAGCTCTCTGAC
This sequence comes from Myotis davidii, assembly GCF_000327345.1. NCBI lineage: Eukaryota > Metazoa > Chordata > Mammalia > Chiroptera > Vespertilionidae > Myotis > Myotis davidii. The sequence continues at coordinate 179,339 of NW_006288854.1, forward strand.
ATCCCCTGAAGGGTTCTGGATTGCAAGAGGGTACAGGCTAGGCCGAGGGACCCCACCAGTGCACGATTGGGGCCAAGGAGGAATGCGGGAAGTTGGCCAGCACAGGAGGGCTCCAGGGTGTGTTCAGCCTGTCTTAATGGGAAGAAACTATCCTATATAATAAGAATTTCTCATTCAGTACCCTTAAAACTCAACAAGAAAACCTGATTTTAAAATAGGCTAAAGATCTAAACATATCCCTCACCAAAGAAGATATATAGATGGAAAATAAACATATGAAAAGATGCTCCACATCATATGTAATAAGGGAATTGTGAACTAAAACAACAATGAGATACCGCTGCACACATACCAGAATGGCTAAAATCCCAAACATTGACCAAGCCAACTGACTAAGATATTCAGGGTACCTGATACTTCCTGCTTTTTAGGTTTTGTCAGCATTTTATCATAATTATAATGGGACTGTGTTAATGATTTATGGTATGCTAAGATTATCAAAGTCCCTGTGGAATAAATTGTGGCACAGAGGCAGAGAGTTAACATGGTCCTGAGGCAAAATGATGAAGGTGTACTTCTGCCCTTGCCAGGTTAAACAAGACTACCTCTGGCTTTCTTTGCTTATTGAAATAAAAAACATTTGCAAGTTAACAACTTTATTATAGGTGGCAGACACTTGTTTTACTCTCTCTGGAACAGCAGTATCATTGGAGTCATCACATGTCTTAACCTTTGAATAATCCACTGTCATTCCCCAACCCTTCTGATTTGTGCATGAGCCAGACAGATGAGTTAAGTTGGTAACAGGAATCACCTCCTCTGAATTTTCAGCTCTTTGATGGTTATGCTAGTCTTGCATTTCCCCCAGCAATACATTGGTTTTGTTTGTAATTCTGTTAGTAAGGAAGCCTTTTCAACCATAATAGTCCCATTCTGTGGATTCTGCCACTTGTTGAATATTCCTAGTCTAATTATATAATCCAAAACTGGAGAAATCATGGGGAAATGGGTTTAAGGACTGTACTGTGAGGTCAATTGGAATCAAAAAGTCTATCACTTAACTCTATAAGCCTCCACTGTACCAACTACAACTTGGGCATTAGAGCCAATGTCAACAATCCCCAAGGGCACAGTTATTCTATTAGGGCTGCCATATCGAAGTAGCACAAACTAGGTGACTTCAAACAATGGAAATGTATTCTCATGATCTAGAAAACACGTCAAAGCCAAGGTGTTGGCAGGGTTGGTTTTTTCTGGAGACGCTAAGGGGAATTCTATTCCATTCCTCTCTTCGACCCGCTGAGGCTACCAGTAATCCTTGGCATTCTTTGTCTTGAAGTTGCATCACACCACCTCTGCCTCCATCCTCACATGGTGTTTTCTCTGTGTGTCCATGGCCAAATTTCCCTCTTCTTATAAGGACTCCAGTCATTGAATTAGGGCTCATAATCAGTATAATCTGCAAAGAACCTATTTCCAAATAAGGTCTCTATTTCACAGGTACCTGGGGCAAGGACTTCAACATATCTTTTTGGGAAACACAATTTGACCTGTATCATTGCCCTGGAAAATGACTACAGGTCCCGTTGGGGAAGCTTGAAAGGAATATATTAACATTTATCCTTCCTCAAGTGAACCTGCCTTCATTCAAGGAACTCTGTGAACTAACACAGGCCTGGAACTTGAGTTAGAGACCCTAACTCTCTATTTTGTCTTAAGTTGGTCCACTGTTCACCAGCTCCTGAAGACTTTTGGTTCTATAAGTCAGTTAGGATCTTAGTGAACTTCCCATATTGTTTAGTCGCATCTGTAGTATCTCCCCTCAACATCCCTGGCCTCCAGAAACCAGTTACTACAGCACTTTCCAAATATGTCATCACGCTCACAAATATATGTCTCAGTGCCTTGGTGAGTCATCTGGACACTCTCAGGGGATGGAGTTGGGAGTGAATGAATCACACTTAGAAATCTAGAAGGAAAGGTTTATAAAGCAACATTCTCCTTACGTGTTTAGATTCTTATAAATTATACCAAAGGATCCTTGGCATCTCAATCTCATTTAACTTCATCAATGAACCCAGTTTTCATTCAACCAAGTGAAAACAAATCAACTATACACCCACCAGGATGGATAAAATTTAAGCTTTTTGACACTGATGAGGATGATTGTAGAGCAACCAGAATTTACATACATTATTGGTGGGAGTATAAAATGGCACAACCACTTTAGGAAATGATCTGGCAGTTTCTTATAAAACTAAACACACATTTACCCTGCAACCCAACATTTTCAAGAGAAATGAAAACATATATCCACACAAAACAGACTTGTACATAAGTGTTCATAGCAGCATTATTCATATAGTCCACAACTAGAAGCAACCCATATATCCATCAACAGAATGGCTAAACAAACTGCAGTATTATATTAGTGTTCTATTGCCATGTAAAAAAATAATCCCAAACTTAACAGCCTAAAACAATATTCATTTACTCACAATCCTGTAAGTCAGAGTCTGGCATGGTTCTATGCTCAGAACATGACTTAGTTCTCATCTCAAGATTTCAGTGTCAGCCAGGCTGCCCTAAGGAAGAATTCACTCCCAAGTTTATTCAGCTACTTAGCTGAGTTCGATTCCTTGTGGTTGTAGGACTGAGGTCCTGTTTTCCTACTGGCTGTCAACTGGAAATCTCTCTCAGTTCCTAGAGGTCACTGCTTTCTTTGCCATGTAGCCCCTCCACCTAATAATGAAAAAATCTTCCTGTTGAGTCTCTCATGCTTCAAATCTGACTTCACTGTTTCTGATCTCTTGACCCAAATGTAAAGGGTTCATGTCATTAGGTCAGATCCACCCAAATAATTACCCTTTTTAAAAGCCATCTGTGAGCCCTAGCTGGTTTGGCTCAGTGGATAGAGCATCAGCCTATGGACCAAAGGGTCCAGGGTTCAATTCCAGCCAAGGGCACATACCTTGGTTGTAGGCTCCTCCCCGGCCCGGGCCCTGGTGGCCCAGACCCTGGTAGGAGCTTGTGCAGGAAGCAACCAATCGATGCGTTTCTCTCACATCAATATTTCTCTCTGACTCTCCCTTTCTCTTCTACTGTTTTCCCTCGCTTCCACTCTCTCTCAAAATCAATGGAAACATATCCTCAGGTGAGAATTTAAAAAGAAAAGCTATGTGTGATATAAGACATAACCTAATCACAGCAGTGCTATTCTCTCATAGTCACAAGGCTGGAGAGTGTACAGGGCCTATACACCACGAGTCAGGAATCTTGGGGGACATCTTAGAATTCTGCCTATACAGGTATATACTCAGCAATATAAAGGAATGAGCTATTGATACAACATTGATGAATCTCAAAAACATGCTGAATAAAAGAAGGCTCACACAGAGTGCCCAAAGGAAATCAAGAACAGACAACATTAATCTATAGTGGAAAAGAATCAGAAGAGTGGTAACCACCCTAACCAGCTTGGCTCAGTGGATAGAGCATCAGCCTGCGGACTCACGGGTCCCAGGTTCGATTCCGGTCAAGGGCATGTACCTTGGTTGCGGACACATCCCCAGTAGGGAGTGTGCAGGAGGCAGCTGATCGATGTTTCTCTCTCATCGATGTTTCTAACTCTCTATCCCTCTCCCTTCCTCTCTGTAAAAAGTCAATAAAAAAATATTTAACAAAAAGAGTGGTTACCTCTGGGGGAGTGGGGTTGGTATTGATTTGGGAGAGGCATGAAAGAAGTTTCTGGGATGGTGATAAGAGATTGGATCACACATGTGTCTAACTCACTGAACGGTACACTTAAGATGTATGCATTTCACCCTGGCTGGTTTGGCTCAGTGGATAGAGCATCAGCCTTCAGGCTAAAAGGTCCCGGTTCAATTCCAGTCAAGGGCACATGCCCAGGTTATGGGCTCCACCCCCAGTGGGGGGCATGCAGGAGGCAGCCAATCAATGATTCTCTCTCATCATTGATGTTTCTATCCCTCTCCCTCTCTAAAATCAATACAAATATTTTTTAAATATTTATGCATTTCATTATATGAAAATTTTACTTAAAAATTAACTAATAATATTTTTCTCTGCTTAATGATATGGATCTTGGGGCCAAGTATATGGCTGTCTGCCACTTACTGTGACTGCATCTAAAAATACAATGGATTGACAAATGGATAGAAGAATGAATAGGTGAGTGGATAGGTGATCAAGTGAATATAATGTTATTTTGGACTCTAGGAAAGATTAATTTTCTTTAAAAAAAGGAATGAGAACTCCCAGCTATTAGAATTGGCACATGGAATCCAGGCTCTATGGTCATGCACTCATACTGATCAGTTTGGCCTGGTTTTAAATTATGTTCCTCCTTCCTCGCCCAACACCCTCAGAATCCATTCCCACATGTATTTGCCAGATTTTATGAATATAAATTTGAAAAATCTTTAATTCTTTTAGTGGGAAAGCTTTTTTGGAATTTGACCTCCTATTTGACCCCAAGGAATGTTAGAGTCTGATTCTAGTTATGAGTGTGGAGACAATGAAGTCAGTGGGATGGGGCAAGAGGAGACTTGGCTTTCCCTTACCAGATAGTTCCCCATGGGAAAGCCTGTACATGGTCTTCAAATAAGAGGAAGGCAAACCTTTAGACAGAGAGAGGGTGCTATCACAGCTGGCTATTTTCAGGGGGAACTTGGGGTTGTGACAGAGATTGCTAATTTCAGGCTGTGGTAGATATCTCCTGACACGACTCCCAGTGATCCCTGCCTCCTGATGCTCATGCCTTTGTGTAATCCCCTCTCTTTGAGTGTGAGCAGGGCCTAGTAACTTCTCTTTATGTTTTTAAACATTTTTTAAAATTGATTTCGGAGAGGAAGGGGGAAAGAGAGAGATGAGAAACAATCATTGATCAGCTGCCTCCTGCATGCCCCACATTGGGGATTGAGCCCGCAACCCGGGCATATGCCCTGACAAGGAATCGAATAGCAACCTCGCTCATAGGTCGATGCTCAACCACTGAGCCATGCCAGCCGGGCTCTAGTAACTTGTTTCTAAGCAACAGAATATAGAATGTCATTCCTGGGATTAGGTTATAAAAAAGACTGACTTCTATCTTGCTGGCATTCTCTCTGGACCTTACATACTTGCCTTGATGAAGAGGACCATATGAAACTGAGGGCAACCTCTGGCCAACACCTGGTAAGGACTGAGCCCTTCAGTCCAACAGCCCTGGAGGAACTGAGTCCTGGCAAGAACCATGTGAGTTAGCATGGAGTCAATCTTTCCTTGCTCGGTCAGGACTTGGAGACTGCAGATGGAGCACCCTGAATGCAGCCTGATTGAAGACTGCAATGTAAGCCATGCCCGGATTCCTGACCCACAGAAACTATGAGATTTATTTTGTTACATTATTGTTATTTTGGATTTTCCCTTATGTATATCCAACCTGACTCTAACTCCTAGAGGGCTTAAGTGTTCCACACCTCCTCACAATCCTTGCATTCCTCATTCCCTTTATACTGATCTCTGATAGCCCCCCAAAACTATACTTTTAATGGACACTTCATTCCAGGTGACCACTGGCAATAAATTGATGAACTGGTTTTGTTGTTTTTTAAATATACTTTTATTGATTTCAAAGAGGAAGAGCGAGGGGAAGGGAAATAGAAACATCAATGATGAGAGAGAATCACTGACCAGATGCTTCCTGTACGCCCCCTACTGGGGATCGAGCCTGCAACCCAGGCATGTGCCATGACCGGGAATGGAACCATGACCTCCTGGTTCATAGGTTGACACTCATGCACTGAGCCATACTGGCCAAGCTGATGAATTGTTTTGTTTGTTTGTTTGTTTGTTTGTTTTTACCACTGAATGCCTCTCCATCTCTGAGTTTTCATTGCCTTTAATCCCAATCAGGTCACACAACTATTCCCAGAATCCAACCAATTCTCTGATAGTCTGATGTGCTCAGCCAGTCTAGTACCAATTTCTATATCAGAGTCATTAGGTATAAGAATAGAAACCAACTCCATCTTATTTAAGCAAAAAAAATGTTATTAAATTCATAAAATATATTGGATATCTTGGAGAATTATTGGAATGACTGGGGGACCAGATACAGAGCACAGACTAGAAACAATGCCCTAAATTAAGCTGCATTGTTGTCTCCATGAGGGACACCTGTCGCTTGCACAACTGACATGGTTGCCACTCAACCCACAATGCTTCCAAGATCAAGCTCTGTAGGGGCCCTGCTACACCTAGAACTGATATTGCTGCAACCTCATTGACCTGGGGATAATTCTTAAGGTTCCTGAGTCCTCACTGCCTTAGCTAGATTCCTTAGCTTAGACTGTGATCAGTGTACATGATTGGCTGATACTAGGTTAAGTGTCTGAATTTTGGTTGTGAGGGAAATTCAGAAAGTGAATTTCTGGCATCCATCAGGTGGGGATTTCCCCTAACTTAGAAAGTGGTTTCAGATGCCAGATGCCAAAAAAGAATAATAAATGTCAACTCTTTTCTGCTATCTGGCCAGGGTACCAAGGAAGACTGGGAGAAACACACTTCCCTAATTCCTCTATCTTCCCAAATTTCATTTCACCTGTCAGACATTCACTATTTCCTAATCAATGTGGCAGAGAACATGGCTAAAGTCAATCAGCAAAGCACTTGGTTATCCTGTTGCAATCTCAGATTGCTGGCCATAGACAGAGGTTTCCCTACCAGAGTTACATCTGCTCCTCATTTTCTTGTGCCCCGCCCCCTTGAAGCACTTTCCTGAGGTTGCCAAATGTAGGCAGTATACCCCAATATTTACCATTTTTCTATTTAATCCTCTGAAGTTGCAACCACAGGGCAAGGGGGAAAGTTGAGGTCGAGTTCTAAGAGACAATATGCAGTAGAATTCCCAGCTACTTCATTATCACCTAACAAAGGTATTTCATTTCCAGGCTCAATGGAGATATTTTCACTGCATCCCACCCGACATCAACAGGTCCAGTTCCATATTTTAGGGTCTGTCATTTGCATTGCTACAGACCTTAAATCAAATTTTTAGTTAAATCTTTTTGTTTGGAAGTGATAGAAATCCAACCTGAAGTAAATTAAACATAAAGAAGAATGGCAGGGACACAACTGCACCTTTCTCCTCCCCCTCCTCTAAAATTAAGAAGGAGGAAGAGAAGGAGGAGTAGGAAGAGGAAGGGAGGAGGAGGAGGAGAAAGTACTGGATAACAAAACCCAGCAAAGGGCTGAACAACTAATTTGAATAAGGTTGTCTCAGGAATAACTAGAACTAGGCTTTTAAATTCTAGCATGAGTCTATGTTTGCTTCAACTTCTTATTCATTCTTTATATATTTTATTTTTGTTGTTGTTCATCCTCACGCAAGGATATTTTCCCATTAATTTTCAGAGAGAATGGAAGGGAGGGGGAGAGAGAGAGAGAGAAGAATCGATGTAAGAGAGAGAAGAATCGATGTGAGAGAGACATTGATTGGCCGCCTACTGCATGCTTCCCAACTGAGGGCTGGATAGAACCTGCAACCGAGGCCAGTGCCCTTGACCCTTCGGTCCCCAGGCCGAATCTCTATCCACTGAGCAAACCAGCCAGGATTTCATTCTTTCTTCACTGAAGACGATCTCCCTTGTTTTGATGATAGGGAACATGGCTATAAACATTTCCTGAATTTCATATGTATAGCTTTCAGCATTCTAAAGAAAATAACATGTTTCTCAATTTAAATTAAAAAAAAAGATTAAGGATTTCATTGACCTACACGTACATACACCTGAACCAATTATAGCTGAGGGGTGGATTATGTAAGAACAATAGTTCCCTGGGTAGCCATGTGGATGGAGGAGACAGTTCCCAAAAGAAAACTTGTGCTGGGCTGGCCACACCACACATGTCCACTATGGCAGACCTCAGGCAGGCCCCTTCCCACGCACAAAAACTTGAATAAGCTTGTCAATGTATGGCATGGTTGGTAGGATCAAACCTCCCCGCGCCCCTACCCACCCACTCCCACCCACCCTTTGTTTTGTAAAGAAGTCAACTCACTTCACCCCCTATGTGCCATTCTCTTGCACAGACAATGAAAACATTCTGGACAGAACCTCCCTATAGATAAGTGCTCATCTGCCCACCAGATTGGGAGATCCTTAAAGAAAGCATGCAGGACTAGTTTATCCTCATGTGTCTGGTGCCCTACGAAGTTCCATCATAGATCAGACATTCAAAAAATATTTATAGAACTGAATAAAGACCTTTCCTCATTCTTCAGGGATCCATGAAGGCTGAACACTTTTGGCCCCGGAAAGGCTTAAAACTAGAAGCTCAAAATAAAAATGGAAATTAGCCTGACTGGATGGTTCACCAAAAGGTTGCAGGTTTGATCCTGGTTAGGTCACATACCTAGGTTGTGGTTTGATCCCCAGATATGCGAGTAAGGGAGACAACTAATCTATGTTTCATATCTCCCTCCCTCCCTCCCTCCCTCCCTCCCTCTGTTCAAAGGTGCCCTCTCAGAGAGGCCTCGCCACTTATATTAATGTACGACATTCTATTACCACACTCAGCGCTCCCTATTCCCTAGACCCTACTTTTTTTTTTTTTCTT
>NW_006288854.1:188013-190456 GCF_000327345.1 Myotis davidii
TCCCTCCCTTATTCTCTCTAAATATATTCTCAGGTGAAAATTTTAAAAAAAAAGGAAAGGAAATTACTTGACGACTGGGTAGCCGTATTAGTGGGAAGAGTTGTTCCCATAACAGAGAGACTATAGGATCTGATAGACGGGTTGGGAGAATATATAGTTAGTGTGCTTGCCTCCAACCCTCCCTGGACCAGAAAGTCCTAGCAGGAGAGAATAGGGATTTGAGAACAGGGGCATTGGAGGGGTGTATTCTGTTTATGAAGTTGGTAGATAAATAGAGTTGACAGTTCTAGGATCTTTAAGCAGAACCAGACAATGCTAATGTTTCACTGATAGATAAGCTTCATCCCTTAATAGAAGTTAGACATGGATGTCTGATCAAGCTTGGCTTCCAATCATAGTTGTACAATGATGACACTGAAGACATTGCTTCAGAGCGTGAGAAGATGCACTCCAGGGAGGAGCCACTGCTCCATGCTCTCCCCTCACAGGAGAGGACTGCCTAGGAGTACACTGGGTTAATAAGTCAGCATGGTGGCCACGCCCTGGGGCCAGGAGATCCTTGCTCAGAGTTCTGAGGGGAGGCGAACTTCAGTGGCTGCTCTTAGAAGTGGGAATAAGGTGGTGGTCTCAGGCTACCATTCTCCAAAAGACCGCAGGCAGAAAGAGTTCTCCAGCGCACGGGTCCTTCCTCATCCATTCTCATGATGCTTCCTTCCACTAGCCAGGCTCACAGCATAAGTATCAAAGTTGGGATAAGAGCAGACAAAAAAGGAACCTCCCCATGTTCCTTTTTGCATTGCTGCTCTCTCTGTGGGGGCAGGGGATGTCTTCCTACCCTGAAACACTCCCACTGTTTACTTCCACTCTTCCTACCTCTCTCTGGGCCTCAATCGCTTCATCTGCAAAAATTAATTAAAGGGCCAGGCTGGGTAACTCTGCAGGACCTAATATCTTCTGAAATATTCGGGGAAGAGGTGATGCTGCCATCCATGCAAAGATAGGGTTCTGTGTCCAGATTACATATCTAGGTATCAAGTGTAACAGAGTGGAGGAGCCCAGCCACAGTGTGGTCTGGGTCTAGCCCAGGGGTGGGCAAACTTTTTGACTCGAGGGCCACAATGGGTTCTTAAACTGGACCGGAGGGCCGGAACAAAAGCATGGATGGAGTGTTTGTGTGAACTAACATAAATTCAAAGTAAATATCATTACATAAAAGGGTACAGTCTTTTTTTTTTTAGTTTTATTCATTTCAAACGGGCCGGATTTGGCCCGCGGGCCGTAGTTTGCCCACAGCTGGTCTAGTCACACAGGGCTCAGTCACTTGGTGACAGGAAAGGGGGTTGTGGTGGTGATAGTAGCTAATTTATATGTTTACTAGGTGCCAGGCACTATTTAGAGTGAGGGCTTGGATTTTATCCTGAGGGCAATGGAGAGCCATGGGAAGTCTAAAGAAAGAGGTGGCACCATCTGATTTCCCAATTCTGAGATCCCTTGGGCGTCCTGTAGAGCAGTGGTTCCCAAGGTGGGGCACATGCCCCTGGGGGGGGGGCAATTTGATTTTTAAGGGGGACAATTTGAGAATGAGTTATTAATGAGGTTTTTTTGTGACATATTTATGCATTTCAGTTCTCTTATATGTTTTTTTTACATATATTTTATTGATTTTTTTACAGAGAGGAAGGGAGAGAGATAGAGAGTTAGAAACATCGATGAGAGAGAAACATCGATCAGCTGCCTCCTGCACATCTCCCACTGGGGATGTGCCCGCAACGCAGGTACATGCCCTTGACCGGAATCGAACCTGGGACCTTTCAGCCTGCAGGCTGACGCTCTATCCACTGAGCCAAACCGGTTTCAGCTCTCTTATATGTTTTGAAACTTTATCTGCTATTTTTTCATATCACTTCGTATGACTATTATTATTTAACAATTTCTTAGTGATTTCTTTCTCAGTACCTCAATGGTCCTTTCATTTGTTTTTCTCTTTCATGGATGCCATGTTCTTTGAAAGCATGTTTAGATTAAGTTAATGGCCTTTTAGGCCTCCTCCACGTGAATAGGAGTTCACTTTTTGAATAAGAATTGTATGTCATGGGGGCGGGGACATCAGGGTTTTAGAGATGCTTAGGTGGGGCGTGGCCAAAAAAAGGTTGGGACCCACTGCTGTAGAGGACGTGTCGAGGGAGAGAGGTGAACCTCACACTTCAGTGGGGAGAAGTTTTAAAGCAGTTTTACTGTCAGTTTTAGAAGTTTAGCCGAAACCGGTTTGGCTCAGTGGATAGAGCGTCGGCCTGTGGACTGAAGGGTCCCAGGTTCGATTCTGGTCGGGGGTATGTACCTGGGTTGCAGGCACATCCCCAGTGGGAGATGTGCAGGAGGCAGCCAATCGATGTCACTCTCTCATCGATGTTTCTAACTCTCTATCTCTCTCCCTTCCTCTCTG
>NW_006288854.1:192423-194742 GCF_000327345.1 Myotis davidii
ATTAAAAACCATAATCTTAGCCCTGACTGGTTTGGCTCAGTGGATAGAGCGTTGGCCTGTGGACTGAAGGGTCCCAGGTTCGATTCTGGTCGGGGGTATGTACCTGGGTTGCAGGCACATCCCCAGTGGGAGATGTGCAGGAGGCAGCCAATCGATGTCACTCTCTCATCGATGTTTCTAACTCTCTATCTCTCTCCCTTCCTCTCTGTAAAAAATCAATAAAATATATTTTTTAAAAAAGAAGTTTAGACCTAACTTCAAAGAACCCCCCTGGCATGGAGATGTCCTTGTGTGAAGCAAGGAATGGGTGGGCAGAGAAGTGGGTGATCTGAGGGTGCACATGCTCCCCATTGAGCTAGTAAACCGGGGCAGGGGCGTGTATTCTAGGAGCCCTTCCCTTATACCCAAGGACTTTGGTAAGAAAGATGCCTCCTCCCCTGGCTTCTTGCTGGGTCCCCCCATGTGCAGGACCTGCCAAGATTTGGGTAGAGGAGGCTGGGGGCTGGGTGAGGCAACTGTCCATCTACGTAAGGTGAGCTGCTGGGCAGAAGAGTTCTCTATTCTGTTCCCTGGAAAGTGTTCTGTGTCCCACCATCCCATGGTGTAGATGTGGTGGCTGAGTCTGCCAAAGGCCAGGGTGTCTGTGGACAAGTCCAGAGTAAGTCTAGGACCTAGACTCTAGGTCAGTGATGGCGAACCTTTTGAGCTCAGCGTGTCAGCATTTTGAAAAAACCCTAACTTAACTCTGGTGCCGTGTTACATATAGAAATTTTTTTATATTTGCAACAATAGTAAAACAAAGACTTATATTTTTGATATTTATTTTATATATTTAAATGCCATTTAACAAAGAAAAATCAACCAAAAAAATGAGTTCGCGTGTCACCTCTGACACGTGTGTCATAGGTTCACCATCACTGCTCTAGGTGGTTTTCCTGGAGGAGAAAAGATTCTCTGGAGAAGGGAGGTGGGAGGTTAAGGGAGAGGAAAGGTGCCACTGGGTTACTCCCTGTCCTGACATCCCTCATACGCTTTGTGAGGACGGTGCAGGGAACCAGAGGGTCACATGCGATGGCAGTGGGAAGGAGGACTGAGATGGGGGAACTGGAAGGGGAGAGGCTGATCTGGCCATGAAGGTTCAGGACAAGGTAGTGGGGCCTTCAGGACAAGTCAGGAGGACAGAGGGACCTCAGCACCTGCAACCCTCCCCTAAGCTGCAGATGGTTCAGTGGTCAGTCTTTGCAGGTAGGAAGGGGAGGGCCTGGTGAGGGCCTGGGGTTCGACGGGCTGTTTCCTTGACCCTAAGGGTGTGGGATACGGATGTGGCAGCTGGGAAGGATGAGTGTGGGAGCCTCGGCGCTGCCTATATCACCCCCGTCTTACAGGGGGACTGAGGGTCCAGCGGGGCAGAAATGGTGGCCGCTGTGGGGGACTGACTCAGTCACTGGAGGGCCTGGGAAGGGACTGGGGGTTCCCCAGGATTTGGAGCAAGCGGTGCCTACACCACAATCCTTACTCTGGGCGCTCCGGCTCATGAGTCTCAGCTCGCCCAAGGCTCTTTCTCTCCGCCTCTCAGCCTCGGTTCCTCCTCTGTGTGGCTCCCAGGCCTTGTCTTTCTGAAACTGTCCCTCCGTTTGTGTCTGTCTCACTATCACTGCCCTGGTTCGTCTCATCTCTGTGCTGTTCTCCATCACAATCCCTGTCTCATTCCTCGGCCGTCTCCGTGCCGCTGCCTTCCTTTCTCTGTCCCCCTCTCTGTCTCTGCCTTGTCCCCATCCCCACCCCTGCTCTTCTCAAGTCCATGTTTCACCTTTGTCTCCATCGCTGTCCCTGTCTTCCTCTTGCCCCGTCTCCAACCTTCCTCTCGTCCAGGTCTCATCCTTGTCTCCATCTGTTTACCTGTATCTGTCTTGTCCCTTTCGCTCCGTGCTTGTCTCTGTCTCCTCTCCTCGTCCACGTCCCCGTCCCAGGCTCCGTCTCTTCCTCGGCCTGTCTCCCTCCCCCTGCCAGGGCTGCCTCCTTGGTCCCCGCCGGGAAGGAACTCGCGGGGGGCGGGGCCGAGGGGCTGGATCGGAATAACTCGGTTATCTGGACGAATTGAATTAACTTCACACGAGCGCTGCCGGCCCGTCTCCCCTCCCTTCTGCGGGGCCGCAGGTGGAGCAGCCGGGGAAAGGGGTCGGGACCTTCTGGGCTGGCACGATGCGTACAGACCAAGGTCTGGGCCGGATTGGGGCCGGATGGGGACTCCAGTGAGGGGGCCTCGCGCAGCCCCGCCCTGAACCTCCGGAGCCTTCGGAAGGCGGCGGGTACCTTTTG
>NW_006288854.1:195058-196993 GCF_000327345.1 Myotis davidii
CGCCCCAGCCCAACCCTCGCTCCAAATCCTGCGGAACCCCCAGCCCCTTCCCTGCCCCTCCAGAGACTGAGACAGCCCCCCACAGCCGCCACCATCTCTGCCCCGGCCAGACCCTCCCATGCCCCGCTGGACCCTCAGCCCCCCTGTAAGACGGGGTTAGCCTAGGCAGCGCCGAGCCTCCCACTCTCACCCTTCCCAGCTGCCACATCCCCATCCCACACTCTTAAGGTCAAGGAAACTGTCGGTCCAGCCCCAGGCCCTCACCAGGCCCTCCCCTCCCTACCTGCAGACTGACCACCGAACCTCTCAATCCCTGTATTCTTGGAAGATGCTCCGGCTCAGTTTAACAGGCCCCCATCCTTATCATCACCACCCACTTCATGCCCGACCCCCAGCAAGGACCCTCCAGCAACGGAGCTGCCCAGATGAAAACCTTCCTAGAGCCCAGAGCCATCCGGCCCCTCCTGCCTGGCTTTGGACCCATCCTGCCTGTACCCACACCCTCTTCCACCACGGCATCCCATTTCATACCCTGAAGAAAAGGGTGCCCAGGTCATTAAGCCACTCTCATGTCCCTATTCCCCCTGGGGACTCTCCCAACTAGAGTCCCGCAGAACCCAGAAGCTGCCCCTACAACCCTCGGGCCCCTTGATCCAAGTCTCCATCTGAACCCCCAGTCTCATGGAGCCTCTCAGCCATCCCCAGCCCCCCAATTACAGTCCAAGCTGCCCCACCCGATCTCCTTATCTCCTTCCTTCCGGGAAAGACCCCTAGGAGCCAAGATTGGGGCCTAGGGGTGGGGGTGGGGGAGGATGTAAGATAGGGACCTGGATTTGGAGAAATGAGATCCAGAGAGGGGTCAGAAACTGGAACAGGGCTGGGGAGATTGGACGCTCTGGGCCTCAGGCGGATGGGGCCTGGGAAATGGAGAAAGGAAATGGGGAGATGGGCCCCAGAAAGATGGAGTTCTGAGCTGGGGGAGATAGGGACTGGATAGAGGTGTGAGCCAGACGGAAGATTGGGGACCTAGGAGAATAGGGACCCAGGGTTGGGGAGATGGAGATAAGAGCCAGGTGGTGGAGACAGAAGTATGGGAGATGGGGACGAAGGAAGATCAAACAGATGAGGAAGATGCGGGGACAGGATGGGGTGTTAGAGACAGGGATCCAGGGAGAGAGAACTAGGGTGATAGGACAACGACGAAGAATATTGGGGGGCCCTCGAAAATATGGAGACCTAAGTGGGAGTTGGAGGGATGGGGAGACAGTGTCAGAACACTGTCTATGGGACAGTGGGGACTGGGATGGGGTCGATGGGAGACCGGGATGGGAAGAGAGTGAGGGGGAAGGGTGGGACACAGAGAGGGGTGCCTGCGAGGACGAAAAGGGGCAAAGAGAAGATGGAGGAACCTAGATGGGGAGAAGCAAGGACACTTCCCAAAGGGCACCAAGAGAATGGTCCGCAAGAGGAAAGTTAGACGGAGGTTGGGATGGAGAGGAGGAAGAGAAGGGGCGCCTGGAAGATGTGAGATGCAGCTGAGGACATGGGGCCTGGGGAGGAGGGAGATGGCGGGGTAGGGCCAGATCGGGCACTGCCGAGGGGCTGTGGCAAGATTGAAAGTAGACCCGCGCAGGGGAGTCTCCCCGCCCTGCCGAGGTGCAGGACTGGTTCCTGGGGAGATTCTCGGTGCAGATGAGCCCTGAAAGCCAGCCAAGGCTCGGGGGGACCGAGCGGGACCTGCCGCCAGGCGGTCAGAATGACTGAGGCAGAGACACGCTGATGGGAGGGTGGGAGCGGGTGGTGGACTGGCGGGAGGTGAGGGAACAGGGCGAAGGCCGACCGCAGGTTAGCGGCTTTGACGGGAGGGGCAGATTCTCCTTCCCTCGCTGCTGCTTTTGGGTCTCACCGCGCCATGTCCGCTGTGACCCCCGCCGG
>NW_006288854.1:197517-197801 GCF_000327345.1 Myotis davidii
AGGGCCGGGCACGCCGCGCGGTGCTGGGGAGCGAGCACGGAGGCCGAGTGGGTAGAGGGGGTGCCCCAGGCGGCCTCGGGTCCCCGCATGGGGGCAGGGGGCGAGGGGAGCCGGGCAGCGCCAGGTCCCCTCCCGGGCTCTGCAGCTGGGAAGCCCGGAGTCCCGGGGTCCTAAGCCGCGCTCGGCCGCCCCGGGGCACCCGGCGGGTCTCGGAGCGTCTTGCGGGAGGGAATTGGGGGGCAGGGCCTTTGGGTGCTGAGGGGAGGAAGGCGGAGGGCCCCCGC
>NW_006288854.1:198126-212051 GCF_000327345.1 Myotis davidii
CCCCGGACTCCGGAGGCTCCGGGCCGGGCCCCAGCGACGCCCCAGCCCCTCCGAGGCCTGACAGAGCCCCTCCCCATCCCGGCCGCCTGCCTGGAAGTCCCCACCTCCCAGTGTCCGACCCCTAGGAGCCCCCTCCCTAGTTTTGGAGACAAAAGTCAGAGCCACCCCTGTCCTCACCCACCCCACCCGGCAGAGCGGGGTACTTTCCCGGGGCCCCCCTGCCCCCTAGGAGAGCCCAGAGGCGCGTCTAGCTTGGCTTTCTTTGGAACCGGGATCAGATAACGGCCGGTCCCCAACAGGGTTCCAACGTGCGGGTCCTCCGGGAGGACAGCCGGCCCTCCCCTCCCTGCAGCAGGCTGGGCCAGCCCCCACCTCGGTGAGCAGCCGGCGCCCCCAGCCCTCAGGCTCACCGTAATCAGCAGCCTGAGGGCCCCACCAGTTTGTCCCCCAGCGTCTCCTCCGTCTGGCAACCAGTCTGGCCCAGAGGGTGGGCCCTTTAGAGAAGTGCAGGGGCTGCCAGGCCAATGGGACAGAGGGGTTTCCTCTTGATTTTTTTGTTTTGTTTTATTGTTGTTCTTTGAAAAACTTGTAATTTATTGAGGTGAGTTTTGCTCAATCCAAATAAAACTTAATTTATTGAAGACATCATGCCGCTAACCCCTCTGAGTGCCCCGGATGGGGACAGGCTGGCTGCTGGTAAGAGCTGGGTCTCCCTTGCTCCCAGAGGCTGCTACGCACACAAAGACCAGGAGACAGTGAGAACTAAGCAAACGGGCACTTTATGGCAGAGATTCATCCCCTATTCCCAACGCCCCAATAATATTAAAGTCCCTGCCCTCCCCAGATCCACACAGAACATCTTAAATTAAACCCAGCCCGGTACTTGGACTGTTCCTTCATTTCCGGATGGACACCCCAGATGGGTGTTGGGGAGAGGTCCCAACCGAGCCCCGCCCGCTGTGCTACAGGCCCAAGAACAGTGGTGAAAGTGAGGGTCCAGACGTACCCAAATGGACCCCTCAGACACTCCTGAGGTCTGAGAGGAGGGGTCAGAAAGGGAGGGCAGCACCAGAATAACCAAGGTCCTTGGTAACCATGGCAACTGATCTCTGGTGCCCCTGGTATAAAAGGAGGGGCAGGATGTCCTAATTAGGGCATTCCAAACGATCGGGTAGTGGGGAACACAGATTCCAAATAAATAGGTAGAGAGGTGCTGCCCAACCCTCATAAATTTTCAACTCGGGGGGCCATGGCTGGGTCTTCGTGGGGGTAGGAAGGGGCGCTGAATTCGCAGCTTCACAGTGC
The DNA here is from genome assembly GCF_000327345.1 of Myotis davidii. Lineage (NCBI taxonomy): Eukaryota > Metazoa > Chordata > Mammalia > Chiroptera > Vespertilionidae > Myotis > Myotis davidii. The sequence continues at coordinate 199,432 of NW_006288854.1, forward strand.
CACCGCTATCACTTGCTGAGCTGGAGGGTGTCCAGAAGGAGGCGCTTGTGAGCCGGGTCCTGCACCCCAGCCTCCTCCAGGTCCTCCTCGGTGATGTCGCTGTAGGAAGGGGTAAGGGAGGCTGAGAGATGGGCGAGGTAGTCCAGACTCTGGACTCCAGAGGATCTGTGACTCCACCCCAGGGCAAGCCCCACCCATCTGCCTCCAGCCCCAACCCCACCTGAGAAACTCCAGGTCGTCCCAGCCATTGTGCACCAGGCCCTCCTCATAGCGCTCCAAGCCGATGGCCCGCAGCCAGGCGCCCATGCCCGCCTCACCCAGCCCGGCGGCCCGCCCGCTCTGCGGGCACGGGCACGGGCATGGAGCCTGAAGAAATAGGGCATGTCAGGGAGAGCACCAAAAGACAGCCACATTCTACCACATGTCCTGGGGTGGAGGGAAGGGAGGCAAGGACTGGGGCTAACCCATGTCTCCCAACTCCCCAGTGCCCAGCTCAGGGTAGAGCGGACACCGCTGAGTGTTGAACGGTGTGAAAGGACACCGCAGGCCAGGGACAAGCACACACCTCCGGCACACAGCCAGCCACCCCTGGGCCACACACCTCCTCTGCTAGGTCCTCCTGGATGCTCTCTCGGATGCGAGGTGGAGGGAAGCTGAGCGGCCGGCCATAGTCTGAGGGCAGTCCTCTGGGTGGCTGCAGCTCCAGGGGCCCTGGCAGGAGCACTGAGCGGCCAGGCCCAGCAGGAGCGTAGTCCACCTCACTCAGTGTCTTGGCCATCTGCAGCACCGAGCAGGAGCGATCGTCCCCACTGGCTACCTCACCCAGGAAAGTGCCAGTGGGTGAGGGACCTGGGGGCAGTGGGGGTCTTGGATGGGCCTTAGGGGGTGGTGGGCCACGGGCCTCACCCCCACTCCGACCCCGGACCACTGGCCCTGGCAAAGGATCCAGGCTTGGAGGCAGGAAGATGGCCGAGTCTGGCAGTGGTGGGGGTGGAAAGTCTGGAGGGGGCAGTGTACCCCCGGGCTCCTCATCTGAGGAGCTCCCTTCTCCCACACGGGGAGGCCGGTGGCGACCAAGCTGTGGAGCAGGCACTGTGATGGCCACCTTGTTCTTGGTGGCAGGTGGGACATGGGCCCTGGCAGGCGGAGGTGGCTCTGGGGGCAGCAGCTGGTGTGGGACCCCTTCAAGGACGTAGTAGGCAGGGTTATTGAAGCTGTTCTTGGGCGGAGGAGCCGCCACCCCTTCGGGCTCTGGAGCCCCCTCTGGCTTCAACCTGGGTTCGGGAGCAGGATAACTACATCAGGACCCAGAAACCCAAAGTGAAGGTAATGGGTGAGGTAGAAGGAAAACCAGACTGGGAGTCAGGAGACATGTGACCTTGAGCATATCACTTTCCCTCTCTTGAGGCACCTGAAACTAACCTACTGAGGACTCTTGCTCAGGAATTCAAGTTGGTTTTACACAAACCTGGCAATAAAACCAAGATGACTGACAACAGCTAAAGATGAGAGAAAAAGCACCCCCTGGACCTAGGAGTTTTTAGTTAAGTGCAAGCAACACTTGGATGTAATCCCTTTCCCAAGGTTTGATCCACAGAACACTGTGGATATTAATAGTGATTGTGTGGAAAAGAAGTTTCCTGGCCTGTTAAGTTTGGGAAACTATATTCAACAAAGTTGAAAAAGGGTTTCCTTCCTGTCCACATGCTCAGAGCTTTGGCTAATACTAATGTGCACTGGGAATATCTAAGAAAAGAATCTAGCAAGAACCGTTTCTCAAACTCATTTGATCACAAACCCGTTTCCAGGGGGCACTGCAGAACAGTGAGTGCTCCACGGAGCGCGCAGAGGGAAACCCCAAGCTGAGGCGGGTGCCTTCTCCACACAGGAGGCTCAGACAGCTCTGTTTACGTGGAGGGAGCTGTTGCAGAAACCATTTCTCAGGCAGAATTGAGAGGAAAGGCTGACTGTGCTCCCTTTGACTCAGAGAGCCACACCTAAGGGAGGCCTGGCCGGCCAGTGGCCGTGGCGTGGGGCCACGGGGCAGCAGAGCACCCAGGCAGCAGACAGTCCCCAGGCTGGTGATGAAGGCCAAGCACAGTGATGGGCAAAGTTCTCTCACCTGGGGGTCAAGGGCTCCTCCCGGGGAGTAGCTCGAGGAGGGGCTGGTGGCCTCCCAGTTGGTGGTGGTTTCTCTGGTTCTTCGAATAACTTGGACAGTGGGCAGAAGGCCTCCGTGGGGGCTGGCTTTCGGCTCCCTGACCTGCCAGGGGTGCACAGGGCAGGAGAGATGAAGTAGGGGCTGACCAAAAGCCCCCAGGCACCCCTTCACATGACACCGCACACAGCCCCAGCTCACCTGGGCTCTTGGCTGCCTCGGGACACAGAGGGGGCTTTGCCCTTTGTTCCTGCCTCATCCTTATCAATGCTGATCCACTCTGGGGGAGAAAGGGAGCGGGGACTCAGAGGGGACTTGGGATCCTGGCACCCACTGACCTTCCAGCCTCTACCCAGCTGCTCCTCAGGGCAGGCCCTCTCCCAGCCATGGCTGCAGAACTTCCAAACACTATATTCCAGGGATTCCAACATGCTCTCCCCACACCCCTGGTCCTTTCCTCCTAGGCCCACCCACACCACCTCATCTCATGCCCCACACCCCTCCCCATGGAGCCCCCACCGTAGAGTCGCTCACGGGTGCCCAGGCGCTCGGTGGGCACCCGCACCTTCATGGAGCCACGGATGTTGCCTGTCTCCTCGCCACGGTGGGACAGGAAGGTCAGGAACTGCTGGGCCGTGCTGCCAATCATGGACTTGAGCGCCACCACACACTCCCCTGAAAGGGCAAACCAACCAATTGCCAAACCTTTCTAGGGCCCCGTGTGGCTTCCTATGCTCCTTGGCACCCCTCACCCCTCACCATAGGATTCATAGCCATCCATGGACTTCACTGTGAGCAGGAGGTGCTGGTCCTGCAGGTACTCGATGTCAGCCAGAATGGGCTTGAGCTGCGGAGCGGAGAGGCCCAGTGAGGAACAAACCCCCACCACCCCCTCCTGCCTGACACCACTCACCCCTACCCTCAGGCTCATGCATGATCACTGCAACTCAACTCTTAAGAACCCAAATCCTTAATGTAGAAGACACAGCCCTATACGGGCCTTTCATAGCCCTTAAAAGCAGAAGGCGCTCAAATTGTAACTAATTAATTTTCTGCATCCTCAATGGCCAACATAGGACCTGACATTTAGCAAAGGTTCAAAAAGTAATGATTAAACAAATGAACAAACTGTAACTTGGCCCCAAATGAAGCAAACACCCTCTCCTCACTCATGCCCACCCCTGACCCGCTGACATGCACACAGACGCATGTGCTCTGCAGGCTCTGCCTGCCCTCCCAGGCCGGCCCTGAATGCGCTCCACTGCACCCTCTCTGTGCCCTCACCCATGAGCCCAGGCCCTGCCTGCAGCCTTACCGTGGGCAGCTGGCGTGAAGACCACTGCACTTTGAGGAAGTTGATGTTATCACTGCTCTGGGCATCGTTCTCAAAGCTCTTCTTGTACTCTGGGGTAGAGGTGGGGAACACCCATGAAGTACCACTTCCCGGCTACCCTTCCCCCTAACTAGGGTAGGGGGCTAACTGCTCTGGGCACATCTGGCCTCCCATGCCCCTTGGCCCACTCCAGCCCTTGGCCCCTTCTGACCCTCCAGGCAGGTGGAGTAGAACTCAATGAAGAACTTGGTGCGGCTGGCCGTTTTCACGATGGCCTCGATGCTCTCAAACTCAATGTAGGCCTGGTCTGAAGTCTTTGAGAGCCCTGAGGGGCAGAGAGCGGAAGGAAGACAGGAGGGCTGAGAAGGTGACAGGAGGAAAAGGACAGAGACTGAGCCCTGGGATAGGAAGTCAGGGGCTCTGGCAGGGCAGGAGGAAAGGCCAGGAGGTGCCTCCCCATACCCAACAAGCCAATAGGGAGTGAGACCCTAATGCCCAGACCCTAGATCAGAGCAGACACAACTCAAGGATGAGAGGTCATCTAAGAGGTGCTGGGGACCAGAATGCCTCAGGGATTGCCCACCAATAATCCAACACACCATCAGGCACACTCAGGGGCACACACATGGCCCCAGGCAGATAGCCACTCACACATATACACACATACTCATGGGCAAGTACCTCTTACGATGACCCAGGGAGACAGACACTCTCACACATCATATTCAGAAACATTCCGCATGTACGTGTACACACACATATATTCGAGCCCGTGCACATCCCAGGTCTCCACCTGTGCCCCCCAGACATGTGCTACAGCCACAAGCATATCCAGAATAGTCACCTTTCTTGGAAATGAACTGAGAGGTAACTCCAACCTCAAATGTCCCAAACACGGGGGAGTGGTCGCTGGTGACAATGTCATCAGTGCAACCTGGGGAGGGAGATAGGAATGGGGGCTCAGAGAAAAGCTGTGTTCCCACTTCCCAAAGCAGAGTCAGGACAGTGACTACCCAGGATCGCCCATCACCCTTTCCGTGAGGCTCTAACCATAGGAATTGCAGATGATGTGGGTCTCAGGGTAGGATTTCCAGAGAATCCGGTCACACCATGAAGGCACGTTGGTCCGGACCTGGGCAGGGGATGGCAGCATGGTCAGGGCCAACAGCTAGGAAATGCTCAGCACAAGCCCTCCCCGCCCCCCAACTCCCAGAGCTGATGAGGCCCCACATCCTTCCCCTGGATCCTCACAAGACCTAGTATTACCCCTCCGGCCTCAGAGGGAACAGAGCACTGGAGTGGTAACTGCAGATGCCTACGCCCTTGACCCCACAAGCACTCTTGATTCACTGCAGCCCTAGGGTCCTAAGGCACACCTGTTCTCCTCACTCACCCCAGTTGGCTTCTGCTTATGCCAGGCATAAGTGTCCCGGGAACCTCGCTCGTAGCGGTAGGTGGGCGGGAAGGAGATCTCCTCTTCACCTGGGGAAGGCAGGGAACAGGCTGGGGTCAGGGCTCAGGGATATCACAGACCGCTGGCCCTCAGACCTCCTACTTGGCCCACACTCACTGAATCGGAGGAAGACCTTGTGCTTCTCCCGCTCCAAGTTGAGCTGGTCCACCCTGAGCAGGGGCTCAAACTCCTTTCTGCTGATATAGTTCAGGATCTCCTGAGGTGGGGACACAAAGGTTGAAGACTGTCCCTCTGAGCCAGAGCCAGAGGTGAGAGCCCATCTGACCCCCAGCCCAGCCACCTGCTCGCACCTGGATATCCATGTCCAGACGGTAGTTGAGGTCCCCAAACCAGAAGAGGTGAGTGAAACGCAGAGAGATGTCAAAGGCACTGAGCTGGCGGTCGCCCAGAGAGAGCAGCCGCAGGATGTCCAGGTAGTTCTGGTTCCGCCTACAGTGAGGAGGTCCCCAGGGTCAGGACTCAGGGACAGGCAGAAAGGTAAGAAGTCTCTGGGGTCAGGGATGGGGTAGGGATTAGGGTCCCTGAGGAAAGGGCGGTCTTGAGTTGGGATAAGGGAGAAGGTGGTCTCTTGGGACAGGGACATAAGTAGGTCATGGACTGGGATATGGGAGAGGGAATAGACCTCAGGTGAATTAGGGATGGGGGTGAAGGCACCCGCTCACCGGGCAGTCTTCTCATTTCCTGAGGTGAGGTGGCAATTCACAAAGCCAAATGAAGTGCCATTGAACATGAAGGAGACGCCCACAGCCCCCTTGTTTCCTGTCAGGACACCAAGAAAAAAAGGCCTGAGTCACCCTTAGAGGACTCCCAGCTCCCCCCTTGAAGCAGCAGTGAGAAGGTTCTCCCAACACGCCCCACCCACACATTTGAGGAGGTAGGCAGGCCTCTGAGCACACACCCACACCTTCCCTGGAGATCCACGTGGGGCACACATGAGGATGGACTGAGTCTGCCTGCATGTGTGAGCAGAGCCCCTGGAGATCACAGGTGATTCCAAGGGTGAAGCTGCAAGGACCTACAGATTCTGGGCAGAATCTACCCTGAAGGAGCACTGGACTGCAAACCAACAGACCTGGGCACTATGCCAGGCTCCACCGCATGCAACCTTGAACAGATCACTCAACCACTCTGGGCCTGAGTTTTATCATCTACTAGAGGCCCTGTGCATGAGTTCATGCACAGGTGGGGGGTCCCTTGGCCTGGCCAGTGATTGGGGGGGGGGCATCTTCCCCCTAGTGGTCAGTGCGTGTCATAGCAACCGGTCAACTAGTCACTTAGGCTTTTATATATATATAGGTGAAATGGAGGTAATTATCTTGGCCTGCCTTCCTGGTGGGGCCAGATGAAATTTAGAATAAGAACATACTTTACAAAGTTCAAAGAGTTCCATATGTGGAAAAGCTGAGACCACCCAAAAGGGGAAGATCCTGGGCTGGAGAGGAAGCAGGAGGTCCACGCTGCTCACCCAGGGTGTTGGCAATGCCAGTCTTCACGCTGGAGGTACTGACATGGCTGATGCGGTTCTCGTGCTCTGGCTTGACCAGCACAGCCACCTTGATGTTCCACAGGGACTGCATGGCAATCTGGGTGGAGAGTACAGAGTCACCTCTGTCCTGAGCTGGGCCACTGTCCACTACCCCCTCCCAAACAGCCCATACTGTATCAATTGTTCTGGCAGGCACAGGATAGGAAAACTTGCTATTTTTTTTTCTGAGGGGCAAACGAGAATCAGAGCCTCCCAAATCATGAAGGACTCGGGTTAAATCTCATAATAGAGAATATGCCCATAGGCCAGAAGAACAGCCAGTCAAGTTGTGTTCCCAGGGTCACCATAAGGTCAAGCAGGATAGTTTGGGATGGTTGTGAGGAGAGGGGATTGGACAAGATGACCCCCCCTCACCGGGCGGTAATCCAGATCTGTGAGCTCCTTGAGGCCCCCGCGTAGCAGGTCCAGCCATTCTCGGTCACACACCGAGTTCTCCTGGGTCCCAAAAACATAGATGTCATGGGGTATGGCAACTGTGACCTCATCCAGGGTCTTCCCCAGTCCCTTCGATGTGAACCAAGATGTCACATTTTTCGGAGGAGGCACACTTCCTGGAGGTGGAGGGGATGGGAGTGGTCAGGCCCCTGCTCTGGGGCCATTTCTCCCTCCCACCTCGGCCACTGCCCGCAGGCCTCACCCATGTTCCAGGTGCCTATGAAGACAGAGATCATGTCGGGCTCATCCTGCTTCGAGTGCTTGTTCTTCATGAGCTGTAGCAGCTGGCAGAAGGCCTCCCGCTTCTGGGGGAACAGCAGCCAGTAAGAAGCAGGTGAGCAGCCAGGGAACCCCTCCTTCCAGGGATACCCTGCTAGGTAGCAGGTACCAGGAGGGGAGGATCATGCCTGTCTGGTGCACCACTATATAGTCCGTGCATATAATAGGTGCTCGATAAATGTTCATTGAATGAGTATTTAAATCTACCCTCAGGCCACCCACTCTCCATACATGTACTCTCTGCTCTGTCAGACCCACCCTGCCAGGAGGGACGACAGGCCTATATCATGTGTTCCTTCACTTCCCACTCCATGGAGACTCCTGCAGCCCCCAATGGCCTGGCCCAATCTGCTGCTCACCCGGGCACTGACAAAGATGAAGTCCTTGCGCTGTGTCCGGTCCTTCTCCTTCTCAAACACGACACCCAGCTTGTTCTGGACACGCTGAGACTTAATGAGCTGGCGGACTAGGGGATGGAGAATGAGTCACACTGGCCTATGTACTGAGGCCTGGGGTTGCCCTGTCCACCCCTCCCAGTTTAGGCCCTGGCTCACTGCGGTCATGTGTGAAGGTTGTCCAGTCCTCCTGTGAGTCTCGCTGTCTCCGCAGCAACACCAGCCGCCCGCCCTCGACATCCACGCTCAGCGTGAACTTCTGTGATTTCCCAATCTTGGTCAGATCGCCCAGGGTCACATCCAGCTTCACCTGCAGGCCAAGAGGTAAGGAGATGCTGAAAAGACCTCGGGGCAGGCAGCAACCCCTTCACCTCCAACTGTCCTTTGACCCATGAGACCCCAGCTGACACCCCCTGCAATGTACCTCAAAGGCCTGCACAGGGATGGTCTTGGCCTTACGTGTGCATGGCTGCAGTGGAGCCGGGGGGGCCGTGGAACTTATGTCCTGAAGGGCCTTCAGGGCCTGGAGAGGGCAAGGGCAGGGAACATAAGAGGACAGAGGACAAGGTCAGAGGGCTGCTCCTAAGAGGGGCATGATAGAGGTGCCCCTAAACTGTCATTTCAGGCTTCAGATAATTAGGCCAATGGGAGTGGTAAGGGACTGGTGGGTGAGGGGTCAGAGGTCAGGAGTCAGGCCACCTTCTTCTGGATGCCTGACAGGAAGTCCTTTAACACTGACAGTTTCAGCACCAGGCTCTCTAGTTCCTGCTCCCCCGTCTGTGGTGAGTTCTGCAGTGAGAAGGAATAAGTCTTGTACATGAGGCCACCATGCAGGAGGTCCCCAACTCAGCCCCAGAACATGAACCCATTCCCCGAAGATGTTCCCACAACCCCACCTGTTGCTGCAAAAGGCGGGTCACCATGGGTGAGCTCTGCTGGTCAAACACCTTGGACAGAATTTCCAGGCCAGACAGGACCTTATCCACCTCACTAGGGGAGACATCAGGTCAGAAGAACTGCCCACCCCGATTCAGGTACAGGGAAGGGGGGCTTCAGGAGGAAAAGTCAGGAGGCAATGACTGGTTCCCTGTTCAGGGCCAGAGGTCAGAGGTTAGGGCATCTGTGCAGCTGGGGAGAGCAGGTGAGGACAGGTCAGAGGGGTAAAGGTGCGATGCATGGTGTTGGATGTCCCAGGTACCTGTGTAGCCTCCGGCATGAGGTGGCAAGAGTGCGGGTGAGGTGGGGCAGGTTGCTGGCTCCACTCCGAACAGCCTCCAGGTCCAGCCCGTAGCTGCCCTTCAGGTACTCGTGCGAGACAGTGCTCAACCCATTGGGAGCACTTGGAGGAGGGTTAAGAAGTCAATAGCGGCCTTGCCGATCCTGTCCCAGCACCCCGCCCCGGTCCCTACAGGAGACAGTGCTACTGACGATCAGAGCACCACGGATCAGTACTGTCTCTGGGGCTGAGGTGGGATGGGGCCCCTGGGGTGAGGCCTACAAGGTCTCCCCACCTTTAGTGAGAACATAGTTCTCAGAGGAGAAAGGGACTTCCTGCTCAGTGGAGGGGGTTGGGGTCTTACCTCTCAGCAGCCGGAGTTGTGGGGGTCTCAGGGGCTGGTGGGGGGCTGCTGGGCCCCACAGAGGCACAAATGCTGGTGGAGCCAGAGCGTGGGGGCAGCGGGGGCTTCTCATCCTCCCCATCTGTGGACAGGGGTCAGTGGGGCATCCATCTGGGCCTCCCACCCTCAGTGAAGTATGGGGGAATGCCATGGTGATCAGAAACTTCCGTGGAAAGGGGGTATAGGTCCCTGGCATCATGGTTAGGGCTGGGGCTTTAAAGAAGGCAGGTTGAGAAAATGGGATGGAAAGAAGCAGGTAGTATTTGAACACGAGGCAGGGCAGGCGTTTGCACACTGCACACCGGGTGGCACCTGAGGCATCGCGGTCGTCTTGCGGGTCTGGCTCTCGCTCTCGCTCCACAGGCAGCAGCAGGGCGCACACCAGGCCCTGGTTGGGCTGGGCATACAGGCCAATGAGCTCGCCCAGGGTCTGGAAGCGGCGCACAGGCACACCCTGCGAGGTCTGCAGCCAACAAGGGTGGGAGAAGGGTCAGCCAGCTAGTCCCAGGCCAAGGCTGGAATCAAGGTCAGGGGTCAGGGTCTAAGCCCTTACCTGCACAGCCAGGAAGTCTTCTCCATCAGGCAGAATTCGATAGGTGTGCACATGCTTCTGGTACCTGATAGCAAGGTGGAGGTCAGAATCTGTCATTCCCAGGCTAGAGTCTAAGCCCCAAGGTTCCCTCTCCTCCTGCCACTGGACTCAACACCGGCCCTTTCAGCTTGGCTTCCCTATAACCATTTGCCCAAGCTGTACAGGGTTAATGATGGGGGCAGTCCACGTCCATCCTGCTAGTGTCACCAACAAGCAGGATTCCCCCCACCCCCCCCCCCCGCCAGACCTACATAGTCTCCACACCCGCCGCAGGGCCCGGGAAGTAACAGACAGCTCTTTTGTGGCCTCCACAGCTGTCTAAACAGCCCCTCTGGGCTGTGGTACCAGTCTGGGCCCCCCGCCAGATTAAGAGTCCTCAGAAGCCTGGGTAACCGCTGTTTGCATGCATGGGCAATGTGCTAACACACATGTGCCTGCTGTCTGTGTTTATGTTGGTGTCTAGCTCTGCTGAAGTTGGGTGTGTCTGGGGCAGTTTTGCTGGGGAGTATAGGGGTATCATCCTGGGGATTTCTACCCCCTTCCCCAGACACCAGGAAATTGGGATGACCTAAGGGGACCCCCCCGCCATGGTAGACCCGGCCCCTAGGAGCCCCAAACTGAGGAGGGGCGATAGGGGTGCTGACAGATGACAGCAACAGCTGAGCAGGTGACAGCTGAGCCAGGCCTGGGTGGCGAAGGCCACACTCAGTGGGGCTGGGAGACTCCCTCTGCAGCCATACCTCAGGGTAGTCTTGCCCAAGGGAGTCACCCAGACTGTGTATTAGGCAGGAGGGGGTGTTGGCTCCAGAGAGGACCAAATGCCTATATGAGAAGACCCTTTACCTTGGCCACAGGGCCATTCCCTTCCCTCAAGTGGGCCCCGTTTGAGGGCTCTCTTGGCTTCCAACCAGACACAAGCCATGCTGGTGTCTGTATGTGACTGGGTGTGTTGGTTTGTGGACTGTGGGCCTCTGTTTATAACAATAATAACATCCTGTGAACCGAGCCCTGTCTCCGTGTACTTAGCACAGACATGATCTCATTAATCTTCACCTTTTGAGGCAGATATCATTATTATCTCCATTCTTTAGAAGAGGAAACTGAGACTCACAGATGAAACACAAAGCAAGTAAAAGGCAGAGCTGGGATTTAAAGCCAGGGCAGAGGCCAAGGCCTTATATCCTGGCCTGCTGATCGGATCGCCTGTGCCTGCTGAGGCAGGGAAGTGTCCTGTATACATGCGGGTGTGTACACAGGTAAGCAAGTATGTTTCTGATCGCCCACCCCCAGGCTCCTGAAATGCTAGGAGTAGCCAGAGTCAGCTGGCAAAGCTGAACTATCTCCCCACCGACCCTCACCCCACCCATCTCCTCTCCTGGCAATGGAGCCCGGATTCTCCCCTCCTGGGACAATAACTTCCTCACCCAGACACAGGCCCAGCTGTCCTCCTCTCACTCAACAGCTGACCCAACACCTGCCTCCCGCCCTCCCTAATTAGGGGTTATGCCTCAGAGGGGGCTGGGAGGCAGGGCTCAAGGATATGCATCTGCTTAGTCTGCTCCTCTGTAGTCTTCCAGGCTGAGCCTCAGACTTAGGGCATAAGCTGAGACCCAGAGCACCCCTTCCTCCTCAGGTCCACTGCCTGCCTCAGGGTTTCTCAGTCTCAGCACTACTGTGGCTTCGGACTGCATAATTCTTTGTTGTGAGGGGCTGCCCCGTGCTTGTAGGATGCTTAGCAGCATCCCTAGCTTCTACCCACTAGATGCCAGTAGCATCATCCCAGTTGTGACAACCAAAAAATGTCTCTAGACATTGCCAAAGGTCCCCGCAGGGATCAAGTCAACCCCAGTTGAGAACCACTAGCCTGGGCCAATGCACCCCTGCCCCCCAAAGATGTGAAGAGAACAGAGAGGGAAGGGACAGAGGGATGGAGGTTTGGGAGAGCTCATGGGGCCAAGGAGAAACATAACTAGATCTAAACAAAGCAGCCGTGTGGCTCCCCACTCACCACCTCCCACCCCTGAGGCCCATAGGAGCCTACCCAGTGTCAGACCGAGTGGTGTGGGGGCAGCTCAGGGAGAAGACTCCTAAAACTAAAAGTGCAAACTCACCCCAACACCACCGCCACCTACGCCGGATGGGTACAGCCACAGGGCCAGGCCCACCCAGAGAGGTGCCAAGTCTAGCCCCACACTCAGCACCCACAGTTCAAGGCTAGGGCAGCCGGGAGCCAGAGCACACACACTCACTCATTGATTCATGAAATAATGGCATGGCCCCACACAGCCTCACCCTCTTCTTCTGGACACCACCCTGCCCCCTAGCCCCAGCCATACATGGCCAGGCAGGCCCCAACCTCAGTCTGGGGGCACAGCAACGCCCCCTAAGGGAGCTGCTGACCATCCTCACACACCCCATCAGTCCCTCTGCCCCCAACTCCAACTACTGCCTCTGCCTACCTCTCAGACACCCCATCTCTGTAAGCAGCCCTGCACACAACCATGCAATGCACATCCTCATCCTCCAGCTCCTTCTCTCTGGAGGGTGCCTGAGGGGGTCGGACAGAGACCCCCTTGCATTTTCCCCCCTTACAGCTACCCTGGCAGCGGGTGGGCACTTGCTCTGCTTCTTCGCACCCAGAAAGTGCCCCCGGACACACAGCAGGAAGGAAGTGCGCCCGGCATCCTTCCTCGGCCTCAGCATACAGCCAAGGCCCCACTCTGGGGGGCGCTGGCGTCCACCGTCCCGAGGCCTCCCCACACAATCAAGGAACCCCAGCCCGCGCCCCC
>NW_006288854.1:212365-212932 GCF_000327345.1 Myotis davidii
CCCGGGACTTCCCAAACCGCACAATGGCCCGCCCGCCATCACCATCCCGGGGAGATCTAGCCAACCCCCTACGGGAAGCCCAAGTCCCTCCATCCTGTGCCCCGACAGTGTGGGACCCCGGTCCCCTCCCCTGAGAGCGAGTCCCCTTTAATCATCGCCATATGACCCCCGGCTCCCACAGCCGTCTGATTCCGCCCCAGATCCTTTCCATTCCGTCCCCCATAACCTTGCAGAATCGAGTTCCCCAAACCCGTGGACCCCACGGTGAACTTCCTTCCATCCCTCTCCCCATCATCCGAGCGGCCCCAACCCCCAACTCCCATGTAATCCAACCCCCTCTCCCCCCTTAGACACGAACCCTTAAACTACACTGGGTCCAGCTCCATACAAATTCCGCGGGGGAATCCCCTCCACAGAGACCCGATCCCTTACAACCCCCCCTGACGAGGTTCGGTGTCCTCGAAACCCCACGCACGGTCCCTGGCAGCCCCTCTCGGCCCGGGCAGAGCCCTTCCCCCTTCTTGGCCAAGTTCCCTGGCAACATCCACCCTCCCCGCAGGCCCTGGC
>NW_006288854.1:213266-213626 GCF_000327345.1 Myotis davidii
CTTCCCGCCCTGTAAGGTGGGGACGAGGTGGTGAGGGCAGACTCCATGGGGCTGCGCTCGGAAAAGTCTGGGCACCGGGCCTGGCACCCGGGAGGCGCTCCCACACGGCGGCTGTGTTTATGGTGAAGGAAGGAGTCCCGAGGTGACAGCTGTGTAAACTGCACAGCGCGGCGGCGAGCGGACGAGTATTCTTAGCACCCGCCCCCGCCCCGGCCACTCTCTCCAAGTCAACAAACTTGAGCCTTTGTGGGCGGGATGCCGAGTGGGGATCCCTCCCAAACCCGGGCTGATCCGACACCCCCGGCCCCCTTCTCTCCCCTCCCCTCCCGCCTAGGGAGGGCCAGGCACCTGGAGGTCGGA
>NW_006288854.1:213664-217978 GCF_000327345.1 Myotis davidii
CTAGCCCGTGGCGCCGCCGGGGAGTCCGCTTCCTGCCCCGCCTCCGCCCCCTGGCTCCTTAAAGGCGCAGGCCTGCAGCCTGGCTCCCGCGGCTGCCAACTCCGGGACGGCTGCCGCAGGTGCCCCTTTAATCTGGGAGAGAACTTTCATTTTGCCGAATGGAGTGTCTGAGTCCCGACCAGCTCCTTACTCTACCGCATTTCGAATACGCGTTGACTTACTCCTGCTAGAGCAAAGCCTGGGACGCGGAGGGGGCTCGGTGGGACCTCCCCAACTTGGTAAATAGAGTCACTGAGAGACCCACCCACGTACCCAGCAGTGTCGCCAGGCCCCTACAGGGACCCACTAACTCGTCCGCCAGTCTGTGCCCGACTTCTCTCACCGAGTCAGTGTCCTCTTGGTGTGAGGGAAGGTGAGTCTGCCAGGAGGGGGCAGCCAGGCCGGCAGGGAGAGACCTGGACTGGGAGTACTCAGGCCGCATTCTGGTTCTAGTTTGATCACCCGCCTGCCTGATGGTGTCAGACAGGTATCGGTGCCTCTCTAGGGATAACTGCAGTCTGAGTTCGGAGACTCGGGAGGAAGGGGGGAAGTGAGAGCCCCAGAAAGCAACCGAGGCCCAGTTCCTGGGGACTGTGCAAAGACAGAACCATCACCACCCAGGTAGGCGTCTCTACCATTGCCAGGTGGGGACAAAGGTAAGAGTTCCCAACCCTCTTCCAGCCACACCTCCAGAACATAGCCTGACGGAACCAGCTCAAGGCACTTGAGTATTTGCTCTCCAGGAACCTCCCCGATTGCCCTCCTCCTACACTCTCTTCCTACAGTGAGGGTCCCAAGCCCCAACTCTGCCCCTTTAGTCCACATCAGTTGTGAATTATTTTTTCACCTCTGGACCCCCATCCCTAGCTTTCTCATTGCAGACCTGAGCACAGAGGCAGACAGACAAGGCCTGGGTGAAAGGGGATATGTAAAGACCAATATAAATAATGAAGTCCTGGACCTGACTCTTACTTGGGGCTACAAGAGCAACAGGATCCCTGAGAACTATTAATATGCACACACTGGGCTCACATACTTTCTAGGCAACGGCTCCTTTATATTTCACAACCCTGAGGGAAGGAAGGATTATTAGCCCCATTTTAATGAGGAAAAAGATTGAGAGCAGTCAAGCAACGGCTTCCTTTCACATAGTGAGTAGGTGAGCTGATGTTGAAACCCAGGTTTCATTTCTCTAATCTGAAGGAATCCAAAAACTGCCCCAGCTGGTTTGGCTCAGTGGATAGAGCATTGGCCTGTGGACAGAAGGGTCCCAGGTTCGATTCTAGTCAAGGGCACATGCCCGGGTTGCCAGCTCAATCCCCAGTAGGGGGCGTGCAGGAGGCAGCTGATTAATGGTTCTCATGAATGTTTCTCTCTCTCTCTACCTCTACCTTCCTCTCTGAAATCTATATATATGGATCCTATATAATAAAAGGCTAATATGCAAATCAACTGAATGGCAGAACAACCAGTTGCTATGATGCACAATGACCACCAGGGGGCAGACGTTCATCGAAGGAGCTGCCTTCTGGTGGTCAGTGGGCTCCTGCAGGGGGAGCGCTGCTCAGCCAGAAGCCCTGAGCTGGGCTAAAGTCTGGGGAGCCCCGTGGCAGTGGCAGGAGCCTCTCTTGCTGCTTCCACAGCAGTCAGACATCCCCCAAGGGCTCCCGGACTGCAAGAAGGCACAGGCCAGGCTGAGGGACACCCCCCCCCATGCACAAATTTCATGCACCAGGCTTGCACATATATATATATATATGCAGGAATCCCAAAACTATGGAATCTCTCCACTGTGCACCCACAAACTCACAACCAAAATAATTCATCAGACACAAATATGTCTGTCTGTTTATTAGAACTGGCTGTCAGAGGAACCCCAAGCCCCACATGAGGAACTGGTTGACAGAGGGATGGATAATGCATGGAGGCAAGCTTAGGGCTTCATTGTGGACCTGTGCTGAGTCAAAACTGATCCTTGTGCCTCAAAGCTGGGGACAGACAGAGGGGACCTCTGGGAAGAGCTGGACTCAGTCAAGGAGCCAGAGTTGCAGCATCAGAGCCAGGCTGAGCAGGAGAGGCCCAATCCCATGGAGCATGGCCCTAGAAGTCATGGCCAAGGCATAGAACCTCGCCACCTCTTCATTGGGGTTGCCCTGGGCTGGCTCAAACCACATCTGGATGCAGCGGCCACTCCCTCGGCTGTACTGGCTGACCTGGTAGGAGTGACTCCAGAGGCCCTCACACAGGGCCACAGGAGTGGGGAAGTAGGACTCGAATGGGCGACAGACGGCCTCAACTGGACACTTGTTAGATCCTGCAGGGGGAGAGAGGATAGAGTAGACATAGACATCCAGCCCTGCTTACCTGAGAGATGTTCAGGCAATCCGAATCCTCACACCGCCTTTGCCCAAACCCCGCCTCCATCTCCCCACCCACCCAGCCCTCACCTGAGGTCCAGTTCCAGCCCTTGTGCCAGTTATTCTTGCAGGTGTAGGAGGTGCGGCAGTCTTCCCACCAGCTCTCACAGTCCTCTTTGCACAGGGGCACGTTCCGGAAACGCTCTCTGCGCCAGCTGTCGTTCACCTGGGTGGGAGGTAAAATGAGAAGGTTCCTCAGCCCAGGCCTGTTGGCAGCCACAGCTTTGACTGAGCTGGAGGGCAGCCTACTGGGGCGGGGTGGGGTGGGGTGAGGATTCCCCTATACCTGCTGGATCCAGGGCCCCAGGTTGGGGGAGCACTCATACAGGCAGGTGTCCTGGATGAAGTGGCGCTTGCAGGCGGGCTCCATCTTGCCACAGTGGTCCCAGTTGAAGTTATTCAGGGGGGAGGTGTCCTGTGCAGCTCCTGGCTGGTGCTGACAGAGCAGCAGGCATTCTTCCTCCAGGGAGTGCACTGGGGGGAGGACACAGCACTAAGTGCCCCTGCCGCCAAGTTCTGCCACCTCCAGCCTCTCCCCACTTGGTTCTTGCTCTCCAGCCCCAGGCAGGTTGTTCTAGAAACGCTCACTGTGAGGACCTCTCTGTTCTTGGCCTTCAGGAACTCTTATCTTGGAGGACACTCAATTGCAACAGTGTGATTAGGGGGTTGTGGGAGCCTGGGAGAAACCCTGTCTTGGGAGGACAAAAAAACTTTCATTTATACAGGCCTTAACACTTTTAAAAGTTCTTAAGTTTATTCATTAAAAATGTATTACTGAGTAGCTATTCTATGCCAGCTACTGTTGTAGACGGAGTACAGCAGACAAGAAAACAGACAGAAATATGTGTTCATGGATCTTATATTCTGGTCAGGGGAGACTGACAGGAAGTCACTAAAAGAGAAAAAATGTGATATGAAAGGATATGATCAATTATATAGGGACGTTTACAGCAGGGAATGAGCATGTGGAGAACGAGGTGATTGTTAAATTTAAAATACTAGTAAGGTGGTTTGAAAAGCCTCACTGCAAGGTGACCTTTCAGTAAAGGAGGAAAGACAGTGAGCAATGCAATTATATATATATATATTGTTGTTGTTAATGCTTACCTGAGGATATATTTTCTATTGATTTTTAGAGAGAGTGGAAGGGAGGGGGAGAGACAGAGAATGAGAAACATTGATGTGAGAGAGACACATGGATTGGTTGCCTTCCACATGGGCCCAGACTCAGGATGGAGCCTGCAACCGAGATACGTGCCCTTGATCAGAATTGAACCCGGGACCCTTCAGTTCACAGGAATAAAATATATTTTTGAATAACCATATTCTTGGCAAGAAATAAGATCTGTGTCCCCACTGTGGTTAGGCCAGTACCAGACATAATGGGCCCACAGAAACATTTGCTAAAAGGAGCAAATGAAAGACATTTATGATTTCCTAATCTAAACTGAACTTCATCTTAGAAATAGACACATCATAGTTTAGCATGTTTTTAATATAAACCCGATTTTCCAGGACAAGAAAACCATGAAATGGAAGGCTGTACTATATGTTTTGCATTATTGGAGCTAATTACCATTTTTAGAAAAAGGCCTCCGCTGGTGTGGCTCAGTTGGTTGAGCATTTTCCCAGGCACCAAAAGGTCACCAGTTGGATTCCCAGTCAGGGCACATATCTGGGTTGCTGTGGGCTGTGCAGGAGGGATGTGCACATAGGGTTGTGCAGGAGGCAGCAATCAATGTTTTCTCATTCTCTCTCTCTCTCTCTCTCTCTCTCTCTCTCTCTCCCTTTCCCTTCCTTTCTCTCTAAAATCAATAAAAACATATAGGAAAAAGACATCAATAACAACATATCATAG
>NW_006288854.1:218127-219233 GCF_000327345.1 Myotis davidii
ACCAGAGAATTGACATATGAAATGTAGGTTTTGGGGTTTTTTTTTTTTTAATAAATTGCTTTCTAATTGCTGCTGCTTCACATACAGGTAATCACGTAGATATTTTTATTTTTATTTTTTTAAGCTTTTTACTTATTTATTTATTTATTTTTATTGTTTTACCACAGGTTGAGAACTGCTGGCTTAGGGTATCATACAGCATTAAAGTTGCCAACAGAGTACACTTGTATAAACCTTCATTTGAGGCTGCCCCATTCATGTGCTGTTTCACAAGGACTTCTAATGTAGCCATACCAGAGAATTGACATATGAAATGTAGTTGGGGTTTTTGTTTTTTTATGAATTGCTTTCTTTTTGCTTCTCCTTTGCATTATAGGTAATTATGTTGATATTTTTAAATTAATAGATTCTAGTAGCTTTGAACTTCATTCCAGGATAGAAAAGAGAGTCTAAACAATATTTTTCCTAAAAAGGAACTATGAAAACTAATAGGGTGCAACCAAGTGGCATAATTTTTTATAGACTGTGTGAAGGTACTGCACCTCTGTCCTGTGTTGCAGTCATAAGAGGCCTTCTCCTTTGCCCCTAGCACTCTATGGGACTGGCACATAGAGTAGGAAAACCATCCTCCCCCAAACGTCTGGAGGTGTCCTCCCGTCCTACTCCACCACGAGGGCTAGTCATGTCCAGGTCCTCTGTGTGTCCATAGGCTCCTCTGGACCTCAGTTTCCTCATTTGTGTCATGAGGAAAATGTCATCTGCCTACCTCGGAGGACCACTGCAAAAATGAGATCATGGACAGAAAGCACATGGTCCCTGGGAGGTAGGTACTCAGTAAATGATCATTGCATGTGATTGCTGACATGGTATCCTGTTCTGAGGAGGCCACCCCGAAAATCTCCTAAACCTCTCCCAACCTTTACCTTCTCAGCAGTAATCAGAACATGGGGTGTCTGGCCCCTCAACCCTTCCCGCACCACCCTCAGGTCCTCTTCCCTGTCAGAACAGTCCCCTCCCCAACCACAGCCACACTGCAGCCAGACCTGGCCATGCAGCTTGTCCTCAGGGCCTGGCTTTGTCTTGTGGTGTTTGGCGTCCATGCAGAC
>NW_006288854.1:219562-220805 GCF_000327345.1 Myotis davidii
TTGCATATGAATTTTTGGAAAGTTTCTTCTAGGTATTTGCAGTATGCCATTGGTATTTTAATGGGGATTGCATTGAATCTATAGATTGCTTTGGGTAGTATGATGTTGATTCTACCAATCCATGAACACGGTATGTTCTTCCATCTGTGTATGTCTTCCTCTATCTCTTTTTTTAACGTCCTGTAGTTTTCTGAGTAGAGGTCTTTTACCTCTTTAGTTAAGTTTATTTCTAGGTATCTTAATTTTTTTTGGTGCAATGGTAAATGGGATTGTTTTTTAGTCTCTCTTATTGTAAGTTCACTATTGGTGTATAGAAATGCCATAGATTTCTTGGCGTTAATTTTGTATCCTGCTACATTGCCGAATTCATTTATTAAGTCTAGTAGTTTTTTGATGGAGTCTTTAGGGTTTTTTACGTATAATATCATGTCATCTACAAATAAGGACAGTTTTACTTTTCTTTTCCAATTTGGATGCCTTTTCTTCTTCTTGTCTAATTGCAATGACATTGATATTTTTAAATTAAATGTGCAAATAAATTCTAGTAGCTTTGCACTTCATTCCAGGATAGAAAAGAAAGTCTAAAAAATATTTTTTTCTAAAAAGGAACTGTGGAAACAAATAGGGATGTAACCAAGTGGCATAATTTTTTATAGAATGTGTGAGGGTACTGCACCTCTGTCCTGTGTCGCAGTCATAGAGGCCTTCTCCTTTGCCCCTAGCACTCCATGGGACGGGCACATAGTCAGAGTAGGAAAACCATCCTCCCCCAAACCCCTGGAGGTGTCCGCCCGTCCTACCCCACCATGAGGGCTAGTCATGTCCAGGTCCTCTGTGTGTCCATAGGCTCCCCTGGACCTCAGTTTCCACATTTGTGTCATGAGGAAAATGTCATCTGCCTACCTCAGAGGACCACCGCACAAATGAGATCATGGACAGAAAGCACATGGCACCTGGGAGGTAGGTACTCAGTAAATGATCATTGCATGTGATTGCTGACATGGTATCCTGTTCTGAGGAGGTCATCCTGAAAATCTCCTAAACCTCTCCCGACCTTTACCTTCTCAGCAGTAATCAGAACATGGGGTGTCTGGCCCCTCAACCCTTCCCGCACCACCCTCAGGTCCTCTTCCCTGTCAGAACAGTCCCCTCCCCAACCACAGCCACACTTCAATGAGACCTGGCCATGCAGCTTGTCCTCAGGGCCTGGCTTTGTCTTGTGGTGTTTGGCGTCCATGCAGAC
>NW_006288854.1:222156-248610 GCF_000327345.1 Myotis davidii
CACACAGCTGTGTCTGGACCGGCCTCTCTCCTGGCTGCGACAGCTCCAGGTGCCTGGACTCCCCAGTGGTCTCTGTCCTCAGGGCAGGCTGTCTGTAGATCTCTGTACGTGCTCACGCAGAACCTACCCTGCGGTTATTAATGTCTCCTTCCACCTCCTTCCTTTCCAGATCCCACTGTCTTCAAGGCTCCTTTAGTCTGACAAGTTAGCCAATCTTGTTTGATTTCATCTCCCTTTTCTTTTTTAAATAAAGACTTTTTTAAAAAATATTATTTTATTGACTTCTGAGGAAGGGAGAGGGAGAGAGAGATAGAAACATCAATGATGAGAGAGAATCATTGATTGACTGCCTCCTGCACATCTCCTCCTGGGTATTGAGCCCACAACCCGTGCATGTGTCCTTGATGGGAATAGAATCTGGGACCCTTCAGTCTGCAGGCCGATGCTCTATCCACTGAGCCAAACAGGCCAGGGCTGATTTCATGTCTTTATTTGTTAATTTGCTCATTCCAGGAGCCACACATTCAACATTCATGAAAATTTAGAGAAACACTCACCTCCTTGGGGAATCTGATTTTTGAGGTTCCACAAGTGGTTTTAGGATAAAGCTAACTTGAGGGGCATGAGGCAAGGTGAGTCAGAACCCAGGCTTTAGGGTCAGGCCATGGGATCCAGTAACAGCTCCAGCCCTCTCACAACCTTGGAAATGTCACTAAACCTTGCCGAGCTCTTGTTGGCTAACCAGAAAATGGTTGAGAATATATCTGGAAAAGCCGGACGCGTACGAAGTAGGCTTAAATGCCAACTATCATGTTAATTTGTGAGCCTCGAGGTGGACATAAGTAGAAGGTGGGGTACAGAAGTCAAGGGTCACAGAAAAAATTGTCTCGGATCTGATTAAATATAATATTTCACCATATAACATTACTTTAAAAAGAATTAAGCAATTTTTTAAAAATATGTTTTTATTGAATTTTGAGAGAGGGAGGGAGAGGGAGAGAGAGGGGAAGAGAGAGGGAGAGAGAGAGAGAGAGAGAGAGAAACATCGATGTGAAAGAGAAACATTGATCAGATGCCTCCTGCAGGAGCCCCTGACCTTTTGGGGCATGGGATGATGCTCAACCAACTAAGCCACACTGGCTAGGGCCATAATTAAGCAATTTTTGATAACCTTTAAAAATTGTGGTAAAATACACATTATGTAAAATGTACCATCCTAACTATTTTTAAGTGTACAGTTCAGTATCGTTAAGTACATTCATATTGTTGTGCAACCAATCCTGGGACTTTTTCATCTTGTAACACTAGAGCTCTATTCCCACTAAGCAACTACCCATTGCCTCCTTCCCCCAGTCCTTGGCAACCACCATTTGACTTTCTGTCTCTATGAACTTGACTACTTTAGATACCCTCTATAAGTGACATCATACAGTATTTGTCATTTTGTGAGTGGCTTCTTTGACTTACCATAACATCCTCAAAGTTTATTCATGTGTTAGAATTTCATTCTTTTTAAAAAAATATATATTTCATTGATTTTTTACAGAGAGGAAGGGAGAAGGATAGAGAGTTAGAAACATCGATGAGAGAGAAACATCGATCAGCTGCCTCCTGCGCATCCCCTACTGGGGATGTGCCCGCAACCAAGGTACATGCCCTTGACCAGAATCGAACCTGGGACCCTTGAGTCCGCAGGCTGAAGCTCTATCCACTGACCCAAACCGGTTAGGGCAGAATTTCATTCTTTTTTATAGCTGAATAGTATTTACTTGTATGTATACAATGTATTTTATTTAGCCACTTATTCATAAATGTAGACTTGGGTTGCTCCCACCTCTTTGTATTGTGAAGAACGCTGCTATAGGCATGGTGTACAGATATCTCTACAGGACCCTCTGGGTGCATGTGTAGACGTGCAAGAGCTGGATCATGTGCTAATTCTATTTTTAATATTGAGGAACTCTCAGACTGCTGCAGAATTTTACATTTCCGTCAATAGTGTGAAGAGTTCCAATTTCTTTTCATCTTCACCAACACTTGCTATTTTCTGTTGAACTGGGGGTGAAAAATAGAAGCCATCCTAGTACGTGTGCGGTAAAATCTCATTGTGCTTTTGATTTGCATTTTCCTAATGATTAGTGGCATCCAACAGATTTTCATATGCTTTTTGTTGTTTGTGTATCTTCTTTTAAGCAATGTTGTTTCCTCATTTTAAAGTCGGGTTCTGTGTTTTTTTGTTGTTGAGTCGAAGGATTAGGCTCTTATCAGATAAATGATCTGCAGTATTTTCTCCTGTTCTGTAGCTTGCCTTTTCATTCTAATTGTTCATTGATGCACAGAAATTTTTAATTTCGATGTACTTCAATTTAACTCTTTTGTTGTTGTTGTTGCCTGTGGTTTTGCTCTCATAGCCAAGAAATCAATGCCTAATACCATGCCATAAAACTCTTGCCCTATATTTTCTTAAGGAGTTTTAATGGTTTGGGCTTTTATAATGAGGTTTTTGGTCCATTTTGAGTTAAATTTTGTAAATAGAGTAAAATAAGGGCTGAAAGTAATTTTTTTTTTGCGTGTGAATATCCAGGTGTGTGCGAGCATCATATTTTGAAAATACTATTCTTTGAATTGTCATTTATTCCATTGAATTGTTTTGACACCATTGTCAAAAATCTGGACTCTAAGTTCTATTCCATTGATGTGTATATCTATCCTCATGCTACTACCACACTGTCCTGACTATTGAAGATTTGTAATAAGTTTTGAAATTGGAAAGTGTGCGTCCTCCAATTTGGTGCTTTCTTAAGATTGAGCTATCATGGGTCTCTGGCATGTCCATACAGATTTTAGGCTCATATTGTCTATTTCTCAAAAAAAAAAAGTCAGCTGGAATTTTGGTAAGGATTGATTTGAATCTATAGAATAATTTGAGGAGAATTGCCTTTTAACAAAAGTATCCTCTGATTAATAAACATGGAATGTCATTCTATTTATTAGGTTTTTAACTTCCTTCAACAATGTTATTAGTTTTCAGTGTACAGTCTTTTACTTTGTTAAATGTATTTCGATGTGTTTTGTTCTTTTTTATGCTATTGTAAATGGGTTTCTAAAATTTGCTGTATTTTTCATTGCTAGTATAGAGATATACAATTTATTTTTTATATAGATCTGGTGCCCTATAAACTTGCTAAACTCACCTTTTAGTAATACAATGTTTTGTAGGTTCCTTAGGGTTTTTTATATACAATGTCATTCCATCTGTGAATAGAAATAGTTTTATTTCTGGTTTTCAATCTGGATGACTTTTATTTCTTTTTCTTGACTAATAGCCCTAGCTGGAACCTTCAGTAAAATGTTGAATAAACATGATGAGAGTGGATATATGGGTCTTATTTCTGATCTCAGCGGGAAAGCCTTTTGGTATTAAGTATGATGTTAGTGGTGGCTTTTTGTTTGTTGGTTGGTTGGGTTTTAAAGAGAGAGAGAAGGGAGAGGGAGAAAGAAAGAAACATGGATGTAAGAGTAAAACTTCAATCAGCTGCCTCCTGCATGCCCCCTAATGGGGATTGAACCCACAACCTGGGCATGTGCCCTTGGCCGGAATCAAACCTGGGACCTTTCAGTCCACAGGCCAATGCTCTATCCACTGAGCCAAACTGACTAGGGTCCTCCTCCCCTTTTTTAAAGATAAGTTTGTGAGTTTGTGAATGATTGGTATTATTTTTTAGTTTTATTTTTCAATTATCTTTTCCATTCAATATTATTTTGCATTAGCTTCAGTTTTATAGCATAGTGGTTAGGTGATCACATACTTTACAAAGTGTTCCCCCTCATAGTTCCAGTACCCACCTGGCAGCATACATAGTATAGTATTATTTACCATATTTTCTATGCTGTCTTTTCTATCTGCATGACTATTCTGTGGCTACCAGTTTGTACTTCTGAATCCCTTTACCTTTTTACCCAGACCCCAATCCCACTCCCCTCTGGCAACCATCAGTCTATTTCCTGTGCCCATAAGTCGGTTTCAATTTTGTTTATTCATTTCTTTTGTTCTTTAGAGTCCACATATAAGTGAAATCATATGGCATTTGTCTTTCTCTGACTGGTTTCTTTTACTCCACATGATACTAGGTCCACCATGTCGTTGCAAATGGTAAGATTGCATTCTTTTTTGTGACCAAGTAATATTCCATTTATATATGTACCACAATTTTTTTTTATCAACTCTTTTATTGATGGGCACTTGCATTAGTTCCATATCTTGGCTTTAGAAATAACACTGCAGTTAACATAGCAGAGCATATATTCTTTCAAATTACTGTTTTTGGTTTCTTTGGATATATACCTAGGAGTGGAAATGCTGGGTCAAAGGCAGTTCCATTTTTTATTTTTTATTTTATTTTATTTTTTTAAATATATTTTATTGATTTTTTACAGAGAGGAAGGGAGAGAGATAGAGAGTTAGAAACATCGATGAGAGCGAAACATCGATCAGCTGCCTCCTGCACGCCCCCTACTGGCATCCCCAAACCTGGGCATATGCCCTGACCAGGAATTGAACCCGGATCTCCTGGTTCATATGTTGATGCTCAACCACTGAGCCATGCTGGCCAAGCCTCTGCCCATTTTTAAATTGGATTATTTAGGAGTTTTTTTATGTTAAGTTGCATGAGTTCTTTATACATTTTGGATATTAACCCATTTTTCGATCTATCATTGGTGAATATCTTCTTCCATTCAGTAAGCTGTCTTTTCACTTTGCCACTGATTTCCTTTGCTGTACAAAAACCTTTAGCTTAATGTAGTCCCATTTGTTTATTTTTCTTTTGTTTCCCTTGATATATCAGGGAAAAATATTGCTAAGAGAAATGTCAGAGATTTTATTGCCAATGTTTTATTCTAGGAGTTTTATGGTTTTGAGTCTTACATTTAAGTATTTTTTCCTTTTTATTGATTTATTGGTGTGATACTGGATAACAAAATTATACAGGTTTCAGATGCACAATTCTAAAACACATCATCTGTACACTGGGTTGTGTGTTTACTACCCCATGTCAAGTCTCCTTCCATCACCATTTATCCCCCCTCTACCCTCCTCATCTCCCCCACTCCCCACATTTAAGTCTTTAATCCATTTTGAGTTTATTCTTATATATGGTGTAAGAAAGTGGTCTAGTTTTATTTTTCTGCATGTATCTGTCCAATTTTCCCAGCACCATTTTTGAATAGACTGTCTTTATCCCATTGTATGTTGTTGCCTCCTTTGTCAAATATTAATTGACCATATTGGTGTGAGATTGCTTTTGGGCTCTCTATTCTCTTCTATTTTTTTTTTTAGAACTTTTAAAAAATATTTTTATTGCCCTAGTCCAGTGGTCGACAAACTGCGGCTCGGCAAACCGCGGCTCGCGAGCCACATCTGGCTCTTTGGCCCCTTGAGTGTGGCTCTTCCACAAAGTAGCGGCTCTTCCACAAAATACTGACTTCTGTGCATGGGCCACGAAGTTTCAATCGCACTGTACTTGCGTGCCCGCACGTGGTATTTTGTGGAAGAGCCACACTTAAGGGGCCAAAGAGCCACATGTGGCTCACGAGCCGCAGTTTGCCGACCATGGCCTTAGTCAGTTGGGCTCAGTGGATAGAGTGTAGGCCTGTGGACCAAAGGGTCCTGGGTTCAATTCCGGTCAAGGGCACGTACCTTGGTTGCAGGCTCCTCCCCAGCCCTGGCCCTGGTCAGGGCATGTGCAGGAGGCAACCAATTGATGTGTTTCTCTCATATCAATGTTTCTCTCTTTCTTTTCCTCTCTCTTCCACCCTCTCTAAAAGATTCAACGGAAAAATATCCTCGGGTGGGGATTAACAAAAGAAAATAGAATAAAATAAAAAAAAATATTTTTATTGATTTCAGAGTGGGAGAGAGAAACATCAATGATGAGAGAGAATTATCTGTTGGCTGTCTCCTGCATTCCCCCCACTGGGGATTGAGCCCACAACCTGGACATGTGCCTTGACCGGAATCAAACCATGACCTCCTGGTTCACAGGTAGACACTCAACCACTGAGAAATATCCTCCAGGCACTCCATATAAATTTTAGAATTAGTTTGTGAATATCCACAAAATAATAATGGGATTTTGATTGGGATCACATTGAATCTATAGATCAAGGTGGGAACAATTGATATCATGACAATATTTAATTTTCTTATTCACGAGCTTAAAATATCTCTCCACTTATTTAGTTTTTTGGTAGGGACACTAAATCCTTTATTTACAATGAAATTCAATTAATAATTGCAAATGCTATAATTGATAAAAATCTAAAAGCAAAATATTTCTTTTTAGTCATAAAGTGCTTTAAAGAGCATTGGAGCACTATTAAGAATTACTCTTTTCATGTATTTAGTTTTTCTTGTATTTTATTCATCAGAATTTTGTAGTTTTCCTCATATTGATCTTTATAGGTTTTGTTAGATTTACACTTGAGTGTTTCATTTTTCTGGATGCTAATGTAAATAATATTGTTTTGTTTTTAAACTGAAATTCCACTTGTTTGTTGCTAGCATGTGGAAAGGCAATTGCTTTTTATATTAACCTTCTATTTTACAACCTGATATAATCACTTATTAGTACTAAAATTTTTTTCCTTGTTTTTTTGGATAAAAAAGAAATACATATTACCTATAAACAAAGATGCATGTATTTCTTCTTCCTGATCTGTTTGTAGAATTTTTCCTTTCATTGTCTTACTGCATTAGCTGGACCTTCCAGTACAAAGTTAAAGGGGAGTAGTGAGAGGAGACATTCTCGCCTTGTATATAATCTTTTTCTCCCCAATATGTTTTTATTGATTTCAGAGAAGAAGGGAGAAGGAGAAAGATAGAAACATCATGATGAGCCCTAGCTAGTTTGGCTCAGTGGATAGAACTTAGGCTTACAGACCGAAGGGTCCCAGGTTCATTCCGGTCAAGGACAGGCTCCTCCCCAGACAGGGCCCTGGTCATGGCTGGTGCAGGAGGCAACAATCAATGTGTTTTTCTCACATTGATGTTTCTCTCTGTCTTTCCTCTCTCTTCTACTCTCTCTAAAAGATCAACGGAAAAATATCCTTGGGTGAGGATTAACAACAACAAAAAAAGAAACATCAATGATGAGAGAGAATCATTGATCGGCTACTTCCTGCATGCCGCCCACCAGGGATGGACCCCAAAACCCATGCATGTGCCCTGACCAGGAATTGAACTGTGATCTCATTCATAGGTCATTGCTCAACCACTGAGTCTCACTGGCTGGGTGCTTTTTATCTAATCTTAATGGGAAAGCTTAGAGATTTTCTTACCATTAAGTATGGTCTTAGCTCTGGGATGTTTTATAGATCAACTTCAGGAAGTTTTAGTAAAATTTGAATTTCTGTTCAACTCGAAAATTTCCAGTTAACTTTTTAAACTAATTTCTATTTCCTTATTGATATTCTCTATTTGGTCAGACATCATTTTTCTATTTTCCTTGAACCCTTTAGACATAGTTTCATTTCCTTCTTTTTTATAATAGCTGATTTTACCCACTGGGGAAGTGCCCGCAACCCAGGTACATGCCCTTGACCGGAATCAAACCCGGGACCTTTTAGTCCGCAGGCCGACGCTCTATCCACCGAGCCAAACCGGTTTCGGCATAATAGCTGATTTTAAAACTTTATCTAATAAGTTCAACATCCATGTTTTCTCAGGGACAGTTTCTATTGACTACTTTACTTTCTTCTGCATATGGTGATACTCTCCTGTTTCTTTGTATGTCTCATTTTATTGGAGGGAAGTGAAAAATGGCATTTTTTTAAAGGTGACAGCTCAGGTTTTAAATATATTTTTGGTGCCTTAGCCAGTTTGGCTTAGTGGATAGAGTGTCAGCCTGCAGACTGAAGGGTCCTCCCGGGTTTGATTCTAGTCATGGGCACATGCCTGGGTTTCAGGCTCAATCCCCAGTGGGGGGCGTGCAGGAGGCAGCCAATCAATGATTCTCTCTCATCATTGATGTTTCTATCTCTCCCTCTCCCTTCCTCTCTGAAATCAATAAAAAGAGTTTTTTTAAAAAATATATATTTGGTGGTTTGCTGAAGTGTTTTCTTCTTGGTTTTTTTGTTTTGTTTTGTTTTGTTTTTATTGTTGACACTATTACAGATGTTCCCGACCTCCTTTTTAAAAAACAAAAATAACATAATATGGCATCTCTGGAAATTAGACTCTCCCAGGGCTCATTTTTGATGCTTTTTATTAGTTTATTAACGACTTTCAAGATCTAATTCTGTAGCTCCTATTTTCATAAATGTTTGCCCATTTAGCTTAGCAGTCACCTAGTGACTAAACTTATTGCCTTGGAGCCATAAGTCTCCTATTCTTTGCCAAGGGACTCTGTGTGCTGGTTCAGGCATGATGTCAGTGCTCTGGCAGTTTACTCTGCCCCATCCCTCACTTCCTGCTTGAGCAGGGCCTCAAAGTTAAGAGAATTGAAAGACTGGGGCCTTCTCAGGTATTTCCTGGATTCACATACAGTTCTGAGGAAGCATGTGGATTTCTAGACCCCGGGGTATGTGTAAGAGCCCTCTAGTTTGTCTCAATTGGTTTTCCAGCCTCAGGGAGTTGGGATGTCAAACAACTTCTGATTACAGGGGTGGGGAACCTTTTTTCTGCCAAGGGCCATTTGGATATTTATAACATCACTTGCGGGCCATATAAACCTATCAACTTAAAAATTAGCCTGCTGTATTTGGTCAAACATTTAATTAACTCCCTAATGCCTTGGCAGGGTGAGACCAAATGATATCTCAGGCCTTATATGGCCCACTGGCCAGAAGTTCCCCACCCCTGGTTAAGATAAACACCTAGGGATGGGCCTTCTCACTGTGTGAGCTCTGAGTGAGGTCAGATAAGACTAACCTTGTGAATGGGGTTCTTACCAGCGGCTGCCAGACAAATCGGTGACATTCCTTGAGGGGTAGGGCATTTGAGGGAATTCCACACCCACTCTGCCCCCTCTAGTGGCCACTAAGCTGCTATTTTTCACAGCTACTGCTGTTGTGAGATAGCTGGTTTTAAAGGCTACCATCGCATTTGGGAGAGGAGGATGGGAAAAAATCAGGCCCAAGCTGTTTTAGCTCAGTGGATAGAGCGTTGGCCTGCTGACTGAAGGGTCCAGGTTCAATTCTGGCCAAGGGCACATGCCAGGGCTTTGGGCTGGATCCCCAGTAGGGGCTGTGCAGGAGGCAGCCAATCAATAATTCTCTCTCATCATCGATGTTTCTCTCTCTCTCCCTCTCCCTTCCTCTCTGAAATCACAGTTTCATCTTTGCTTCCTCACAAGCTTCCCGGTAATTGCATAGTTGTTTGCTGCATTGAATTTCTTTTAGCGAAAATGAAAAACACTTTTTTTTTTTTTGAAAAACACATTTTAATGTAGTCTTTAAGTTTCAGGCTATACATTAAAACATGGAGTCCCGGTAATTGCATAGTTGTTTGCTGCATTGAATTTCTTTTAGCGACAATGAAAAACACTTTTTTTTTTTTTTGGAAAAACACATTTTAATGTAGTCTTTAAGTTTCAGGCTATACATTAAAACATGGAGGGAAAGATCTCCTTCTGAGGAACACTTTTTAAAAACCATTACAGTATAATGGGAATATTCATTCCTACACATCATATATTTCCCCCCTAAATGTTGTATAAAGAAGTGACAGTTGAGTTGAGCATATGTTAATAAAAGCATATGCCTGCATTAAAAAAAAGAAAAGAAATCAATTTAAAAAATATATATTTTATTGATTTTTTACAGAGAAGAAGGGAGAGGGATAGAGAGTTAGAAACATCGATGAGAGAGATCAATCAGCTGCCTCCTGCACGCCCCCCCAGTAGGGATTTGCCCACAACCAAGGTACATGCCCTTGACCGGAATCGAACCTGGGACCCTTCAGTCCGCAGGCCGACACTCTATCCACTGAGCCAAACCGGTTCGGCAAGAAATCAGTTTTTTTAAAAAGTGCAAGTCAAAATGCCAAGAGTTTGCTGTTTCCTACTGAGATTCAACCATTTTTCTTAAATAAATGCTCCTTCGATTTTTGAAAGTTTGGGTTAATTTTCAGACTTCTGGGAAAGTTGAGTTTGACATCTTGCCAGTGTTCTTGCTTTCATGGAGGAGTGGATTTTCAGATGCCATCCTCTGCCATTCCAGGAGTGCCTCTTCAGGTTACTTTTACTTTAAGAGGCATAAAGCTTTTAGAAATGTTGGCCACTCTTATGAAGAAGTGGTCTTTGAGTATACATTCTGCAGTTAACATGAAGAAATAAGTTATTTTTTGTTTCCTGTGTTTTCCCTTACAGCAGTGTTAAGGTCCTTACCCAACCGGACTGTGAACGTTTACTTTGCAGGAAACACATTAATTTTTATTTTATTTTTTGCTGGCTCACTCATGTCGTGCTCTTAGGTCATGATACAAGACAGTGTGTTTCCTCACTTCTAGAGAAGTTAAAATTCTTAATGACAATGTTATAAGATAGAGTTGTCTTATTAATGAGACAGCCAAGACTCAGGCTTTTTCCTGCCAACACTTCCTTCAGTTGTCTTCTCTAAATCAGGCCCTACATTCAGGACAATAAAACTATCAAGGTGTATTTTACACTGAAATCACCCTGGTATTTTCCAGACAGCTGATAGAATACACCAAAAATTTGCTCTCTAATAAAGAAGTATTCAAGGAGGAATGCTAAAAATAATCAAATATAATTGGTATGCTCCACGTTTTTAAAATTAGCTTCTCAGTATTATAAGAGCTGCCCTGTTCATAGTGTCCACAATGTGGTGGCAGATGACAGCAAAGGGAGGAGCTCATTTCTTTGAGATGAGTTTTATACAAGGCAAAGGGTTCTGACCGAATGGTCAGTTGTTGTGGACCTATTATTTTATTTTAAAAATCCTCACCCGAGGATATTTTTCCATTGATTTTTAGAAAGAAAGGAAGAGAAAGGGAAAGACAGCAAAATATTTATTGGTTGCCCCCTGCACCAGAGTGAGGGGGTGGGGGTGTTTGGACGGGGGAGGAGAGTACATGCTCTTAACCAGAATTGGATCTGGGATCCTTCAGTCTGCAGGCTGACATCCTATCCACTGATCCAAACCAGCTAGGGCTTGCTTTTTTTTCTTTTTTCTTTTTTTAACATATTTTTATTGATTTAAGAGAGGAAGGGGGGAGAGAGAGAGAGAGAAACATTAATGATGAGAGAGAATCATTAATCAGCTGCCTCTTGCACACCCCACACTGGGGATCAAGCCAGCAAACCGGGTATGTGTCCTCACCGGAATTAAACCTTGACCACCTGGTTCATAGGTCCAGAGCTGGGAACTGACCAAGTCTCAGTCAATGGAAACAGGGAAGCAGAAGTCACATTCCCATTCACACCCAAATAATTTGCAAGAGACCTGCGGGGTAACTAGTTTATTCAAACTGTCGGACAGAGCTCCAGCCATGGGAGCTGAGCCGTGGGGCTGAACTGGGTGGGGGTGACCAGATATCAGAAGGTAAAAGGAGCTCAGCTGAGCAGCAGGAGCAGTGTTAGGGCCAGGCCAAGCAGGAGAGGTTAGGACTCATGGAGCCCCGCTCCGTTCATGGTCTCAGCATAGAACCTGGCCACCTCCTCGTTGGGGTTGCCCTGTGCCGGGTCAAACCACATCTGGATGCAGCGGCCACTGCCTCGGCTGTAGTTGCTGACTTTGTAGGAGTGACTCCAGATTTCATTGCACAGAGCAGCAGGCGTGGGGAAGTAGAAATCAAAGCGGTGGCAGGCAGCCTTCACCGGGCACTCATTAGACCCTGTGGGAGGATGGCAGGCCTTTAGCCATTGGGCCCAGAACTCTCTCTGGTTCTGCCAACTTCACAACTCTATCCCTTCATATACCCATCTCACACCCCCACTCTCCCCCCTCTCACCCCACCCACCAGGCTCTCACCTGAGGTCCAGTTCCAGCCCTTGTGCCAGTTATTCTTGCAGGTGTAGGAGGTGCGGCAGTCTTCCCACCAGCTCTCACAGTCCTCTTTGCACAGGGGCACGTCCAGGATCCGCTCTCTGCGCCAGCTCTGGTTCACCTGAGAGATGTCAGTAAGGGAAAAGGATCAGGCTCAGGATTCTCAGTAGCCCAGCCCTAAAGAGCCCCTGAGCTGCAGAGGCAGGACGAGGAGATGTCTGGGAAGCAGGCATGGGGAGGAACTCATACCTCCTGGATCCAGGGCCCCAGGTTGGGGGAGCACTCATACAGGCAGGTGTCCTGGATGAAGTGGCGCTTGCAGGCGGGTTTCATCGGGCCGCAGTGGTCCCAGTTGAATCTGTACAGGTAGGAGACATCCTTATGGGCTTCCTGGCTGGTGTTGACAGAGCAGCAGGCGTTCTTCTTCCAGGGACTGCACTGGGTGGGGAAGACACAGGACTAAGTTTTTCCCCCAGAACAGCCATCTTCTCCATTTTCTGGCCCCAGTAGATCATCCAGAGGAAGAAGTGGGGAGGGTGCCTTTATGCCTGGCACTTGAGGAGCCCCTATTTGGGGTAAAGGCAATTATGATATTGGACAGAGTAACAGGGGATGTGGGCAATCTGGAAAACCTCTGTCTGGAGAAGCAACTATTATTTGTATAGCTCTAAACAGTTTATAAACGTATTTCACATTATTTAAGTTATTTATATTACTCATTTTGCATCCAACCAATATTAATTGAGTGCTTATTATATATCAGGCACTGGGCTAGATACTAAGAATACCACAGTGAACAAAACAGATCAAACCTCTTCTCTCATGTTGCGTATGATTTTCCTTCGGAGTTGGGGAAAGCCAAAGAACAATATAGGCCTAGAAAATAGCAGGTGCAGAGTCCCTGAGGCTTTTGTGCTTTATCCTCTCAACAATCCAGTAAAAACATCATTACTCCAAATTTTATGGAGTGTAAGTAAGCTGAACCCCTGGTAAATGGTGGGGTTAAGATTCAGGACAGGAGCCTGGTCCAGGTTGTGGTGGGGGGTGGATGTGAAGGGGGCTGGTTTGGCTGTCCTGGGGTCTGGAACCTCAGGCTCGGGGCTTCCAGGTAGGCTTGGAAAGCAGTGGGGAACAGAGGGAATATGATCAGCACATGGGCCTGAATATTGGCCTAACTAAATGTGGGAGGCTATCCTAAAGAGGGAATTCAAGGCACGTAAAATGGTAGAAGTGGTGGAGGTGTCTCTTTAGAAATCACTCTAGCCCGGCCAGTGCGGTTCAGTGGTTGAATGTTGACCCATGAACCAAGAGGTCACCAGTTTGATTCCCAGTCAGGGCACATACCCGGGTTGTGGGCTCGATCCCCATTGGGGGCCATGAGGAGGCAGCCAATCAGTGATGTTTCTCTCTCATTGATGTTTCTACCTCTCTATCCCTCTCCCTTCCTCTCTGTCTAAAAGTCAATACATATATGTTTTTATTTTTATTTATTTTTTAAAAAATATATATTCGGCTATATATATGTTTTTAAATCACTCTAGATTGGGATTCAAGAGCTGTATGATCATGGACCAATTGCTTCAACTCTCTGAGAAGGACTCTAGTACCCACAGTCAAGCAAGAGGGGAGATTTGGTTTTTTAATTGATTTCAGAGAAGAAGGGAGAGGGAGAGAGAAATTGAAACATCAATGATGAGAGAGAATCATTGATCGGTTGCCTCTTGCATGTCCCCTACTGGGGATCGAGTCTACAACCCGGGCATGTGCCCCTGACTGGAATCGAACCTGAGACCCTTCAGTCCGCAGGCCGACCTTCTATCCAATGAGCCAAACTGGCTTGGGCTTCAGAGAATTCTTAAAAAGAACTTAAAAAGTTCTAAAAATGACAAGGTAGGTACCGACTTCGGGTGGGGAAAATGAAGTCGTTCTGGAGATGGGTGGTGGCGATGGTTGCACAACAATGTGAATGCTCTTAATGCCACTGAACCGTACACTTTGAAATGCTTAAATGGCAAATTTTATGTTATGCATATAGAGTGTCCCCCCAAAAATGTATATACACACTTTGAATAGTTATAAAGGCCGTGTTTGTTAAAATACATTTCATTTTCAAAATTGAGCTGTCAGCTGTAAAGTGTGTATACATTTTTTGAGGGCACCCTGTATTTCACCACGTACGCACACAAAGCAATGAAATGTTGGAAACGACTCAGGAGTCATGGGGCTGCTGGGCTTCCTCCTCTTCACCTCAAGTTCCTGGAGTGAGTCCATGCCACAGTCTTTCCCGGAGCACATCCCCAGCCCTCTAGCAACGTGAAACCTTGTGGGGAGCAGAGTTGGAGACCAGAAGGAACGAAATGCTGGCCTCTCTCATGAGCCTGGAGTTCAACTTCAAGCTCACATTCCCTGAACTGCTTCCAGGGGCCTTATCTATGAAAAGGGGGCCCTGGTCTCACCTCTCCTTTTCTGTGGTCTCTGGCCCACAAGACTTGGCCACTGTTTGTGCTGTCACCCTGCGACCCGTGTACATGCTGTCCTCTTCTAGGTGGCCCCTTCCTGCTTTGTCTTCCTGGAAAACGCTTACTCCTCCTTCAAGGCCAAGTACATCTGATTTGTCACTGTCTCTTCAGAACCTCATGGGGGTGGGGGACCTGGCCTGTTTGTATATGTGAGCTTCCTGGTGACTGCGAGAGACCGGTCTCCCCTTCTACCTTACCGCTGAGCTCTGTGCACTGGCCCAGAATGAAGGCTGGGAAACTTCTTGCCTGTCTCTCTCCTAGCCCCTGCTAATGATTAGCCTCTCAATCTCCACGGGTATCTGTGCTCTCTCTGGGCCTATTTCTTCACTTGTTTAAGTAAAGACCACCACCCACCAACCAAGTAGGACATTTGGGTTTATTCACTGATAAGATGTGAGGAAAGCACTCAGCCCATAGTAGGTTCCCCCCACCCC
Organism: Myotis davidii; assembly: GCF_000327345.1. NCBI lineage: Eukaryota > Metazoa > Chordata > Mammalia > Chiroptera > Vespertilionidae > Myotis > Myotis davidii. The sequence goes on from NW_006288854.1 coordinate 237,116, forward strand.
TGTTGTAGATTTGGTGGCCCCTGGAGAGACCCTCAGTATCACCTTAGTCACACTCCTGCCTCTATCACCCCCCTTAAAGTTGATCTTCCTATCACCCTACTTCTTCCCTTTCCGGGGTCAGTCCTTTCCCCACCCCACCCTCACCTGGCCATGAAGCTTGTCCTCGGGGCTTGGCTTTGTCTTGTGGTACTTGGCGTCCATGCAGATATTGAGCAGATCCGTCCTGCCCTGTCGAGTCCTGGGCGGAGCACCCCACACAGCAGTCACCGAAGCCAGAAGCAGCAGCTGTGTGATCTTCCAGGCCATGTCCATCTGTTCCTGCCAGAAAGCCACAGTCAGAGAGTCACAAGGCCTGGGAGGCAGCGACCATAAGACTCTTGGTCATATTTCTTGTCCCCCTCCCAAGCCCAGATCTTCTCCCCACCCAGTTTACCCCACAGAGCAGCTGAGCCAAGCAGTGAGGGGCATGTAGAGGCCTGGGCCAGAGGCAGGAATTCCTCTCCCCTCCCCCAACCCTCAATTGAGGACACTTCAACACTAGCTTGCTCTGTGATCTCTTCTGGATTTCACCAGCCAGTATTCCATTCACAATGGGAAATCTCTGCCAGCTTGGCAAGTCCTCTCAGATCTGCTCAAGAGAAACCACAGAGCATGGCCTGCCGATGGGGTGGGCGAGTGAGAGGAAGGGGCACCTGCCAGCCTTGGCAGCCTAGAGGCTTTTAGGTGCCCAGAGACTGCCAGTGGGGCAGACAGGGAAACTGTCCTGGGCCAGATGAAGGCCACTGAGTTGTTCAGTTATGGCTCATGGTCCTGGATCAGGTGACATGGGAGTTGGAAGTAGGGTTGGGGGGCAATATAGCAAGCCAGTGAGAGTGCAGTCCCAGTCAGCCAGACCCCAGATCCTCAAGTATCAACAACCCCTCCTGCCACACAGAGGGGTCTTGGGAAGTTCCCCCAGCAGAGTCAGGCCTAGAGCTAGAAGGCCAACAGATAAGGGGCCTGTTGGGGAGAGGGCTGAGCCAGAGCAGTGGGCCATGGGGACACCAGAGGAAAGTCAGCAGAGAAACCAGCCTCCTGGGAGTCCTGTGGGAAACCCATCCTTGACTCCTACCTCCCATTCCCACTTACCCCCTCTCATCTGCCCTTACCTCTGCCCTCGGTCACCTGGGAACATAGAGTGGCTCCTCACCTCCCGTCTCCTTTTATAAGCCCTTTCTGACTGCTTGGTCAGCCTCTCAGTCAGGGAAGACCGGCAGGCTTTGTCTAGGAAATAGCTCAACTGTCGCCCTAAGGGAGGGGCCAGTTAAATAAATTATGGTACATCCACCCAATGAGATTTAACTTGGTAAAAATGAATGAGAAAGCTCTTGCTGTATGATATGGGAAAAATCACCCAGTGTATTGTTAAGTGAAAGAAGAAATGTGCAGAAGGGTGTCTATAGGATGCAATTTTTGTTTGTAATAAAGGAGGAGGGAGTCATAGGATTCTGTACAATGTAAGTCCAGAATATTACTCTTTTTGTGATATTCCTGGTTCCATATGTAACTATTGATAGTTACTGATGGTATTCTAAAATTAAACTTTTTATATATTGGGGAAAAAAATAAGAGGAAGAACATATGTTTCCTTAAGAAAATTCTGGAATGGTACAACAAATTTTTTTAAGTGGTTGCTTTGGGGGAAGGCACAGGTTTGGGATGAAACTTTCCGCTGTGAATCATTCTATGCTGTGTGTTTGTTTGTTTTCAATTACAGTTGACATTCAATATTATTTTATATTAGTTTCAGGTGTACAGTATAGTGGTTAGACATTTATATAATTAATGAAGTGATCCCTCTGATAAGTCCAGTACCCACCTGGCCCCATACATAGTTATTATAATATTATTGAATATATTCCTTATACTTTACATCTCCATGACTATTTTGTAACTACCAATTTGTATATCTTAATCCTTTACCTTTATCACCCAGTCCCCAAACCCAACTCCCCCCTGGCAACCATCCACTTGTCTGTATCTATGAGTCTGTTTCTGTTTTTTGTTTGTTTTTTATTTTGTTCTTTAGATTCCACATATAAGTGAAATCACATGGTATTTGTCTTTCGGTGTCTGACTTACTTTACTTAGCATAAGACCCTCCCGGTCAGCCGTGGGCAAACTACTGCCCGCGGGCCGGATCCAGCCCGTTTGAAATGAATAAAGCTATTGAAAAAAAGACCGTACCCTTTTATGTAATGATGTTTACTTTGAATTTATATTAGTTCACACAAACACTCCATCCATGCTTTTGTTCCGGCCCTCCGGTCCAGTTTAAAAACCCATTGTGGCCCTCGAGTCAAAAAGTTTGCCCACCCCTGCTCTAGGTCCATCCATGTTGTCACAAATGGTAAGATTTTATTCTTTTTATGGCTGAGTAAAATTCCCTAGTATATAAGTACCACCACATTTTTCTCCACTTGTGTATTGATGGGCACTTGGGTTGCACCCATATCTTGGCTATTGTAAATAACGCTGCAATGAACATAGGGGTACATATATTCTTTCAGTTTTGTGTCTTGGTTTTGTTCAGATTCCAGTAGTGGAATAGCTTGGTTATAAGGCAGTTCCATTTTGTAGGGAAGCAAGTCTATGCCCGTGCGAACACCCAGGTGTTTGTTGGAATCTTTATGCTTAAAGGACTCTGCAGACGCCTGTGTCTTCTCAAGGATGCTTACCCTGCTGATAGTCTCTAATAGTTAACCAGTTAACTGTCATGCGTCCAGAACAGAAACCATCCCCACATGCCATGATATTTTGAATTTAATTTAAAAGATCAATTTGCAATGAATATTATAAAAATAAATATGTTACTCACAATTTGGGTGTTCTTGAATATTTTCAGTTGAAAATTCTCACGAAAAATGATTTAAAAGTTAGTCAGGGCTGCCACTTAGGGAAAACATTTTATTTTTTAATTCTTCCAAAGAACATTTTTTATTATTTTTATGAAGCATATACACAGAAGAAAAAAAGTATTAATTGCAGTTATTATTTATGTTTACAAAAGTGTTTGGTTTCTTTTTGCTGTTTTGTACCAATACTGGTAGAAGAGCATACCAAACACATTTTCCTTAGATATTTTTTTTCCAATAGGCAGATATTTCCCCCAAAAAATGTCATTCATATAATCTGGATGGCAAGCTGGTGGAATAACATTTTCTTTCTTTTTTTTTTTTTCCCGGCTGGGTACGTGAACTGTATTGATGATGCACGACAAAGCAGGGTTCCCTAGGCCCCTCCCCTTCTCCAGGGGGTCTGGGATGGAAATGGTGGTCAGGAGATTCTCAGTGTGTCAGGGGTTCGATCTGGGACAGGGACTCCCCAGCAGCAGAGGGCCTCTCTTCCTCTCGCTGGGGCTGGTGGTCCAGGGGACTCTTACTCCTTGGAGGCCATGTGGACCATAAGGTCCACCACCCTGTTGCTGTAGCCAATTTCTTTGTCATACCAGGAAACAAGCTTGACAAAGTGGTCATTGAGGGCAATGCCAGCCCCAGCATCAAAGGTGGAGGAGTGGGTGTCACTGTTAAAGTCTCAGGAGACCACCTGGTCTTCAGTATAGCCCAGGGTGCCCTTAAGGTGGCCCTCTGATGCCTGCTTCACTACCTTCTTGATATCATCATATTTGGCAGCTTTCTCCAGGCGGCAGATCAGATCCACAACCGACACATTGGGGGTGGGGACATGGAAGGCCATGCCAGTGAGCTTCCCATTCAGCTCAGGGATGACCTTGCCCACAACCTTGGCAGTGCCAGTAGAAGCAGGGATGATGTTCTGGGCAGCCCCTCGGCCATCACGCCACAGCTTCCCAGAGGGGCCATCCACGGTCTTCTGGGTGGCAGTGATGGCGTGGACTGTGGTCATGAGTCCCTCCACGATGCCAAAGTTGTCATGGATGACCTTGGCCAGGGGCGCCAAGCAGTTGATGGTGCAGCAGGCATTGATGACAATCTTGAGGGAGTTGTCATACTTGTCATGGTTCACACCCGTCACAAACATGGGGGCATCCACAGAAGGGACAGAGATGATGACCCTCTTGGCTCCGCCCTTCAAGTGAGCCCCAGCCTTCTCCATGGTAGTGAAGACACCGGTGGACTCCACAACATACTCGGCACTAGCATCACCCCATTTGATGTTGGCGGGATCTCGCTCCTGGAAGATGGAGATGGACTTCCCGTTGATGACAAGCTTCCCGTTCTCAGCCTTGACTGTGCCTTTGAACTTGCGGTGAGTAGAGTCATACTGGGACATATAGACCATGTAGTTGAGGTCAGTGAATGGGTCATTGATGGCGACAATATCCACTTTGCCAGAGTTAAAAGCAGCCCTGGTGACCAGGCGCCCAATACGGCCAAATCCGTTCACTCTGACCTTCACCATCGTGTCTCAGGGTTGTGGCTGCTGGTGTGGGAGGAGAGGCTGTCTGATGCACAGGAGTAGCAGAGAGCCCATAACATTTTCTTTACTCAGGTCACACTAATTTATGTTTTTAAATTAATTGCCTGGTTACCTGTAACTGGAAATCACCAAGTGTAATGCTATTTTTTGCAGCTATAGATGTGTGTGATAGACGTGCAGCTATAGATGAGCATGTGGGGAAGGTCTGCCACTTGCATCTATAGACACTTATGGTGAACAAAGAGTTAATTTTAGTTCAAGCTGTTGTTACAATAAAAGCCTAAGGAGACAGGTAAATGGGGCTATTAGGTTTCTCCAGCCAGGCAGTCCCTTAGCCCTCTCTTTCACAGAAACGTGTGTCAGAGTAATCATTCATCCATCGCTCAGGGTCTGCTGGTCAACCCCGACACCATTTTTTAATTTTTTGAGGACCCTCCATACCATTTTTTCTTTTTTAAAAAAAATATATTTCTTTATTGATTTCAGAGAGGAAGAGAGGAGAGAGAGATAGAAACATCAAGTATGAGAGAGAATCATCGATTGGCTGCCTCCTGCACGCCCTCCGCTGGGGATCAAGCCTGCAACCCAGGCATGTGCCCTTGGCCGGAATTGAACCGGGGACCCTTCAATCCACAGGCTGACGCTCTATCCACTGAGACAAACCGGGCAGGGCCATACCATTTTTTTGCTAGACCAATCTGCATTCCCACCAACAGTGCATAAGGGTTCGCTTTTCTCCACATCCTTGCTATCACTTGTTGTTTGTGGATTTATTGATGATAGCCATTCTGACAGGTATGAGGTGGTATTTCATTGTGGTTTTAATTTGCACTGTTCTGATGATTAGTGACGTTGAGCATCTTTTTGTATGTCTATTGGCCATCAATATGCCCTCTTTGGAAAAATGTCTAATCAGGTCTTCTACCCGTTTTAAAATTGGATTCTTTTCCTTTTTCTTTCTTTCTTTCTTTCTTTCTTTCTTTCTTTCTTTCTTTCTTTCTTTCTTTCTTTCTTTCTTTCTTTTCTTTCTTTCTTTCTTTCTTTCTTTTTTGGTGTTAAGTTCTTTATAAATTTTGGGTATTAATCCCTTATCAGATGGATCATTGGAGGATATCTTCTTCCATTCTGTAGGTTGTCTTTTTGTTTTGTTGATGGTTTCCTTTGCTATGCAAAAACTTTTTAGATTAATGTAGTCCTATTTGTTTATTTTTTCTTTTGTTTCCCTTACTAAGAGCAATGTCAGAGATTTCACTCCCTATGTTTTCTCCTAGGAGATTTATGATTTTAAGTCTTACACTTAAGTCTTTAATCCATTTTGAGTTTATTCTTGTATATGGTATGAAAATGTGATCTAGTTTTATATTTTTTGCATGTCCAATTTTCCCAACACCATTTATTGAATAGATTGTCTTTATGCCATTGTATATTCTTGCCTCCTTTGTCATGTAATAACTGACCATGTAGGTCAATTAATACATTGATCTATGTATCTATTTTTATGCCAGTACCATGCTTTTTTTAAAAATTACTACAGCCTTGTAGTATAGTTTGATATCAGATTGCATGATACTTCAAGCTTTTATTCTTATTTTCTCAAAATTGCCTTGGCTATTTGGGGTCTTTTGTGGGTTCATCTAAATTTTAGAATTGTTCTAGTTCTGTGAAAAATATCATTGGTATTTTGATAGGAATTGCATTGAATATATAGATTGCTTTGGGTAGTGTGGACATTTTAACAATGTCAATTCTTTCGATTCATGAGATTCATGAGCATGGTATATGCTTCCATATATTTGTATCTCCTTCAATTCCTTTCTTCAATGTCTTATAGTTTTCTGAACAGCTCTTTTTTCTCCTTGCTTAACTTTATTCCTAGGTATTTTTTTGTTCAATTGTAAATGGGATTGTTTTCTTAATTTCTCTTTCTGATATTTTGATAATGGTGTATAAAAGTGCAATCAATTTCTTTTTTAAAATATATTTTTATTGATTTCAGAGAAGAAAGGAGAGGGAGAAAGAGATAGAAACATCAATGATGAGAGAGAATCATTGATTGGCTGCCTCCTGCATGCCCCACACTGGGGATCGAGCCTGCAACCAAGGCATATGCCCTGACGGGGAATCAAACTGATCTCATGGTTCATAGGTCAATGCTCAACCACTGAGTTATGCCCAACAGCTGGGCTGCAACCAATTTCTTAATATTTATTTTGTACCCTGCTACTTTACTGACTTTGTTTATCAGGTCCAATAGTTTTTGGTGGAATCTTTAGAGTTCTCTATATATAGTATTATTTCTTTTGCAAATAATGACAGTTTTACTTCTTCCTTTCCAATTCAGATATCTTACTTTTTCTTTTTTGATTCTCTCTCATTGTTGATGTTTCTCTCTCTCTCCCCCCTCTTCTTTTCTCTCTAAAATCAATAAAAATATATTTGGGGGGGGGGCGGGGGGAGAAGACCTGCTGCTACCTGCCAGCCACTGAAAAAGCCTCAGGCACTATGCAAGTTGTGTACAGCAAGCATGTCAAACTCAAAGGCTAACACGGGCCACATGCCTCGTTTATTTTGCCCGTGTTAGCCTTTGAGTTTGACATGCTTGGGGTACAGGGGAGAAGAACAAAGGGCATTGGGTCCATGAGAACTTTTTAATACAAATTAATTTTTTTCTTGAACATTAACTTACCAGACACTGAATTACTGCACAAATTAATAAGCCTAATGCAAATAAACCTATTTTTCTTGTTCTCTGAAAGCAAAGTATTTCCTATTGCACACACAAACAAATAGTCGAAGACTAATGACGTGGCAATCGGCTGCTAAAATACTCGCTGCTAGTATTAGTGGAAAGAAATGGTGCACCTGTGTGTAAGGCGCGTAAGGGAAATGAATGCAACACAATTATAGTAATCAGTCATTAGAGAATGTTGTAGTTCGTTATTAATAACTAGAGGTGTGGTGCACGACATTTGTGCACTTGGTGAGGGGGTTCCTCAGCCTGGCCTGCACCCCCTCGCAGTCCAGGAGCCCTCAGGGTATGTCCACCTGGCAGCTTAGGCCTGTTCCCTGAAGGAGCAGGCAGTCAGACATCCTTAGCACTGCCTTGGAGGCAGGAGAGGCTCCCACCACCCCACTGTCCTTGCCAGCAGTGAGCCCAGCTTGTGGCTGAGCAGTGCTCCCCCTGTGGGAGCTCACTGATCACCAGGGGGCAGCTCCTGCATTGAGCATCTGCACCCTGGTGGTTAGTGTGCATCATAGCAACCTGTCATTCCACCTTTTGGTAGATTTGCATATTAGCCTTTTATTATATAGGATTATATATAACAGGATATTGTAAGAATTAAGTTACAAAATTTTTATTAGAACATTTTTTACATACTGCTGTATTGGCTGGGTTGCAAAAATATTGGTTGTGGCCACGAGTTTGATATGCTTGGTCTACAGGGTAGGGCAAATGGTATTCACCAGCTATTACAGATTCAGATTTGGCACCAATGCTGAGCTTGAGCCACACAGCAAAAGTCACAGTGTACACCCAAGCCAGCCCCCACCTGCTTGGGGCCTGGAGACCTTTGCAGTGGGGTCAGGACTCAGGGAGTCACCAGGGTTGAACAAGCAGACTCCACCAAACTACGGTCAATTCAGATTTGGCCAACACAGGAAAGATGGTGCCTGCACACTGGCCTTGTGCGAGTAGGTCTCCAACAAGGGGACAATGGTAACCATTCCTCCAGCCCTCACCCTGAATCGACACAACTCAGTTTCTCCCTGTGTGTCTCTGGCACCCCCTGAGCTTGATCAGAACTTCATGAGAGTTTTTTAAGAAAGATAGCTGAGCTAGCTTAGGCTGGCTGCTTGCTGCCAAAATAGTCTCTGGCAGTGAGGGAGTTGGGGCAGGGTCTCAGGGAGTCGTTAGGGTGCAATGATGGAGTTCAGATTCTGATTTGGCCATGTGGTAGGATGGCTAAACCACAGGGAGAATGGCAACTGTCCCTTTAGCCCTCACCCTGAAACTGCATAATTCAGTTTTTCCCTTTGTGTCATTTGTACCCCTGAGCTTGACCAGAACTCCTCAAGAGTCTTTTTTGTTTTGTTTTGTTTTGTTTTAAATATATTTTTATTGATTTCAGAGAGAGGAAGGGAGAGGGAGAGATAGAAACATCAATGATGAAAGATAATCGTTGATTGGTTGCCTCCTGCACACCCCTACTGAAGATCGAGCCCACAACCCAGGCATATGCCCATGGCTGGAATTGAACCTTAGACCCTTCAGTTTGCAGACCAAAACTCTATCCACTGAGCCAAACCAGCTAGGGTTCCTCAAGAATTGTGTGTCTTTTTTTTTTTAATATATTTTATTGATTCTTCACAGAGAGGAAGGGAGAGAGACAGAGAGCCAGAAACATCGATGAGAGAGAAACATCGACCAGCTGCCTCCTGCACATCTCCTACTGGGGATGTGCCCGCAACCCAGGCACATGCCCTTGACCGGAATTGAACCTGGGACCTTTCAGTCTGCAGGCCGATGCTCTATCCACTGAGCCAAACCGGTTTCGGCGTGTCTTTTTAAAATATATTTTCATTGATTTCGGAGAAGAAGGGAGAGGGAGAGAGACAGAAACATCAATGATGAGAGAGAATCATTGATAGGCTGCCTCCTGCATGACCCTCACTGGGGATTGAGCCGGCAACCCGGGCAGGTGCCCCTGACCAGAATCAAACCCAGACCCTTCAGTCTACAGGCTGATGCTCTATCCACTGAGCCAAACCAGCCAGGGCTCAAGAGTTCTTTAAGAAAAACTGTAGCTCAGCACTCTCCCTCTTGGGAGCACACAGCACCTTTCCTTTCCTTCCCCTCTCTTTGTCCCCCCAAGCACGTTACCTTTGCTGTCCTCTCTTCTGTGCTCCAAGGACCCTTCTTTTGCTTCTGTAACTTGTTTTCTGAGCTTACACAACCCAACTGGCTCACTTTTAACTACCTCTGTAACTTTCTAAATAAACTTTCTCTTATGATTTGGATAAAAAAAACCTGTCGCTCATGCCAAGGCTGGCTGCTTGCCACCAAAAGAGCCTCAGGCAGTGCAGGAGTTGGGTGGGAGAGAGTCTCAGGAAGTCCGCAGGGTGGAGCAAGTGGAGTTCACCAGGTTAATGCAGTTTCAGATTTGAGAGTGTGGGAGGAGACCTCAACACAGGAACAATGGCAGCTGCCTCTCCAGCTCTCACCCTGAATCATAAAACTCACTTTCTCTCTGTATGTCTCTGATGCCCACCTCCCCCGGAAGTGCTGTCCCTCTGCCAGAGCCCGGGGTGAGTTCCTGCAAGAGCGTGTCTGTGTGTGGGCCTTTAAGAGGACCCCTGTGTCCTAGCTGTGCAGGAGGCAACCAATCAATGATTCTCTCTCATCATTGTTTCTACCTCTCTCTCCCTCTCCCTTCCTCTCTGAAATCAATAAAAATATATTTTAAAAAAAGAGGACACCTGTGTTTCTAGCAGTCTTCTGTCTCACCCAGAAAATGGAATCTCTGCTGATTTTCACAGCCAGGTGTTTTATGGGCTCTTTTCCTGGCACTGCTCTAGGCTGGGGAGTGCAATATGGGGCTGGGACTCCACACTCCTCAGGGGATACCTCTGCAGCTGAGACATCCTTCCCAACCACCACACCTGTGAGACCAGCCCATTTCACATCTCTGTTCCTCTTACCAGTCTCAGCATGGCCTCTTCTTTATATCCTTAGTGATAGGACTTCTGTTCAGCTAGTCTGCAGATGGTTCTCTAGGTTGATTGTTCTATAATGTAGTTGTAATTTTGATGTGGTCTTGAAAGAAGGCAAGCACATCATCTATCTAATCCACTATCTTGACCAGAACAGAAACAAGCTCTTTAACTTGGTCCCAACTGTTAGCAGAATGATGCAACACACATAGGCCACTACCTGGAAGCTTACGTGGCTTAAAAGCATGCACTCCATCTTTATATGCTGTTCTGATTTTTGAATCATATAAATGCATGCCTTATTTAAATGTAATATACATGCATGTATATCTACACTAATGAAAGGCAAACATGCAAATTGACCGTACCTTCACTATGCCTAAGCCACGCCAATCAGAGTGGCTATATGCAAATTAACCCAACCAAGATGGTGGCCGGAAGCTATGGAGCTGGAGCAAGAGGAGGCGGTTGCCTGGTGGCTCCAGCCAGAGCAGCGAGGGCTGTGAAGGCGGCTCTGGCCGGAGCGGCACCGGTTTTCCTCCAGCACCCAGGACCCAGGCCTATTGCACGAATCTTTTTATGCAACAGGCCTCTAGTATGTATATAAATATCCAGAATGTTAAGTAGAAAAATAAGATAGAGTGATGCATCTGATTTGTTACCACTTATGTAAATTTCAATAATAAGTGTATGCACAAAACAATACTATATATCATTTTTTGGATGCTATTCACATGTTTGCAAAAGCATAAACATGTGACCACCAGTAGTTCTAATTCCTTGGGTAACTGCCAGAGAAATTCTGTGCATTTACAAGTATTCTATGCATTTATACTTACCCCATTTTGGTGCACAAATGATAACATAATGTTCTACGCTTTGCTTTTTTGAGTAGTTTCACTGTACATTTATGCTTTTGACAAAAGAAACAAAAAACTTCATAAAGCCAAGTTATCCACCATACACACTTGAATAATATTGTCACATCTGATAGCATAATCTTCAAGTTATTTCTTTATACCTTGTACTGTCTGAAATTAATTAATATGTTTTCTATGGCAAAAACCCTTTCATTATAAAAATAAGTTAAGAGATCAAACCAAGATGGCAGCATAGGTTAATGCCGGAGTTTGCTGCCTCGAACAACCACTTCAAAAATACAACTAAAAGACGGAACGGACATCACCCAGAACCACAGGAAGGCTGGCTGAGGGGAAATTCTACAACTAGGAGGAAAGAGAAACGCATACCAAGACTCAGAGGAGGCGCAGTGCTGAAGTCAAATACTAAGGTGTGGAGTGCATGCAGAGCGGGCTGGTGGCTGAGGGAGCAGTTGGCATTTTAAA
>NW_006288854.1:249831-280768 GCF_000327345.1 Myotis davidii
GAGAGAGGATACAAATTATGAACAACAAATACACATCTATCAACAAGAGAATCTGAAAATCAAGTTGAGAATCTGATAAACAGAATGAACTGGTGATTATAATAAAATCAGGGGCATAGAATGGGAATGGACTGGCTATTCTCTTGGGGGAAAGGGGTATGGGGGATGCGGGAAGAGACTGGACAAAAATCGTGCACCTATGGATGAGGACGGTGGGGAGTGAGGGCGGAGGGTGGGGGGGGAACTGGGAGGAGGGGAGTTATGGGGGGAAAAAGAGGAACAAATGTAATAATCTGAACAGTAAAGATTTAATTTAAAAAAATAAGTTAAGAAAAAAACTTTACTTTTTCATATTAAAAGTGCTTCATCTTTTGTCCTTATTTCTCATATGCTATTGCACACACTAAAATTGCTACTAAGCTAGGAAGACAAATGGTATCGCTCCTGTTTTGTTTTGTTTTTGTTTTTTATAATGTATATTGGTATTTTCTCCTTATGGGAAAACCTCCAAGTTCTGTCATTACTTACTCAACTAGTGGAATGCCTCTCCTGGGGCAGGGCCTGGGGTTTCAGTCTGTTCTCAGCACATGCTCCTGCCACAGGTAAGTCTAAGGGCATAAAGTCAGCATCTGATTAGGAGGTGCTCACCTTGCCCCATCCTCCTCCCCAGGGCTCCATCATTGCTGAGTACTGACCATAGTCTGTTGCCAGAGGCTAATTCCAGCATGTCATAATAAATTCAAGAAGTTCATCAAAAGCTTGATGGAACTTGAGGCTTCAGCAGGGCTGAATCATATTACCTGCTGCTGGAATAGCTGAAAACATTTCCTGAAGATCTGCATATATTATTGCCTGCTGCCAGACAGCTGAGGACAGTTCCCCCAACCTGATAATCTTACTATTTTCCAAACTTTACCCTTGATATGTATATCTGCTTTGCTATAGGGCAAAATGTGTTAACAAAAAGCTAGGGGTCCGGAGACTCAGGGAACTTAATTACTAAAGCTAAGCCTTCCCTGGCTCCCCTCAAAATGCCTTCCAAATTTATATTTTATGTCTAGTTTATTTAATTTACTCGCAGCCTCTTCTCCAGATTCCTGAACCCTAGTAGATGCAGGATAACACCCCAGCAATCTATACTCCTTCCATTGTACCAGCCTGTGATCATCACTGTTGCTGGTCTTAGTATCTTCACTTCTAACATAGGGACATGTCGCCATCTTCCTTCCCTTAGGAGTAGTTTGAAGGTGTATATCAAAGTATTTTGTAGCCTACTAAACATTAATGTGCATGATCATACTGATAGTCAGACACCAATTCGAATAATGGGTGCTTTACTTACATTGTTGTGTCTTGTAATCCTCACAGTGCACTGCAAGGTTGACATTATTATTCCCAACATACAGATGAGGAAACTGAGGCTCTGGGAGTTAGGTGAATTCTCAAATAGCTAAAAAGGGGAGGAGTAGGAATTCAACCCAATTGGCTTAACTGCAAAACCCATGCTTTTTTTTTTTCACAGTAATACTATCTCCAGATACAAGGTCTTATTTTCCTACCCTACCTCCAGGAAATTTAGCTGAGAAACCACAGCCTCTATTTACTTTTTGGAACAGACTTCGGAACGTCTCTCCCCAGAAACTTCCTGGACTGTACAATTTTATTAGTCCTCGAATGTTTTCCTGAATAATGCAAATAAAGGAAATATGATATTATAGAAATAAGAGTATCATCTTACCCCCGGTATACAAATCATCCATGACACAAAAAGGAAGAACATAAAATTTCCTTTGTCTTTTTTTAAAAAAAGCTAAGCAAAACCACAAGCCAATAAATATATAAAGGCAGCCAATGCCTGGAACTATGACGAGATCATGTCAAGAACCAAGGGTTATGATTAATCCAAATCTATGCAATGCGGGGGGCTGGAGGGGCCCCTTTCCCATGTGTGGTGAGTTAAAGTAGGAAACAAATATTTGACTATTGAGAAGTGAGTTCTATGTCCCCTCCCCTTGAATGTGGACAGGCTCTGTGACTGCTTTGACTAACAGAATACGGTAACAAGTGGTACTCTGCTGGTTTCCAGCTCCAGGCTTTAAAAGACTGTTATGGACTGAGTGTTTGTGTCTCTCCAAAACTCATATGTTGAAACCCTACCATGACCCATGTGATGGCATTAGAAGCTGGGACCTTGGGAGGTGATTAGGGTTAAATGAGGTGATTAGGGCTAGATGAGATATAGAGTCAGGAGAAAATTTGCTCTCTGCTCTCCACCAGTCAGGATGTATCAAGAAGTCATCAGCCTGGCTAGCCTCTCTTCCCACTTTTTTATTGTTTTTGCTTTGATCAGTGTAAGGAAACCTTACCTTCAGTGAGCAATTATATGCAAACCCACCATGCAAATCGAGGCCTGGGTTGCTTTCTAGGGGACTGAAAGAGAACCCACAGAGATTGTTTTCTAGTTCATCCATCCATCCTAATCTCAGAGTCAGCCCAGAGAGGCCCCAATGACTGTTTGTGGACCAGAAAATAAATGAGGTGTCAAGTGAGAAGAAGGTAGAAGAAAACTTATATACCAGGCAAAGGTACACGCCCTCAGTCAGCCCACCCAGTGGGGCTTTCCAGCCTCCTCCAGAATCCCCTTCGCATGTGCCCAATCTCCTCATTCACCCCACATCCCAGTGCCACCTGGAAGCTTTCCTCTTTCCTTTCTTCTCTCTGGCTATATAATTCTAAAGCATCCTTTAAGACCCAGATGATGTCTCCCCTGCTCAAGGAAGCCTTTGTCAGTGTCTCCTTGCCTGCTTCCAAGGATATGCATCATCCTTTGAGTTCAGGGCACTAGTCTTATAGCCCTGCTTCTCTCATGGTGCCTCCCTCTAAGATGGCCACAAGCAGGCCCTGCACTGAGCACACCACAACCCTTTCAAAGATCTGTGTGCTTTTACACATGCTATCCTCTCTTGTCTAGATTGTCCTTTCCTGGCATTATCTCCTGCAAGATCCCATCTCCCTGAGGAGCCCTCCCCACATCCTCTCCCACATATTGCCTTTCTCTTCTCAATGTTCCTACTCTGCTCAGAACCTATTTCTACCATAGCATTTGTAGCATAGAGTCACATGAACTAATAATTCAATTCCATTAGACTGAAGGGAAAAAAAAACTCATATTGTAGAAGCATTTCTTGAGTGGCTACTCTGTGCCAGGTCCTATACTAGGTGCTGAGGAAATAGAGATGAGCCAGAGACCTGCCCTCAGGGCTTAATACTTTGCTTTATGCCTTCCAAACAAGACTGGGGCTTCCAGTGGATGAGGACTCAGATCTCATTCTTCTGTGAGTCCCCATCACCAACCATAGACCAGCCCATAAGAAAGTTTTAAGGCCCAGTTGGTGTGGATCAGTGACTGAGCATTAACCATGCACCAGGAGGTCAATTCTTGGACAGGGCACATGCCTGGGTTACAGGGGACATGCAGGAAGCAGCCAATCTATGTTGATGTTTCTCTTTCATTGAAGTTTCTATTGCTCTCTTGCCCTTCCTCTCTCCCTAATAATAATTATTATTATTAATAAAGAAAGCTTTCTGAGTAAAAGATTGACCTTTTTGCCCAGCTGGTGTGGTTCAGTGGTTTAGTATCACCCTATGAACCAGGAGGTCACCATTCAATTCCCAGTCAGGGCACATGCCTGGGTTGTGACTGAACAGTAAGTCTCTCATCATTGATGTTTTTATCTCTCTCTCCCTCTCCCTTCCTCTCTGAAATCAATAAAAATATATTAAATAAAAGATTGTCATTTTTTAGTTGTAGCTTCAGCCAGGACAAGTCACTTCACTTTCTCATATGCTAACTGAGGGCATGATTCCCAGGGCAGGAATGAGAATAAGAGGAAACTATGAATGCTAAAGCCCTTTGGAGATCAAATACCCTGTCGTATGCATGAAAGATAGTGACAATCCCCTGCGTTCCCTGCCAGGGTCTGACATACTCCTCAAGAACTGTGGAAGCAGCTCTCACTAGCATTGAATTCACATCAGTCAATTCTGGCCCTTCCTGAATCCTTGAGAAATTTCCGCTCAGCGTCATGGATTTCCCTCTCCAGTATATGGGCTCTGACTGTTAGGAAACCACCTCCTTTCAGCCCAGGCCCTGGCTTGTATAAAACACAATGAAAGAGACGATAATATCTCAAGGCAGAAAGGGCCAGGTCTGGGGAGTATCTTCTACATCAGAGCTGGAGACATGGTTGGGATATTATGTTAGAGACAACAGAAGCTAAGTGATGGGGAGGGACCTGACTATCGTCCCCAGCAAGTCAAAAAAATAGGGCCAAGGTAAGACTCCAAGTCCTGGTTCCTATACTCTCTATTCCAACTAAAGGCCACCAAAGCCCTTCCCCATCTGAATCCTCTTAACATTCTTTCTCTCTTCATCCCCAGACACCTAAGTGCCCCAAAGGATTCTTACTGTTCTCTAAACACATCATCTGCTTTCAACTTCATGTCCTCGCATGTTATATGCCTTGCATGTTATGTGCACCCCTGTTCTCCCACTCATCTACCAGATGAACTCCTACTTATCCCTCAAAGTATATTCAAATGTTCCCTTTCCTGAAACAAAAGTATAAGCTCAAGTATAAACTCCGTTTATCCAGAGCCCATTCCTCTCTCTCCCAGTTTATCCAGAACCCATTCGTCTCTCCCTCTTCTAGAATTGTCTTTGTCCTCACTACACTGTATTTTTCTTTAGGATAGAGATTATTTCTGCTTAATCTTTCTGTCAAAGGGCCTATTCAAGGTGTCTGGCACTTGTTGGCACTTAGTAAATGTTAACCAAACAGAGAAACAAAGGATTATGAATCAAATTACTTAATCTCTTAGAGTCTTCATTTCATTATCCTTGATATGAAAGAAAGTCAAACACTTGGCAAAGATAAGTGGTGGATAATGAATGTAAAACAAATACCACCATCATTGACTCAGTTGCTGAAGTGAAAAATGGTCAGTGTTCAAAATTTCCACTTATCCCACTCCAGTCACCATGACTTTTTTAACCTGTCAGAGGACCTTGATAAGAAACTCTAGGTTACCAGGGAATCTCCCATCATGCCAGAGCTGTCAGGAAGGATGGGAGGTAAAGGGTGCTTGAGGTAGAGATCATATAAGGAAAGGAAGCAGGGGGCGAGACTAATGGGGACATAAGTCACAAGGGGAGCAAATAAGGGGTCCCTGGAGAAGGGAGAGGTCAGGATGGATCATGGGGTCATAGAAACCATTCAGTCTCTGCCCTCAAGGAGCTCATAGTCAGTTGGGGAAACATAGAGGCACAATTTTATTCAAAACCAAACTGTAGAGGATCACTATTTCCTTCCTGATATTCCTTCTTTACTTGGCTTACAGGGTGCCATCCAACTTACCAGACTTTCTAATCTTTTTTACTCTCTTTTTCAGTCTGGTTTGCTGCTCTAGTTTCCTCAAATTCAGAATTTTGAAGGAAACTATTTTCCATTTACACACACTCCATTGGTGATCTCATCCAAACTCATGGCTTTAAATTCCATCGATTTGCAAATGACTGACTCCCAAATGGATAGCCTAGATCTCTCTCCTTCAGACCCTTATGCCTCTTTACCCCCTCAACATCTCTATTCTAATGAACATCTCAAACTCAACATACCCCAAAATGACCTCCAGATAGTTCCCCCCCAAAACTAGCACCTCTCTTGTCTTTTCCATCTCAAGAAATGGCAACATTAGTCTTCTAGTTGTTCAGGTCAAAACTCTTGGCTCCTTTCTTCCTCTGATATTCTACATCCAATCTGTCAGCAAACATTGTTATCTCTACTTTCTAGATATAGTAGACTCTTAAACAACATGGATTTGAACTGCAAAGTCCACTTATACATGGACTTTTTCAGTCTATATTCGTGCTGTTTTTGACTCACGTTTGGAAGTCCACAGATTTGGAGGGCCACCTATATACATTGATAAATATAGGCGACAGATGTGGGGATTTTACTATCTGTGGTGGGTCCTGGAACCTATCCCTTGCAGAGACTGAGAGACAATTTAAGTGTTGAGGGAGTAAAAAGTTATATGCAGATTTTTAACTGTGCAGGGGTCGGTGCATTGTTCAGGGTCAACTGTATATTCAAAATTCAATCACTTCTCATCCCCCACCTCTGCATTATTCTAATAGGCTCCCAATTGGTCTCCCTGCTTATTCCACTGCCCCTTATAAATCTACTCTTCGTAGAACAGCCGGAGTAATTCTGTTAAAATATATATCAGAGTGTGTGGATCTTCTACTCAAAAACCTTCACCAGGATCTTCAACATGGAGTAAAAGCCAAAGTCCCTATTATGACCTGATAGGCTCCTATCTGGCTCCTGCTACCTTTCTTACTCTCCCCAGGATACACTATGCTCCAGCTATTTCTAGGCCCTTTGCACTTGCTGTCTCTGAAATGCTCTTCCCTAAATATCATAATAGTATTCTCTCTCCTTTTCTTCAGAACTTTCTTCAAAAGTCATCTTCCCTGCAAGGACTGTCTTGGCTCTCCTACCTAAAATAAAATCTATCCCCCACAAGAATAATTAATTAAAATAAAAACTCCCCGCTGAAACCGGTTTGGCTCAGTGGATAGAGCGTCGGCCTGCGGACTGAAGGGTCCCAGGTTCGATTCCGGTCAAGGGCATGTACCTGGGTTGCGGGCACATCCCCAGTGGGAGGTGTGCAGGAGGCGGCTGATCGATGTTTCTCTCCCATCGATGTTTCTCGCTCTCTGTCTCTCTCCCTTCCTCTCTGTAAAAAATCAATAGAAATATATTAAAAGATAAATAAATAATTAAATAAAATTAAAAAAATAAAAACTCCCCTGCCGATGTTTTATTGCCACTTCACTGGTTTGTCTCCTTAGTATTTACTGCAATCTTAAACTACATGTCTTATTTATCTTTATTGTTTATCTTTCTCATTAGATTAGAAACTTCATAAGGAGGTTTTTTTTTCAATTTTCAATCCTTACCTGAGAATATTTTTAAATTGATTTTAGAGAGAGAGGAAGGGGGGGAAGAGAGAGAAATACCAATGTGAGAGAAACATCAATTGGTTGCCTCCAACAACCTAGATATGTGCCCTGACCAGGAATCAAATCTGCAACCTTTTGGTGTGCAGACAAATACTCCACCAATTGAGCCACCCGACTAAGGTGAGAAAGATTTTTTTGGTTCGTCTTGTTCATTATTGTATACCCACTACTTAGAATACTGACAGGCACATAGTGAGGCACTCAATAGGTATTTATTGAACGGATGAAAGAAAACAATGGCCATTTCCAAGAGGCAAATTTTACCCATTTTTAAAAAAATATTTTTTTATTTATTTCAGAGAGGAAGAGAGAGGGAGAGACAGAAACATCAATGATGAGAATCATTGATTAGCTACCTCTTGCGTACCCCACAATGGGGATCGAGCCCACAACCTGGGCATGTGCCCTCACCAGGAATAGAACCCTGACCTCCTGGTTTATAGGTTGGTGTTTAACCACTGAGGCACGCTGGCCAGGCCAAATTTTACTCTTTTTAAAATATATATTTTTTTATTGATTTCAGAGAGGAAGGGAGAGGGAGAGAGAGAAACATCAATGATAAGAGAGAATCATTGATCGGCTGCCTCCTGCACACACCCCCTACTGGGGATCAAGCCTGCAAACTGAGCATGTGTGCTTGGCTAGACTCAAACCCAGGACCCTTCAGTCCACAGACCAACACTCTATCCACTGAGCCAAACCAGCTAGGGCCAAATTTTACTCTTGAATGAAAAACTTTATAACAAGCAGAGAAGAAGGCTGGGCAGAGATTATGATGGCGGATGAAGAGGAAACAATTCAGGGGAAAAGTCATATTAAAGGTCACACATCTTGTTGGGGAAGGAGTGTATTTTTTAATTACTAGCCCTGGAAGAGGCTAATAGATTGATGGGTGATGGAGCTTAATGGGAGTTGGGTATGAAAGACCTCTTGCTGGAAGACATGAGGTTCTCTGAAAAGGATGGTGAGTCAGAGGTTACAAGAACAGAGACATCAACAAAAAAGTGGAATAGACGGTGAGGCTGACCACTAATCGAAAGGGCAGCTGAATTTCTCAACAGCAGAGGAATTCAGCTTGTGCCCAAGGCTGACTAGTCACTTAAGCCCTTGCATAATCTCAAATACAGAACTGGACAGGCAATCTTAACAAACAAGTGAGACCTCTGCCGGTCTGCAGTCTTGCTTCCCCACTGGACTGTGAGGTATTTTGGGTAGGGACCATGTTCCTGGATTTATCTTCAGCTTCTTGCAGAGCCTGGATTATAGTAGGGACTCAAATATAGGGTATCCCAAAAAAAATGTATACACACTTTGAATGATTATAAAGTTAGTGTTTATTAACATACAGTTCATTTTCAAAATTTAAAAGTCTACAGAAATGAATACATTTGTTGTTGTTCAATGTGTTTTCAAACTGGTGACCATTCTGCCAATAATGTGAAGCAATGGAATCACAAACATCAAGGATCATTTCGTTCAGGATTTGTGCACCTTCAATTTGTCAACTGTTGCCAGTTTTGTACCGTAACTTATCTTTTATGTATTCCCATAAAATAGTCCAGTGAATAAATTTTCTTTGTTCAGAGCTTAGTCTGGCTTCACCCATTATTTCAAATAAGTTAAACCTGAAAAGGAGTAAAAATTAAGCATCAGCTGTTAAAGTGTATACATTTGTCCCCCCAAAAATGTTTACACACTTTAATTATAAAGGCCGTGTTTGTACTTCAACTGAGTGTTCAAACTTCCAATAGCATTTTAGGGATGAATTTCTTTTTTTCTTTTTTTTTTAGTTTCTTTATTTTTATTCATTTCAGAGAGGACGGGAGAGGGAGATAGAAACATCAATGAGAGAGAGTCATTGACGGGCTGCCTCCTGCCTGCCCCCTACTGGGGAAGGAGCCCACAACCGCACCTCCCCAATGGAACCTGGGACCCTTCAGTCCACAGGTCGAGGCACTATCCACTGAACCAAGCCGGCTTGGGCTGAATTTCCTGTTTAAAGCTTAGTCTGGCTGAAAAGAAAGAAACATAAATTGAGCTATCAGCTGTTAAAGTGTATATACATGTTTTTGGGACACGGTATTTTCGCGGAAGGCATGCATAAATAAACGCAAGCGCCAAACCGGAAACTGGGAGTCAGAGAGGACAGACAGAAACTGTGTAAAACCACCCAGCGAGTCTGGGTTAGAAGCAGATTAATTTTCCTAGTACACAGCATAACAAACGAGGTCCACCGCTACCGCAGCAGACACCCAGCCATTTTCCCACACGGGTGGACGAGCAAATACGGCCCCTAGGCAGAGGGGCGGGGTTACGTGAAGCCGTAGGCAAGGGCTACCGGAACCGGGCAGATTGGAGAGGCCGATTGGCTGAGTTTTAGGGCGGGGCCAACAGAGAAGGCGCCACAAATTTCCGTCTCCAACTACGCGACCAAAGTGTGTAACGTCACGTCCGGTCTGGTGGGCGGGAGCGGGAAACAAAAGGAGGCCTAGAACGCATGCGTTCGGTGTGTCCCAGGTTCAGGTGGGTTCTTCCGCTGAGGCGGAGTGAAGTGCTTCCGGGTCACTGCCGGCTGCCGCCTCCCGGCGCGGTAAGTACAGAAGCAGGACTGCGTCTGCAGTCTCTTTGCCCCTTCTTCCCTCCCCGAGAGAAACCCCGCTCCCCTAACCCGCCTCCCCCAGAAATGCGTGTTTAGACTATCCTTCAATATTAAAGAGCGCCAGCTCATTGGCCGCTTCGGCGAGACTAAGCCCCACCCCGTCACACAGGTTCCGTCACTCATTGGTCTCGCGTCTTGTCACCCAGCATTTCTTCCAGTTAATTGGCCCTATTTAAGCCCCGCTCCTTTCGCCTTTAGCAACCCTAGAAGGGTAAATGCGTCTCCGAACCCCGCCCCTGCCTTATTCCTGTTGGTCAGCCTCACGGCCATTATCATAATGAGCAAAAGAATGGGCGGTGGCTTTGCGGCGACGGTTTGGGTTTTCGGAACTTGGGTCTCTGTGCCGCTCAGTAATTCTGGGGCGTGATGGCTGGTACTGTTGTGCCGGTGACGTGGTCTGGGAAGCTCAGGTTCACGGAAGGTTAGGGCTGGCCCTGAATCGGCCAAATAAGTTAGGGCGAAAGCAGAACTAGACCTAGATCCTTTCTCCTGCTCATCGCTAGTAGCGGACTGGACCTCTTCCCCGCTGGCGTCCTAAGCCTCATTCACTGTGTGACCTAGAGCCCCGTCGTTGCCTGTTGCTGAGCCTCCGTTTTCCTGTGAGCCGAAAGGTTTTAATTCATGTTCCCTGGGATCTTCTTGGTCAGCTCCCTCAGCTGCTTAATCCGAGCGGAATGTACTTGTTCTCTCACATGTTAGTTCATTCAGCCTCCCATCTACTTATGTATACATGTACCCATGCCTTAAGAAAGCCTTAGTGAACCATACTTGCACGCCTGCCCCCCCCCCCCCAAATTTGGCTGTGGTCTATGAGAGGTGATTAGTGTCCTAAATTTCGGACACTGGGTGGATATGTATGGATAATCATAGAGGACAAAAAAAGCGGTTTTAGTGTTTGAAGGAGATAGAGACAGTTTCGTGGAGCCCTGCTACCTCTACTTTTGTAATGCCAGTCTGCATTTTGGATTCCTAGCTCTACATTTGGCTTCCATCCCTTCCCTCTTTGAACAGCTTACAGTTTTGCTTATCCATAAAGTAAATTACCTTACTTAACGATCAGAATACATGTGAGGGTGGTATATTGTTGTTATCCCCATTTTACAGATGAGGAAACAGGCTCAGAGAGGTTCCATGACTTGGCCGAAGTCAAACAGCTATTAAGTGGTGGAGCCAGGACTCAAACCCATGTCTGTCTGACTCCCAGAGAGAAGAGCTAGCTAGCTGCTTCTCTGCTCCCTTCCACTCCACCCCACCGCCAAGTCAAACTGTAACCCAAATCAAAACCAACACATCTGAGAGCTGGATTCACCTGGCCTTTTCTCTCAGTCTAGGAGCCATGTCCACCTTGTTTCCCTCCCTCCTCCCCCGTGTGACTGAAACTCTGTGGTTTAATCTGGATCGGCCTTGTGTGGAAGAGACAGAGCTGCAGCAGCAAGAACAGCAGCATCAAGCCTGGGTGAGTGAGCACCTAGCACAGCGGTGAGCCTCAGTCAGGGATTCCCCGCTTCATTGGTCATGATCCAGCCTTTCTCTAGAGACCTACCCTGGAGGAGCTTTTTGCTTTGAGCTGAGAATAATCAGGCTGGGAGCTGGGTTCTCATCTTTGCGTTATGCTAATTTTCCACAGGACCATGGGACCTCTGGGCCAGATTGGAGCCCAGGTTCTTCTCCAAAAAGCATAGGAAATAATAATTTTGACTATTTATTGAGGACCTAGCAGATGCCATGTTCTAGGCCAGCCGTGGGCAAACTACAGCCCGCGGGCCGGATCCGGCCCGTTTGAAATGAATAAAACTAAAAAAAAAAAAAAAAGACCATACCCTTTTATGTAATGATGTTTACTTTGAATTTATATTAGTTCACACAAACACTCCATCCATGCTTTTGTTCTGGCCCTCCGGTCCAGTTTAAGAACCCATTGTGGCCCTCCAGTCAAAGAGTTTGCCCACCCCTGTTCTAGGCTGATAGTCTTTCACTTCACCCTCACCATAATCTTATGAGAAAACCAAGGCCCAGAGATTTTACGTAATTGGATCAAGTCCATAACTCTTATGTAACTGGATCAAGTTGCAGATGACAGGAGAGAAAGGGATTGAATTTTCCTGAGAACTGGAAGCTTCTCCTTCACACTTGGAGGTGGTGACGGGAGGGAAAGGGGGGTCTTCTTGTGGGCAGAGTGGTTCATTCCCATGCTCCTGACCTGCTTGGGCCCTGGCCCTGCTTTTTTGTGTCCCCTTTGGCCACAGCTCCAGAGCATCGCAGAGAAAGACAACAACCTGGTACCTATTGGCAAGCCGGCCTCAGAGGTGAGTGGGGCCCAGGTGGACTAAGGCTCTGCTCTAATTCTGAAGGGCCTGCCTCTGACTCCAGAGCAGTTGTGATCCTCAGCTCTGGATGGAGGCCAGAAATGGAGCTAGAGGGGGTGGGCTTTGGGCCCAGAACTAAGGTCCTGCAGAACGTGCACCAGCCTGCTGGACTCAAGCAGGGTTGGGGAGTAGGGGTCATTTGTTGACTCCAGAGAGAGGCTCCAAGTAGGCTAGCCCTTAAATTGGTCCAAGAAGGCTGTAGAGTCTTCAGGCTCTCCCCTGCCTCACCAGCACTATGATGATGAGGAAGAAGAGGATGAAGATGATGATGAGGATAGTGAAGAGGACTCAGAGGATGATGAGGACATGCAGGACATGGACGAGATGAATGACTACAATGAGTCACCTGATGATGGAGAGGTCAATGAGGTAGGCAGGGGTGTGGAAAGGGCCTCTGCTCCTGGGCCCCTGCCCCTGACCTAATTGGTGGCCAAGGGGTACAGAAACCCTGGATCCAGCCAGGTGCAGGGTCTGGGACTGGGGCTGGCTGGGTGGCTGAGGCCCCTCCCCACCCACACCCAGCCTCCTCCCCAGGACCTGAGTCCACCCCACCTTTCTGGCCAGTACCTCACCCTTTGAGGTGTAGTCTCTTTCTAACTCTCTTTAATAAAGACACAGGACTGATTCCTCCCTCCCCCCCAATGTCTATTCCCTATTTTTTGGTGGGGCCCAGAGGGATCCAGCACCTTTTCTTGAACTTTTGGGAGAGGGCATTCAAGGGACTGCGGGCAAACCTACCTGGCCATGTGGGCCAGGGCTAGGGAAGGCCAGGGCCCAGATTGCACCAGCCTTTCCTGCAGGGCTTCTGACTCAGAGTTTACTATTTCTTTTTATCACGTCCACAATGGCATGGGCTGGGGAGGGCAGGCTTTCTGAGGTCCAGAGCTGGGAAGCCTCTAGAGCTCTCCCAGCCAGTTTTGTTGGTGTTAAGAGAGCAGATTAAGTCTCAGCAGGGCAGGGACTCCGCTGGAGCCACCCAGCAAATCAGTGACAGAGCTGAGGTGGGAGCTCAGGCCTTTGCCTGTCAGTTGATGGCTTTTTCTGGAAGAAGGGGGATCAGTGGGACCGAGCAGTCTGACAGAACTTGATGCCTCAGGTGAGTGAGGCAGAGGTAGGAGGAGAGTCTCCCCAACCCTGAGCCCAGCATGTGTCAGGCCACAAGCAGGGAGGGGAAGGGATGTTCTGAAGTCCTTGCCTGGGTGGGGGTGAAGTGGGGCAGCAGTAAGTACCCCTAGACCTCAGCCAGGTCCTGCGTAGGTGAGCTGGGCTATGCCGTCCTTAATGGCAGGAAAGTCTGGGAGGCCAGTATGATGGATTCGGCAGCGATAGCGGCCACAGCTCTTAGCGTACTGCAGGAAGCGGGGTGCACCAGGGAAGAGCACATGGTCAGCCAACACAGTGGCACCAGCTGGCAGCAGAGCATGAGCCTCCAGAAGCTGCAGGTCCCGCAGGTAACATCGGGGCCGGTGTGCCAGGAGTACCAAATCTGCCCGACTCAGCTGGTACTGGGTTCGTAGGCGGGGGATCACCTCCTCTGAGCTACCCACGATGAGCTCCACCTGTGGGGGTGGGAGGAGCTGGAGGTGAGGGTGGGACAAACCAGGGTTATCCCCCACCAGACCCCATCAGGATCTGACTTTATGCCAGGCCCTGGTCTAGATCCCCACCAGTGTTCTTACATTTCCTCTGACCTCAGAACCCCAGAAGTCAGGATCAGTAGTGCGATTTGTTTTTCTTTTCTTTGTTTTTGTTTTGTTAATCCTCACTCAAGGTAATTTTTCCATTGATTTTTTAGAGAGAATGGAAAGGAGGGGGAGAGACAGAGAGAGAATCATTGATGTGAGAGAGACACATTGATTGGTTGCCCCCCACATGTGCCCCAACCAGGACTGGGAATCAAGCCTGGGACCCTTTGGTCTGTGGGCCAATGCTCTATCCACTGAGCCAAACCAGCGAGGGCTAGTTTTGTGATTTCAATTCAGCCAGTGAAGAAAGCTGAGATTCAGAGGGTAAGTGCTTTGCCCAACGTCTCATACCTAATAAGAATCAAACTGAGGTTTGGGCCCGGATTTGCTGGACTCCAGAGACTTTCCTTTTAACTGCTTCCTTGACACTCAGCAGTAAATATGTGCAAATGACTTGGAACAAGAGTTCACACAGCTTCCAGGATTACAGTTCCTAAGCGGAGCTGCTTTCCCATAGGTGGGATTCCTCCACAGGGAGGCCTGGCCAGGACAAGGCAAAGGGTGGAGACCAGAGTTGGGGAGGTGGGGGCTGACCGTGCGCTCGTCGAAGCCAGCCAAGCGGATGAGCTTTTCAGCCACCACTGCTGTGCGTGGGTCCCGCTCTACAGTGAGAAGGCGACTCCCAGGGGGCAGGGCACGGGCAATAAGCAGTGTGGAGTATCCGCAGTAGGTACCCAGCTCCAGCACACAAGCAGGGGCCTTCTCTTCCACCATTCGTATCAGGATCTGACCTAAGGAAAGAGATGGCTATTGCAGCAGACATGGGAGATGGATTGCAGGCCACAGAAAGAGATCTCAAATGCCCACCAGCAGCTCCCAACAAGCTGGAGTCTTATCTCTCTCGGACTAGTCTCAGCTGCCCCAGTGGTCCCCCTTCTCCTCCAGGCTCACCAGTCTTCACACCAGCCGCTAGAAATCTTTCTAAAAAAATAAATCTGACACTATCACTCCCTGGTTCCTTGATCCTAAAGCCTTGGGAATTGAACTTGGGATCCTCAGCCTGACATTCAGGACCTTCTTGGAACTGATCCTATCTTACCTTTCCAGTTTCAACTCTCAGTTATGCTTACCTGTAGCCTGTACCACAGCCATCCGAAACAACTGTGCCCAGGGTCAGCCATTCTGGCTCACTCCTTCCTGTCACATTTGTATATGTGGCTGGCTTTGCCCTTCCCCAACCCTATCCTCACCTGCCTGGCCAACTCGAAAGCAATCCTTCTCAGCTGTTAAACTGTTGCTTCCTCCAGGAAAGTCCAGGCAGAAACAATCACAAGGCTTCTGAGAGACCATCTTCCAGTCTCTTGAAGGATCTTTGCTAGACTTCCACTTTAATTTCCCCTTACTTATTCATTGGATATCTTTCTAACCTTGGAATTGGACCACTTTCTTAAATAAGACTGAAAGACTTGTGCTGGGATCTGGGACTCACACAAATCCAGGCAGGAGCTGCCCTGAATGGGATGTGGGGGCCTCCGCAGTGGGAGAGAAAGACATTACAAAGTTATGGGTTATGTGCGGAGATGGTTATTCCCCTCTGTATTACGCTCCCTTGAGGCCAGCAACTGTGGCTGATTCCCCCATGTGGCCTCTACTTTCTTCTCCCCCAGCACCCAGCACACGCCTGGTACAAAAGAGGTGGCAATAAATTTTTGCTGCATGAGTTAACTTTGCCCAGCCCCCTCATTTCCAGAGGAGAAAAAACAGACCCACAGAGAATCAAGAACCTGCCCAATTCACAGTGGCAGGTCCCAGCGCTCCCTTCACCATCTTGGGGTGCTGCTTCCTGGAGCAGAATGCAGGGAACACTGACCTTTGGCAGGCCCCATGTGGCTCAGGTACTCGCAGTGACTGCTCCAGTGGTCCAGGGTGGTGAGGATTTGACTAGGGTCCCCCGGCAGGGCGTGGGTGAGCACATAGCTGAAGGCCCGTTCCTCAATCCGCAGCCCTGACAGGTAGTCTCGGAGGCTCCGCAGCAAGACCGTGTGCACCAGAAGTCGGAAATGGTGCCGGTACCGCACCAGCAATGTCACCACCAGTGGCAGGAAGGCCAGTGCAATGGCAGGAGACATGGTCCCTACCTGGTCCTGGTAGGGGTCCTGGGGTGGAGGGAGACAGTGAGGGAAACCCACACCTGACATTTACCTGTCATTAGTGCAATCCTTAGCAGAAATAATTACCCCTACATTTTACAAACTGTGGCTCATAAAGGCTAAGTCTTTTGTCCAGAGTCACACAGCAGGACTAGGATTTGAATCTGAGTTGGTCTGATCCCAAGCCCTGTACTTTCAAGGACTCCATGCTAAATTCAGAACCCAACCCCAAAATACCTCTCCCCACTTCTGGCTCCTAGTCCCACCTCCACCTTGCTCCCTCCACCCATTTCTCTTCATCTCTGTTGTCACCATTTTCAGGACCCCTTTCACCAGTTCCCTTCTGACATATCCTCCCGCCCCTACCCCTGCCTGCTTGGTCTCCTCTGACCCATTACTGTGTAGCAAAAAAGCACAGCTTTACATTAGAAACCTCTTCACTGCCATTGCTTTGCCTCAGTAAAAGGCAATCAAAACACTTACTCCACAGGGTGTTAGGATAAGATGTCCTTCCCCCCCAGGATTTTCCTTTTGTGCTTCCCCAGGGGTGAGAAGAGTCCTTGATCCTATATTTCTTTTTCAGTCCTATCTCCTTTCCCCTGCACTCCCCTCTTCTCTCCCTCAGAATTCCCTTCACATGTGCATACACAGAGCACACACTTTCTCCTCACTCAGCCCTCTTCCCCCCAGCCGGCTATGAGGGATGTTTCCTGTTTTTTTCCATGCCCCTTTGAGGCCACTGGTAGTGGTAGAAACTGAAAGTAGGAATGTACGAATGGGTGTGAATAGGTGAGTGATGGCAAATTTGAACCAGTGTGCTTGGGAACCCACACTCAAGGGCCCTGCTTACCTGGGCTGGAGGCTCCTGCTTGAGGAAGATCGGAGCATAGGACAGGAGGGGGCAGTCCTTGGAGGGTAGGGGTAGAATCCTGAGGCAGGCTGGACTTGCTCTCAATTATTGATGCTGAGGCTGCTGGTGTCACCTGAAACCTGCAGTTCAAGTTACTAACCCAAGGGGCAAGCTGGAACTGCCTCCTACCCTTCAGGAGCCCTCAGAACTT
Source organism: Myotis davidii (assembly GCF_000327345.1). Taxonomy (NCBI): domain Eukaryota; kingdom Metazoa; phylum Chordata; class Mammalia; order Chiroptera; family Vespertilionidae; genus Myotis; species Myotis davidii. Next base: position 266,843 of record NW_006288854.1, read on the forward strand.
ATAAGAACTCCACGGTCTTGATTTGAGGGGCAAAAGAGCTATAGGTCTTGGTAGCCTCTCCTACAATCCCTTGGATCAGCACATGGGATATGATGTGACCCAATGTGATAGGGAGGTTGTAATTTATTCATTAATTCCAAATTTGAGTTTTCTCTAAGTAAGTGCTAGGGAGTGGGTCACAGAAAAGAGTCAGATCTTGTTCCTGTTCTCCAAGAACTCCATGTTTTTTGCGGGTGTTTTATTTTGTTGTTGTTTTTTTGGGGAACTCCATATTTGGTAGAAGAAACTTGTGTAGGGACAGTGAATACAATATAATGCGATCATTAGAATGGATGCTCCATGAATACAAGGACTCTTGGCTCTTTTGTGAACTGCTACATATTCAGATACAACAGTATGTGACATATTGCAGATATTCAGTAAATATTTGATTCAATACAGGAATGAATTAATGCAGAATAGGGATTAAGCACAGGAGATGTCTAGAGAATGAAGTTAGAGAAGGGACTCAGGAGGGTGGGTATTGTTGAATCTTGAACACAGTAGGCAGACCTACTGGGGAGACAGTGTGCCTGGATACACATGCAAAGTCCAGGAGGTCAATCAGGAAAGTGCTATGCCTGGTGAGGCAAACCCCTGCACCACCACCCTCTGGGCCTGGAATGGCAAGTAGGTGTTAGTTAGTTAGAATCTGCAAGATCTTGAATGACAGACTTGGACCTGTTTTCAGGGTCCTAGGGAAGACATGGGATGGTTCTAAAAAGCAATGATGGTGAGCTTTGTGTGTTAAGATAGTAGGGGTGCCATAAAATAGCAGGGTTGAAGATAAGTGCTTAAGAGCAAAGAGATCAGTAAGGTGGTCTCTATCTCCACTACTAGAATTAAGCTCCATTCCGCTTCCTCTTGTGAAGGTGTACGGTTTCTTCTTCCATTAAGTGTCAGATCCTCAATCCAGGCTGAGAACTACGTTGGTCGTCACACCCGTTGTGTCCCCCCAACTTGCCGCTGAGTAACTGGGGCCTACGTGTGGCATTTAGGAGACCACATCATGATGACACTTGGTATGAGCTCGCTCACTGGCCCACAAAGGTAGACTGGAGGTCACACGACCACTGAGACCCCGTATTGCTTGCAGGGGAGAACGAGCTCAGAGACTGAGAAGAGACTGAAGTCATGTGATAAGCCCCCCGCCTTTCCTCCCATCACGTGTCTCGCGTCTTGTCATGCAGGGTACGCCTTCCCATTGGTTGGAAATGGTCACGTGGTGGGGGCGGGACCGGAAGCCTGGGTTTCAGGGACGCAGCGGTAGCGAAGCGGCTCTGGGAAGGGATAGTCCTGGAGGCGGGTGGTTGCTTGCTCATTGCAGCCACAGGTCATGTGACCGGAAGGGCCCCTTACGGACGCCGTCCCTCCTCCTGGCGGCCTGAGCGCCCGGCCCGACCCCGGCCATGGGGTGCTGCTACAGCAGCGAGAACGAGGACTCGGACCAGGTGCGGCCGCGGCGGGCGGGGTTCGGGAATGAGGGCTGAAACCCTGGGGCATGGGGCTCAGAAACAAACCTGCTGGAGAGAGGGGAGCTGGTCGGCGAGGGTCACTGAGTACGGAGGCCCGGAGGGGACATATTACAGAAGAGCCGCCGGGCTGGCCTCTTCTGTTAAAGCCCCAGTTCTCTGTACAGTCACCGCGTTGGGGCGTGCAGTGGGGTGTGCTGGCAGCCGCCTATCTCACCTGCACTCCCACCCTTTCACCTCCCCTACTTTCAGACCTTTACAGCTTCAAGGATCCTTAGCCGAGGTCCCTGGGAAGCACTCCCTTCCCCCCTCCCTGTGCTCGCATTAGCGCTTTGTGAATCCGTTGTAGAGGTGGGGAAGCTGAGGCTCAGAGTTAGTTTGTCCCGAGATAAATCAGGAATCTGTGTATTCTCTCAGTTCCTGGGGTTGGAGAAGGCAGCTCACTGATGGTCTGGGGTCAGAGCAGGCCTCTGGAAGGTGGTGGCATTTGAGTTAGTGAAGAGTTTAATAGGCACAACGAGGACGTCAGGATGTGTGCGAAATTATTTGGGAAGTAACGTCGGGTTTAGCTTGGCCGGATTGGGCCGGCGCGGGGCGCATGGTGGTATGGGATGGGGAACTCAGTTTTGACAGTTCCAGTGCAGTCCCTACCTGGGCCTGAGAGTTCCTGTAGCTAGAGGGGTTCTTGCCTTGGGAATTTGGCTGTAGGTCACATCCCTTTGCAAGAAGAATTAGCTTGGGGAAACCTTACAGTTTTAAATTCTCCCTCTTTGTGCATTTTCACACCACACTTCTAAAAAAATATATGCTCTTATTATTTTATTTTATTTTTTTTAGAGAGAGAGAGAAACATTGATTGGCTGCTTCCTGCACACTCCCTACTGGGGATGGAGCCTGCAACGTGGACATGTGCCCTGACCCGGAATCAAACCAGCGACCTTAGTGCATGGGTCTATGCTCAACCACTGAGCCACTGGCTGGGCTCACACCACACTAATTCTGGTCCTTCCCACCAGACCTCCTTTGAGGGGGAACCCTTCCAAGGATGAAGTCTTAAGCTGTTGGCCCCTCACCTTTTTGATTGCCTCTGTGCCTGGGTTCCACATTTCAACACATACTAGACACCAATACAGTAGAAAGGTTTCAGCAATTAGCCCACTGTCTGGTTGGGTTGATGGTGACAGAAATGGGTATTTGGGAGAAGGTCTTTCCCCAGTGACTCACATGAACCTCTTTTGGGTTAAGGATTTAGACTTGGGAAAATGTCATTTGTATGAGAAGCATGGGTGGCTAAACACAATGAACACATAATCACATTTCCTTTGTCTTATGTTAGGCATGCCTCAGCCAGTACCTTTCACTTCACCCCAGCCTGTTACAGGGACAGTATCCCTGACTACTGAGGAAAGCTGTGGCTTATGGGAAGTGTCTCTTAAAACATAATATGGACTCTTTCTGGCAATGAGTCAAGAAGGGTTAATCCCTGCCTTATGAGAAAGGATATACCAGCTTCTAGCTGGAAGAGTTGGGCTTGTTGCTCTCCTCAATTTCCACCTTGCCCTTGATTGGCTCTCATTTCTGTTTCTAACCACCAAAGACGGTGTTTGATCAGTGCTAGGTGATTTGAAGCCTCATATGGCAAAAGTCTAATTACCTGGTCTATAAGCTATAATCATTCACTATCAAAAAATCCCTCTTTGAGCTCTGGGACTGGCTCCTCTAACCCTCTCATCACTGCCCCGTTATTATAATAAAAAGAAATGCACAACATATTACAGTTTTCAAAGCCCTTTTACAGTTACCTCACTTGACTTTTGCCAGACATTTGTCATAAGGTACCAGTTATGTCTATTAAAAGCCTGTCCTGGCAGGTAGCTCAGTTGGTTAGAAGGTCATCCCAGTACACCAAGGTTGTGGGTTTGATCCCTGGTCAGGGCACATACAAGAAACAACCAATGAATGCATAAATAAGTGGATCAAATAAAAGCCTCCTCTAAAATCAATAAACAAAAGTTAAAGAAAAACAAGGAAACAGTTCAGAGAGGCTAAGTGACAGCAAAGGTTACAAAGCTGAGAAGTGCCATAGCCAAGGTATTTTGATGCCAAGCCACGTGCTCTATCCATTGGGTCAAGCTGTCTCTTCTAGATGGCTGGTCATGGGCAGACCACATAGGTGTCTGTGCTAGGGTAGGCAGTGAAACTGTCTCCTGAGTTGACACTGACTCAGGAACAAAATTCAGTGGGAAAAATCTCCCCTGTGCTTCCTTTGCCCTTTGTGGGTGAGGCAATGTTATGTGTCCACTCTAGTGGGTAGAATGGCTTCTGGGAGGATAAGTCTCAGGAACCCACGGGGAGAAACTATCCTGTCTGAAGTGGGGCTGGAGGAAGGATGGACACAGGAAACAAACACAGGCTTCATGAGGGAACCAGCTTTCCTGAGAGATAGTTTAATCTTTGGCAAGTATTTTGTCTTTCTAGCACTTCAGTACTTAGCCTGTCCTGTAGGAATGGAAGTGTCTAGGAGTTGGGAGGTAATGGGGCAGAAGCTCACAGCTTCTGTCTCATGCTGCTAGGAACTGTGAACACTTGGGCAACCTAGGATTGCACAGGAAGAGTCTTGTGACAAGACTGGGCCTGCTTAGGGTGGGGCGGGCAGGGCAGGAGGAAGTGGCTCTCTGCAAGGAGAGTTGGGCAGAGAAGTTGGGAGCCTGCACTGGGGAAGTCAGTGGTAGGAACCGAGATAGGCCTGGAGTGGAGCACTCAGGGGTCTAGTGGTTTGGCACTATCAGCTGGTGAGTCAGCATTAGCCAGGATAGGCCCCTTGTCCTTGATTTTGTCCTGAGCGCCTCACTCTTTGTGGCTTGGATAGATCCCCAGCAGGTCTGCTTATCCATTCTGCAGCTGGCACAAAGCCAGCAGGGATTTGCAGCTGATGGGCTCAAGGCAGGGTTGTATCCAGAAAGATTAGAACAAGGAACTAAACTGGGCTATAAACCTTTGTGTGCCTCTTTTCTCAGTGCACACAGCAAATTTTCTAAAAAAATTTGAATGTTCGTGCTCTAAAAAGCAAAACTATTCAAATGAATATTAACAACCTAAAGCATCGACGTATTGGTTGCTTCTCAAAAGATGTAAAACATACTTGTATCACTTTCAATTGGAAAACATGTCGTTAATCATCACAAAGAAAAAGAGACTACAGGAAAATTAACAAAGAATAAGAACATAAAATATCTACCCATAATGCCTGGCAATGCTAGATGAGGTAGTTTCTGGCACAAAGAGACATACAGAATTATACATGACCAGGGAGACTTTGCCCCAGGTCAGTTCTGGGGGTTGTGATCATCAGTGTAGGCTAGTAGTGACAGGGCTGCTGAACGGTAATGAAACCACACTAATAGAGGTGGTGCCTTAGCAAGGGAGGGAACAGCTCCACTGTTCGGTTCAGGTCAGCATCTCCAGGTGCATCAAGTCTGGTTCTGGGAGTCCCATATAAAGAGAGCAGAAGAGGGTGAACACCTGAGAGAATAAGGGACCTGCCCTCAAGAAGGAAGCACACTTAGCCTGTGTGACCCAGAGGCTGAGGCTGGAGCTCCTGCCCTGAAATAATATGAGGAATGGGCATTGAGAGCTTGGGTATGTTTTCTCTTTGAGCTGAGGGCCATGTCTGGCCTCACAGGGCCTTTGTATCCTGGGAACAGACAGCCTTGCTAGGGAGGGCCTGGTTTGGGGAATCAGGACGGTCATTGGGCTCCTGGCTTGCATCAATTTCCCCTGTGGGCCCCACTGTTTTCTACCTCTTCTGGCTTCCAGCCTCCAGTATTCTGTCTCCATAAGTTGCTGGACTATTTTCTAAAACTCCAGGGCTGTGCCTCTGTCCATCTTTTCAGAGCATCTGTGACTGTTTGGGTCCACTTTACTTTACCCTGGACCACTGAGCTGCGCTTCCAAGGGCAAGCAGGAACTGAGTTTTATCTGACATATAGTGGGGCACTGGGATATTCCTAAAAAAAAACCCAACATTTTTGGTGCTTAAACACTTAAACGTCAGAGTTGGGCTGAGAGGAGAACCCAGGAAAGGCAGGTTGGACTAACGGCTCTGGGGCTGATTTCTCCCTGATGATCTCTCCTAGGACCGAGAGGAGCGGAAGCTGCTGCTGGACCCTAGCAGCCCCCCCACCAAAGCCCTCAATGGAGCCGAGCCAAATTACCACAGCCTGCCTTCCGCTCGCACAGATGAGCAGGCCCTGCTCTCCTCCATTCTTGCCAAGACAGCCAGGTGAGCATCACAGAACCAGGCTGGGGCAGAGCTCCTCTGTCTGTGTTAAAGGCTGGGACAGAGAGAGCTGGGCCCAGCCCTGCTCCAGTAGGCAGTGGGGGCGCTGGTGTCAGATAGTCCTGGAGTTAGCACCTGGAAGGCAATCCTTTTCGTCCCTCTTGGATGTACCTGTCATGTCCTCTCTATTTCTCTTCTCCCCAAGCAACATCATTGACGTGTCTGCTGCAGACTCCCAGGGCATGGAGCAGCATGAGTACATGGACCGGGCAAGGCAGTACAGGTGAGCACCTGGCCAGCTTGGATTCCTCCCTTCCCCTCTATCCCTGATCCAGCTTTGCAGCCTGGGCCCCGGTCCAGCCTCTTCGTTTGGGTGCAGCCCAAGAAACTGACCACAAACCTCTTGGGTGCCTTCATGTCAGCGCTATTTCTCCTGTGACACTCAAGGATGCAGAGGGCGAAGGGAGGTGGGCCTGGAGTGAACTTGTGGTCAGCTGAGGCCTTGTCACCTGCTTCTCTGGTCTGAGGGAGGCTCACTGGGCTGAGTTTGGCAGGGCAGGACAGATGGTAAACTGATTGCCCATCCCACCCCTCCCTATCGGCCAGCACCCGCTTGGCTGTGCTGAGCAGCAGCCTGACCCATTGGAAGAAGCTGCCGCCACTGCCATCTCTCACCAGTCAGCCCCACCAAGTGCTGGCCAGCGAACCCATCCCCTTCTCCGACCTGCAGCAGGTGAGCCACCCTTGCCCCACTCCTGCCTACCCACTCACACTGCCCAAGTTGTGGCAGAGGGTTCACCCTCTCTGCCTTATAGGAGGTGGGGAACTGGAGTTAACCTGGTAGCCTGTGGGCCCTGCTCACTCCCACCTTTCTCTTTGGCTTTCTATCCCCCATCATTCCCTCCTCTCTGGCCATCTGATCCTCCTCCCCCAGTTTCTGGATCTCCCTTTTCACCTTTCTCTCTCTGTTCCTCTCCTCCCTGGTCCCTCTATCGCAGGTCTCCAGAATAGCTGCTTATGCCTACAGTGCACTTTCTCAGATTCGTGTGGACGCAAGAGAGGAGCTGGTTGTACAGTTTGGGATCCCATGAAGACGGTGGTCCTTGGACAGCTCTTCTTCTCCTCTCTTCACCCCGCCTTCCCTGGCCCCAGCCTCACTATGGCTTATACAGTACCCTGACCTGCTACTAATCACAGAGAAGAATGTGGAGGAGGAGGAGAAGAGCGAGGCTACAAGCCTGGACAAGTGAGGATGGAGCAAGAGAGGATAGAACCATTTGGGACTGGCCTTCGAAGCCCTGGCCAGGGGTGGGGTGGAGGTCAAAAGGACAGGGCCTGGTAGGTCTTCACTGTCACTGGGAAGGGGTGGAGGTAACACTGTGAGGGTGATCACTAGGGGGCCTATGAAGGCCCCTTTCCCACTCTTTCTCTTGGCCTCACTCTTTGCCCCTCTCCCTGACTTGGTGCTCACAGGCACCTCACTAGGGTTTGTGACCTGTGTCTGGATGAGATTGAATTTGAATGAATTGAGTTTGTATTTCTAGCACCCTGGGTTTTTACATGTTTGGGGTTTTGGTGTTTTTTTGGGGGGGAGGGGGGTGTGTTATCTCCCTTGATAAAGAAAATGTATTCATCTGTGTGCTGATTTCAGCCCCTCTGTCCTGCCCAGCACCCTACTGCTTACTTCTGGCTACTTAAGTCTATGAGCAGTGAAAACGGATGATGGGGAGGGGGACATCTTTTAGGGACATTAAGAGGAGTCCAAGATATGAGTTCAAGGTTCCCAGGTCTTATCTGAGATTCGGCCTTGGCTAACCTCATATTGGATAAGACTGCTTGTCATTTCTCCAGTGATAGGAACACAGGCAGCTGAGGCCCCTGCTGCAGACTCAGTGAAATTACTGAAAAGCCTGGGAAGGGATTGGTGGTGATGGTGCAAACAGATCAGGAGTGCCTGACTTGGAGTCAGCAAACCAGTTTTCAAGCAGGAGATTCTTTTTTCTTTTTTCTTTTTTTAAAAATATATTTTATTGATTTTTTTAGAGAGGAAGGGAGAGGGATAGAGAGTTAGAAACATCGATGAAAGAGAAACATTGATCAGTTGCCTCCTGCACATCTCCTACTAGGGATGTGCCCACAACCAAGGTACATGCCCTTGACCGGAATCGAACCTGGGACTTTTCAGTCCGCAGGCTGACGCTCTATCCACTGAGCCAAACCGGTTAGGGCTCTTTTTTCTTTTTTAATCCTCACCCAAGGATATTTTTTCCATTGATTTCCAGAGAGAGTGGGTGGGAAGTTGGGGGAGAGAATGAGAAACATCGAGGTGAGAGACACATCAATTGGTTGCCTCCCGCATGCGCCCCTACCAGGGCTGGGGAACCTGCAACTGAAGTACGTGTCCTTAACCGGAAATCAAACCCATGATCCTTTAGTTCGTGGGCCAACACTCTAAATCATTGAGAAAACTGGCTAGGGCAGAAGTTCTTTTTTTTTTTTTTTTTTTTTTAATCAAATGATGTCTTAAGCACAATCCCAACATAAACAACATGGAGTAACTACTCTGGTTGGATGGAAATGGGGGATTCAGCATTCACAGCCTATCTTCTTGACCTTTTATCACCGAGGCCTCTGAGGATCTCCACAGAACCCTGGTGCTCTGTGAAGCAACTCTAATCCCAGGATATCTGATCTGAAGAGTGAAAAAAGGACCCAGAGTTGATATCAGTTCCCCAAGGCCATGCAATGAACCCAGGTCTCCTGTGTCTCAGGCCAACAGGCCTTTCACAGCACAAGTGACTTCTAATCTGCTGAACAGCTCAAATCCTTTATTGTATTGTCAAACCAACACTGGCTGTGCTCAGGCCTTCAGGATGGCTGCAGTCCTGGGAACCTCAGAGTGCATCCTGCTTGATCCGGACTTTCTTGGGCTTGATGTTCATTCGTTTCCACACTTCAGCTGCTGTGCGGTCTGCTTTCGTGACCCCACTGAAGTCGAACGTGGTGATACGAGGCAAGGTGCACAGCACATACTGCCTGTGGGGAAGACTCGGGCTGGGGGCCAGCCCCCCACCAGCACCCCATTCCCCCCCCCACCAGCTGCTGCTGTCTCCCCTGATTGCAGGAACGGAGGGACTTGAGTATAGTTTGGGGGAGACTGAGTTTATCCTGACAGCAGGAAATGCCTAACGGTCTCTACTTTTCCTTGTCTCCCCTCCTTTCCCTTGGGGAAGCCTAGCTCCAGGGCAGGCACTTACCTATACCCCTTCTCTTCCTCCATGGGGTTCCCGTGGAGTGTGAGGCTCCGGAGCCGAGGGAGGATGGCCAGTTTATTCACCTCTCCGAGACGCTGGATGCTGTTGCCATGGAGGTAGAGGACACTCAGGTTGAACAAAGTGGTCAGGACCTGTTGGGGAAGAAACCGAAAGCAGGCTAGACAGGTCTCTAGAGCTGTGCTCAGGACTGACTTGAGGGCGAGTAGAGTTTGGGGAACAACATGCTCTCCACTCCACCACCCCTCATCCCCAACCGTATTGGATGACTCTAACCTACTTCATTCACCTTTGAAGAGGTATAGGGCATCCCACTCACATAGAGCTGTGATCTTTTTTTTTTTTAATATATTTTTATTTATTTTTTACAGAGAGAAAGGGAGAAGGATAAAGAGTTAGAAACATTGATGAGAAACATCGATCAGCTGCCTCCTGCACACCCCCTACTGGGGATGTGCCCACAACTGAGGTACATGCCCTTGACCGGAATCGAACCTGGGACCCTTCAGTCTGCAGGCCGACGCTCTATCCACTCAGCCAAACCGGTTAGGGCTAGAGCTGTGATCTTAAAGGCAGGAAGTATGGGCCTGGGTCCTAGCACTGTCACTGACTTGCCAGGTGACTGGACCCGCCTGCTTCTGCCTGAGCCTTAGTTGCCCTTTCACTGAAGACCTTTGGTGATTTGAGTCTCAAAACAAGGGGCAGTGATACAGAGCATTGTGCTAGGTACATAAGAGAAGCTTTTTAGTGAAATTGAGATCACTACACCTGGGGAACAGTTTCTAAGCTGTGCTCTAGCTCCTTCCCCCCAATGGATCCTGGACAAGACAGGGCCAGTTTTATTTATTTCTTAAAACTTGAGTCAGTGCATGGAAAAAGTGCTGTACTTTTACTACCTACCTCTTCCACAGAAGAACTTTGCACAAGGCACAGTGGGTGCCCAATAACAAGAGCTTCTATTTTATTTCAGCTTTCTCTGTGCCAATTGGTTTTCACACATTCTTATTTAATTCTCACAAAATATTTATGATGGTATATTACCCCATTTTTCAGAAAGGGAAGCTGAGGTTTTGGAGAGGTTAGGAAGATTGTCCAAAATCTAGGATTTGAACCTACATCTGAGCCAACAGCTGTGTGCTTTAGACACAGTACCGTGATGCCTCACAACTTCCTTGATGAAATGTGGGAGGTGGAAAGGCTGAGGGCTGGACAGGGCAGTTTCTGGCCCAACCTGACTGGACTCTCAGGACTGGGAACTCACAGGGTCAATGGAAGGCAGGTCGTTGAAAGACAGGTCAATCCAGGCCAGGTTCTCTGGATGCTGCAGCAGCTGTGAAATTACATGGTTGAAGCCCCTCAGGTCATTGAGGACATTGTTGTTCAGCCACAGGGACTGCGTCAGTGACTTCCCTGACTTTGAGTGCTTTAGTGGTCGCTGCCCTTTCCTTGGCTCCTCGCTCAGCAGATCTGTGGGAACAAAGTGAAGTCTGCATATATCATCTTTGCCTTTCTGGTTCTGGGGGATGAGAGCTGAGAGAATAAGCAGCGCGAGCTAACTGGAGGGCCATAGACTGACTAGTGCAACTACTCACTGTCAGCTCAAGACCCCCATATCTTAGGCCCCAGAAACCAGTAAAGGGCCAAAGACTTCCTATCCCAAACTCGGTTTGGGTCAGATGCTCCTCACATCTATTTTATTATTGGGTCCCCTGTGTATATGTATTGGGGGGAGAGGGATAAAACCACTCCTCTATTTTATAATGAGGAAACTAAAAACCAGAGTTGTTGGTACAAAATCCAAAATTATCCACTGGTAGAGCCTACAGAATTCACTTCAGTGTAACACACCCTGATTTGCTCTCTCCCCCTAATATTAACTACTATGTGCCAGCTACTGGATATACAATGGAGAACAATATGAGAGACAGTCTGCGCCATGCTATGTGTGAGTAATAGGGCAGGGATGAGGCAGATGTTTATGTCTTAGAGGAGCTCAAATGGGCAAGATGGAAACCAACTGGCAATGATAAATGCTATTTAAGTTGTTGAAGGAGAGGGGGCTCTTAACTTAGTCTGGAGCTCATGAAAGTTTCCCAGGGAAGATGAAACCTGAGCTGGATCTCAGTGGATTAGGAGAAGGGTGGAAAGGGTGAGAAGAACATGGGCAAAGGTACAGGTATGGAACAGCGTGGGCACAGGGGGCAAGAAGGAAAAAGGAGACAAGGAACCTCTAATGCCAGGCTGAAAATTTGGACTTTACTGTAGGTGACGGGAAGCTACTGGAGGTTATGGAGCAAAGGAGATAAATCTTTCATATAAGAAAGATAACTCTGAAGCTTTAGTACAGAGTCTAGATTTTAGGGAGTGAGTGGGACTAGACCAGCCGTGGGCAAACTACGGCCCGCGGGCCAGATCCGGCCCCTTTGAAATGAATAAAACTAAAAAAAAAGGACCGTACCCTTTTATGTAATGATGTTTACTTTGAATTTATATTAGTTCACACAAACACTCCACCCATGCTTTTTTTCCGGCCCTCGGGTCCAGTTTAAGAACCCATTGTGGCCCTCAAGTCAAAAAGTTTGCTCACCCCTGGATTAGACCAATTTGGCTCTTTCAATCATCCAAGCAAGAGATGAAGGTCAGTCAGAGTGACTTGATGGTTGATGTAACGGATACGGAATTAAGAAAAGGAGAAACATGGTTGGGCAGGTAATGAGTTTAGACTTGACCTTGGTGTTCTGAGGTTCCTTAAGTATAAAAAGGTGGAGAAGCCAAGTAGGCAGTTGGATATGAAGGTCAGAGACAAAGACTTGAGAATAATTAGCATAGAGAGTGAGCAAGTTAGAGAAATGGACCGAGTCCTCGGGGATAGTAAAAGTAGAAAGGAGGCACACGGAGGAAGGGGAGTCCATTTAAGAAGTTACTGAGCCCAGCCCATGTGGCTCAGTAGATTGAGTGTTATCCTGTGCACTTAGAGGTTGCTGGTTCAGTTCCTGGTCAGGGCACATGCCTGGGTTGTGGGCTCAGTCCCCAGTGGGAGGCATGTAAGAGGCAGCCGATTGGTGATTCTCTCTCATCAATGTTTCTCCGCCTCTCCTTTAAGCCTCCCTAAAAATCAATGAGAACATTTTTTAAAACACTATTAAAAAAAATGGTACCGAATAATCAGGAAAGGACAGGGCAAGCCAGGAGAGATTAGTTTTATAAGGGAATCCATATTTATAGGAGTGAGTTTTAGGGAGATGAGGAATGAAAAGTAATTTTGGTAACAAAATTTGAAGTCCTTGGTGACTTTGATGAGGGCTGTTTCAATGAAATGGCAAGGGTCTGGGGACAGAAGCTAGATTGGAGTGGGTTCAAGAGGTAAGGCAATATAAGCAGGTAGTGTAAACAATACCTTCAGAAAGTTTAGGTGATTTTTTGACAAATGAGGTCCAGAGAGAGGATGTGCTTTGCCCAAGCTTACAGACACCAGCTCTGGCTGAGGTGACCACAGTTTTCCTATGGCCCCTATACCTTTGGTTACTTGTCTAAAACTGCCTCTGGCCCTAGCTGGTTTGGCTCAGTGGATAGAGCGTTGGCATGAGGGCCAAAGGGTCCCAGGTTTGATTCCAGTCAAGGCACATACCTTGGTTGCAGGCTCCTCTCCAGCCTGGGCCCTGGTTAGGGCTCCTACAGGAGGCAACCAATGGATGTGGTTCTCTCACATCAATATTTCTGTCTTTCCCTCTATCTTCCACTTTCTCTAAAAATCAGTGGAAAAATATCCTCGGGTGAGGATTAAAAAATAAATAAAATAAAACTGCCTCTAGGGAAGGAAATATTTAGTATTTGTTGAATTGGTCAAGTTTGTCTTCACCCTGCCCTCAGCTCTTTTGGGGCACACTTCCTCTCTTCCACCGCCAGCCAACATTAACTTCTTCTCCTCAGCTGCATGTCAGGCAGCATCCACCAGATGGCTCTCTGTCTTAATCCTAGAGTGAGCAGAACTCCCAGGTGGAGTGTGAGATTGGAGGACGGTGGCAGAAATGTACTGGAAGAGAACCAAGATGGCGGCATAGGTAAACACCGGAGAATGCTGCCCCATACAACCACTTCAAAAATACAACTAAGCCCGAACCGGTTTGGCTCAGTAGATAGAGCGTCGGCCTGCGGACTGAGGGGTCCCAGGTTCGAATCCAGGCAAGGGCATGTACCTTGGGTTGCAGGGGGTGATCCCCAGCAGCCCTGGTCAGGGGGGGGGCCGGACGTAAGTAACTGATGTGTCTCGTCCACACTGATGTTTCTCTCGGTCTCGGTCTCGCCCCCTCCCTTCCACTCTCTCTAAAAAGAAATAGAAAAATGTCCTCGGGCGGGGATCAACAACAACCACAACCGGAAAGAAAGCAGAGAAAGGAATTAACAAAGTGTAAATTACTAGAATTCTAGACTAGAAGAAATAAAAGACATCAATGGATGAGAGACAACAATTACCCACTAAAATAGACTATGTCTGGAGCTATAATGAAAGGCTCACTGTGTTTCAGGCTGGACCATGCTTCCTCAACGGGGGTGATCATATCTCCAAGGAGGCAGAAATGGTTCTGGAGGGGGCGGGAGCAAAAAATGTTACTCTTTTCATGTGTAAGGCACAGAACACGATAGAGACACGGAAATGCAGGTTACCTGTGCTAGTAAAATCTCATAGTGGGCAATTAAGGAAGAAAAATGTCATAAAAGAGAGGGAAGCGGGCGCAAACCTCTGGCACCCCCCCATTCTCCTATAGCCTTTCCTTTGCTTTTCCGTTTCTTCGTCCTTTTTTCCCCTTTCTTCCTCTTCCTCTTGTCCTCCTCTACCTCCTCGTCCATCACATCCTCCTCTTTG
>NW_006288854.1:280829-302851 GCF_000327345.1 Myotis davidii
CACAATGGGTTCTTAAACTGGACCAGAGGGCCGGAACAAAAGCATGGATGGAGTGTTTGTGTGAACTAATATAAATTCAAAGTAAACATCATTACATAAAAGGATACAGTCTTTTTTTTTTTTTTTAGTTTTATTCATTTCAAATGGGCTGGATCCGGCCCACTGCTGGTCTAGGATATATTGATGCCAACCTGTGTTCTGTGAGGGCAGATATACTGGAGCATTTATGAGACCAGATAACAAAAGCAAGGGACAGCAGAACTTCTCTAGGAAGAAGCATATTCCCTTGAAAATATATTACTGAGAGCCCTGCTGTGTCCCCTTCTGAGAGGTACTAGCTGCCCATTTGCAAAGACATTGAATGGGAACTAGCGTGGGCAGTGCTGGAATCTGCACTAAGTGTGAGTGATGATGGAATAAACTTGGATATGACTGGAATGAATATAAAATGTCAGTAAGTATTATACTGGAAACATGCCAGTTTGTTAATAACAAGACCCCCCCATGTTTTACCAGTGATCAGAATAGGCTTGTGTCCTGACTGAGGAGATAGGACTCTGCTGCAGGCTGTTTTCCTTCCATTAGTTTCTTCCTCTCCAGGTAAAAACAGAATAAAACTATTGGTTGACACACTGGCTTTCCAGCTTTCTTCCACCTGACTTGTAGCCTGTCTTTTGAAGATGATCAATTACCCTGAGAGAGCCCCCTGGTTCTGTTCAGAGGTTCTGCTAATTTTTTAAAAGGCCAAACACTTCCACTCCCACCTCCCTCTCTTCTACTCCTCCCAGAAAAGACAACAACAACAACAAAATCTGCAAGTATATGGGAAGAATCTCTTCAGGCTTTTAAGTAGAAGACTGATTTCTCCCTAGGGATCACACCCAGCTGCTGCTATGGTGAGTGGAGTGCTGTTCTCTGTGGGCTGACCTTGAATCACCTGGATGTTTCGGAAGGAGTAGTCAAGAGGGGGCTCTTGCACCGAAGTGTTCATGTAGTCCTGTGTGCTCATGGCTCAGGCCATAATTTGTCCGGTGTAAGCATGGGCCCTGGAAGTCCGGGTTCAGCCTGGGAGGACAGAGAAGGGCTGGTGTTCCAGGTACAAGGGGCGTAGGCCTTAAGGTTTCCCCATTGCCCTCCACCCCTGCATTCTACCTTCTATACTCCAGGCTTTCCTGGCTGCATTTATATTTTAAGATACTAATACGATTCTTTGCAGTTGTAGGGCACTTCCTAATTCTCAGAACACCTTCACATCCCTTAGAGCTCATTGATTGTTATAACACCCATTTCTACTTTCCAGACAAAGAAACTGAGACCCAGAGTGAATGCACTTGCCCAAAATTAAGCCAGTGAGTCAGTTGTGGACTGTAATCATAGTCTCCTGAATCCTACTCTGAAGCCCTTTCTGCTACTCCATAGTAGTTACTATGGAGACGGTCTTGATACCTACCCTCTAGTGACATCAACTGGGTTATTCTATTGCTTAACAAACCCCTTAGGGCATGGTGTCTGATAGCCTTGTGCAGTCTGACCCAGCTCAGAATTTGCTACTTTCTCTGTCAGCCCCATTGCCTTTTTGTCTAAAGACCCTGCTTTCAGCCACATCCGGAATGTAGGTATATGTTTGTAAAACACACACATAACACCAGGATCTATCTCACTCTCACTCACCTGTCACTGATGCCTGAAACGCCACCATTAGGGATTCATTCCTTTGGGTTTAGGGATTGTTCCCTGTTAAAATGGAAATACCCCTTGAGAGGGGTGAACACAATGTTATCAGTAGTTTACAAGTGTGGTGTAAATTGTCTTATCAGATCCTTCCCAATTTGCTAGCTCAAGTAAAGCTGAGAACTTTTCAACAGGCTGAGCAGAGTCATAAGAACACTACTCACCTGATCAGAACAGCTGAAAATACAGAAGGGTTTTGTATGTGACACAAATAAGACAAATGGACTGACAAGGACAAGTATATTTCCTAGTGAACCTCCCCTTTCTCACACTATCCAATGCCATCACCTCCTTTGCATGTATTTTTCACCTGCTTTCCAAAGGGATTTTAGATAGTTTACAAATAGCACATTCCAAACAGGATGATTTGTAGAAAAGAAATGACCAGCCTGGCCAAAGAAATGTCCAGGTGGCTCAGTGGATTGAGCATTGTCCCATGCACCAAAAGGTCACCAGTTTGATGCCCAATCAGGGCACATTCCTGGGTTACGAACTCAATCCCCAGTACGGGTGTGCACAAGGCAGCTGATTGATGTTTCTCTTTCATGGATGTTTCTTTCTCTCTCTCTCCCTCTCCTTTCCTCTCTCTCTCTAAAAAATCAAAAATATTTTTTAAAAAGAAAAGAACTGTCCCAGAGAAATATAATGAATTTCACAAATGCAAGCCATATATATAATTTTTTCACATAGGTAATATAAACTTTTCTAATAGCCATAATAAAAAGAAAGTCAAAAGATACAGGGAAAGTTAAATTTATTTATTTATTTATTTTTTTTTAAATATATATTTTATTGATTTTTCTACAGAGAGAAAGGGAGAGAGATAGTTAGAAACATCGATGAGAGAGAAACATCGATCAGCCGCCTCCTGCACATCTCCCACTGGGGATGTGCCCGCAACCCAGGTACATGCCCCCGACCGGAATCGAACCCGGGACCCCCCAGTCCGCAGGCCGACACTCCATCCACTGAGCCAAACCGGTTTCGGCAGGGAAAGTTAAATTTAATCATATATTGTATTTAACCCAATATATGCAAAATATCATTCAATATATAATTAACATTAAAAATTGAAGTATTTTACACTTTATAGCACATCCCAATTTGGACAAACTGTCGAGTATTCAATAGCCACATGTGACTAAAGGCTACCATACTGGACAGTGTGGATGTAGAAAATATAAATACGGAAGAGGAAGATTAGAAACCAGATTAAAAGGAGACAGAGATGTACCAAAGAATTAGGAAAGTAGGCCTATATTTAGCTCTGAAATTCCTGGCAAACAAAGCCAAAAGGGAAACATTAGGACATGTGGTCCTCATCATCTGATTCAAAGAAACAAATAGTTTGTGTGCAGAAACAATTAAATTCACAAATGTTCTTAATATGGAATTTCTTTTAAAAACTATGGAGCTGCCGAAACCGGTTTGGCTCAGTGGATAGAGCGTTGACCTGCGGACTGAAAGGTCCCAGGTTTGATTCCGGTCAAGGGCATGTACCTTGGTTGCGGGCACATCCCCAGTGGGGAGTGTGCAGGAGGCAGCTGGTTGATGTTTCTCTCTCATCGATGTTTCTAACTATCTCTCTCCTTTCCTCTCTGTAAAAACTCAATAAAATATATTTAAAAAAAAAACTATGGAGTTAGCCTGGCTGGTGTGGGTCAGTGGTTGAGTGTCCACCTCTGAACCCAGAGGCCACGATTTAATTCCCGGGAACGGCACATGCCTGGATTGTAGACTCCATCCCCAGTGGGAGGCATGAAGGAGGCAACCAATCAGTGATTTTCTCTCATCGTTGATGTTTCTCTCCCTTCCTCTCTGAAATAAATAAAAATATATTTTATAAAGACAAAACAAAAACTATGGACACTTTTCTCAAAGTAAGACCTGGGTTGGGACCCCAGAGTTTTGCACTACTGAACATGAATTTTAGCTTAAAATATTTACGGGCAGATTTTTATCATTAGATTACCTCTGTGCAGTTCCTAAGAACTTCGCTTTAGTTAGTACTGGCTCCTGATGCATATTTCTGGGTGAGTTAGTATTAAAAATGGAGCCCTAAGTATTCGGATAAACTTGCCAGTTGGAAAGGGTTATTAACCTTCTCCATTTTAACAGTAGTCCAGGCTGTGAGCTAGTATCACAGAACCTGGCTTATTACAACAGGTACTCAGGAAATATCTGTGAGATGAATGAATGGGAAACTGCCAAATACAGGATCTTTGTTTTAGGAGTGTTGATACTAAGCTGCTTATTCTAACAATTGGCTTTGAGGTTCAGCTGTTTCAGTCCACACCTCATTCACAGTAAGGTATTCAATTCAATTCTGCAAACATCTGTTGAGTGCCTGCTGCCCTGTGCCTAACCAGAAGACATGAAGCCAAGATACAAATAATAAAACCCTGTCTGTCATGAGCACAGAAAGACCTGCTGGGTCTCTATTGATTGTGGCAAAATGGTCTGTATCCAGTTCTAAGAAACAGTTGCCCACTTAGTGAATATTCTCCTGTTTCAATACTCAGCTCTACGGAATCCTCTTTGGTGAACACTCTTCCCCGGTAAAATTGATTGATTCCCTTGATGATTCCTATGTATGGTCTCCCCTGCTCCATCCCTTTTGCCCTATTACTTTTAGTTCTGTTTGGAATACAGTTTCCTCCTCCTATGCCTGGCTAATTCACGACCCAGCTCAGTTTTCATGTGTTCTAAGGCGCCTAATCTTATGCCCAAATCTTGGATGTGGAACTTCTCTTCAGAGCTCCCAAAATACCCCATACTTGCTGCCATGGTAGCACACATATCACTAAGATGATCGGCTTACTATTTGTATGTAAACTCCACCGTGACTTCCAGGGCAGGAACCATGTTTTTCTCATAATGGTATTCCTACCTGGTGGCAAGTAGTAGGTGCTTAACATACACATTAAAAATTGCTACAGAGCAATACTATAAAGGAGAGGAACATGAGGTTACTATAACTGAGGAATCTGACCTGCTGAGCAGTCAGGGGAAGACATTTTTATCTTTAACAATTATTTTATTTTAATTATTTTTGTTTTATTTTAAGGGAAGACATTTTAAACGAAGTGATTGAGAGATGAAATTGAGGATAAGCACAAATTAACAGGGAGATGGGTGGGGGGATGAACATTCCAGGCAGAAATAACAGGTTCTATGGTGAGAGGTTACTTGGAAATTGTGAAGACCTTAAAAAGGCCATATTACCCAGCCGGCATGGCTCAGTGATTGAGCGTCCACCTATATGAACCAGGAGGTCACTGTTTGATTCCTGGTCAGGGCATATGCCTGGCTTGTGGGCTTGATCCCCAGTGTGGGGAGTGCAGGAGGCAGCCAATCAATAATTCTCATCATTGATGTTTCTCTCTCCCTCTCCATTCCTCTCTGAAATCAATTAAAAAATATTTTTAAAAAGGCCATAGAACTGGAGGGGATAAAAGGTATCGTTAAGCAGGCTGGAGGGGGTCAATGGGAGGGAGACATTTGTAATACTTTCAACGATAAAGGTTTTTAAAAAAAGTTATGGTTAGACTGGAGGCTAGAAAGGTGGGCAGGAGTCAGGCTGAAATGTTGCTTGATGCTAGGAATAATAGGATGCCACATAACTTTTTAAATGAGTGTAGGATGGGGAAGGTGGACAATATCAAATTTCTACTTTTAAAGGATTACTCTGGTTGCAGTATGCAAAATGTCTGGGAGGGTAGGCATGAAGGATGTGATGAGAAGTTGACAAGACTTCATGATGAATGGGAAATGTAAGAGGTATTCAGGCTAAATCTTGGTTCTTTGGCTTCTGTAATGGTGGATAGAGGGTGAGAACACTGGAAGAAATTGAGGCTTGGAGTACATAGAGATTATGAGTTCGGTTGCGGACATGTTGAGTTTAGGTTGTCTTTGAAATACCCTGAAGGAGATGTTGAAGAGGCAATTGGCTATACAGACCCAGAGCTTAGAGATGAGAACTGGGCTGGAGATAGACAGTTGTGTACATACAGATGGTAAATGAAGTTGTGGATGATCATCCCCAACAAGGGAATATAGAGTGAGGTAGGAAGTGGACCTAGGACCAAGCCTGGAGGTACTTGAAGATAGTAAGTGGACAATCAGGGCCAGCTAGAAGCCAGCCAGAAACCAGCTAATCATGGCAGCATCAGACATGGGTGCTGTGTAGCCAGACTGTTTCCTGTTCCTGTTTGATTTCCATTGTCTTTCATCTCTCCAGTTCCCTTTCCCATTTAAACTTGAAAGGAAGGATCTGAAACTCCAAATAATCCAATGTAGGCCAGACAGGTTTCTTTTCCCTGGGGCAGTTCCCACTTGTTGGAACAAGTCCTTTAACTAGAGAGGCTGTAGGCTCAAGTTAGAGACGTGGCTGGGGGTTGGTGAACTGGAGTCTAGTCCTAGCTGTCACTGACTTGGTGTGTGGCCTTGGGCAAGTCACTGCGCCTCTTTGGGTTTCAGTTTTCCAATCTGTGAAATGGGGATAAAAATCCTTGATTCACAAAGCTCCAAAGAGGCACTGGATATGAAAGCGCTGGTTAAGTTACTAAATGCAATAGATCGGTCATGAAGACTGTAAAAGGAATGAAGCTCCAACTGTAGAGCTTTGAGAAACAGATCATAGAGGAGGTGTAGGGGGAAGCGGGAACTTGGGGACAGGAGCCCTGAGTGTGCGGAAAGATCCTGCTCAGACCGAGACGGAGGCTCTTCCCTGGGGTCTTCCTGCTTGGAAGGAAAGGGGCAGTGCAAGCCCATAACGTTTCTTACATCTCCAGTATTAGGGCCTGTGACTTACTCTGTTACTCCCGTGTCTGGAAGACCCTGGGTCTCAGTTCATCAGGAAAACCAACCTTATGTCAGGGTGTCCATATCTTCCAGGGTACCAGGAAGCCCCGTGTTCGTGATGGGGAGGTTCTTAAGCACCCCGGAACCCATCTACCCCATATGGGTGTTGTGTCATGTTCACTGTGATAGGTTTTTTTTTTGTTTTTGTTTGGGGGGGAGGGGTGTCTCAGGTCCCGGTGAAAGGAAGTGCCCCTCCCCTCTCCACAGAGCTCTTGTTCCCTAGAATGGGTTTCCCATTTTCCCGCCCGACTCACCCGTAGCTGCTGCCCCTCCAGCCTCGGCGTCCCACTCACTACCTCAGGGTTACCCAGCGCAACTCCATGGTAACTACCTAAGCCACCACACCGCGGCCTGGCGCCGAAAGCGCTGCCGCAATGCCTACCGGGAGATGTAGTTTGTTAGGGGCGGGGCTCCAAGGCCGCGAATGTGTTGGGATTTGTAGTCTTTGCCCTCAAGTAGGGGCCGGGGGCCGGTAGTGGTGACACCCCTTCTTTTTTCCCAGTGGCCCTCGCACTTCCTTTTCCCGGGTCCTCAAGCGTGCCCCGGCGAGCACACCAGCTCCCGGAGCCTATCAGAGCTCCGGGCGAGGGGGCGGAGCCAGCGTTTAAACTGTGCGCTCACAGGGCTGGCGCGGGCCCAAGGTTTGTGAGGAGAGGGGTCTGTCGGCGGGGGAGGGGCCGGGCGGCCTGTTTGGGGGCGTGTCTGTAAGATGACGTCTGAGGGCGATCTTGTGGGTGGCGGGGGGAAATGCAGGTTTCTGACGTGCTTGTGACGAGAGGGTCTTGTAATGGGAAGTCTCTGCCTATTGTTATTAGGAATACGTAGTAGGGATAAACATTTCTGAGCAGCTACGTGCCAGACACTGCGCCACACCCTTTAGATGGGTCATTTAAAAAATATTCCTAACAACCTTATAGTGTATTACAGATGGGGAAATCTGAGGTTGAGCTCGGCCAGGGCTACCTAGTTAGTGCGTGGTGGGCTGTGCTGGGGCTTGCGGGGCTGGGCCTCAGTGAGGACGGGAGGGGAGGAAAGAGGCTTGTGTGGGGTGCAGGTTGTCTTGGACCAGCCACTTTATTTTAAGCCTCACTTCTCATGTATGTAAACAGCGAATTTACCTGCGTTTCCTACTTCCTGGGGTGGTTTTAAGGGTCAAGGCAGGCACGGTGTTTGGTGGAAGCGTGTTGGAGAGTGCAGGTTTGTGACTGCAAAGTGCCTGCGCGAAGGCTGTGGGTGGGAAGGAGCCTCCAGGGCGCCTCTCACTTCACTCGGCGGCAGCAGTGTTCATCCGCGTCCTCAGAGTGTCCGCATGTTGCCCTTCTAGGTAGTGTCTTCTGTCCTGGTATCCTCATGCCTATGCGATACGAAACGTTGGCATGGTCATTACTTACTTTGAAATGAATGAGCTTTATTGGGCCGAAAGGGGATAGGAGCCTGGCCTCTCCATCTTCATTCAGTGGCGTTTGGACCTCTGTCTTATGCTCTCCTCTTGCCTGGAATGGAACTGCTTTCTGACAGTGTTATAATATGTACCTGCTTTAATGCAGGCTTTGCTCTCTGGTGTCTGTTGCCTAGTCTTGTATTGCCAAAGTTATGGGTTGTCAGAGGTGTAACTGTGTGTGTGGGCAGAAACCTTCGATGGTAAGGGAATTGTGGAGATCTATATATTCATCTGAGGTGAATAGATGGGAATCTGGAGGGAATGTTCAGATCACCTCAAGGAGCTTTCAGTCAGCAGCGGTGAGTGTGCGTTCCCTCTTTTCCGTTCCAGCGTGGTATTTATTTCCTCTTGTAGAGGGAGAGGTACATTACTTAGGAGGCCCAAGTGGAAGCAAATGATGAATCTTAAAGCCAAAAGCTCCACTCCCCCAAAACTAAAAGATATTGTCCCAAAGCTCACATAAGAAACATTTCTATTTAGAATGTTTTTTGTTTTTATTTATTTATGGGATATGGGAGTGGGAAGAATGCGGAAGAAGTAAGACTGGAGTTCTAGAACTGTTGGGATAGGGACAAAGCCCTGCCTCAGATGGCCAAACAGAGCTGCTGAGGGAATGTTTTGTGTCTAATTGATAAACCCTATCTATGGTCAGTAGGTATCTTAGGAGTCATTTATTTCAGCCTCTTGCCTACTGTACACGAAAAATATTAAAAGGTATTATCTATATAAAAAATAAGCACTTCCATAAATGAAACTAGGTGTTCCCAAAGGCAGTCAACACCAATGTTGAACAATTCTAATTAGTAATTATTGTTTTATGCTGTCAGTGATTCATTTTACCTGTATATATTTACTCTTTTTTTCTTCTTTTCTGGTTTTATTTTGTAAATGTTTTTATTGATTTTTTTTTTTAGAGAAAAAGGGAGAGGGAGAGAAACATTGATGAAACAGACATCAATTGGCTGCTTCCTGCAAGCCCCCTACTGGAGATCGAGCCTTAAACCCAGGGCATCTGCCCTTACGGGGAATCAAATCGGTGACCTTTTGGTGCATGGGATGATGCTCAACCAACTGAGCCACACTGACTCTAGGGCTACATTTATTTTATTTTTTTCACCACTCTTTGTTGCGAGTTATTTATTTCTTTTGTGTCAAACAGATAGATATGACCTTCATCTGTTTTCTTTGATGAGGGTCTGTTGGTGATAAACACGCATTGTTGGAATATATCTTTACTTCCTCTTCAGTCTTGATTGATAATTTAGCTGGGTATTAGGTTTCCAATTATTTTCTCTGAGCACTTTGAAAATGTTATTCCACTGAAATTCTGGCTTTTACTCTTGAAAACTATGCTGACAATTTATTACTTCATTGTAGGTAACTTGCCTTTCTTTCTGAATATTTAAAAGATTTTTTTTTGTCATTTATGTTCTGTAGTTTCAATACAGGGTGTGGATTTAATTTTTATCCTATTGGAAGTTTATAGTGATTCTTCAACCTGAGTTTTCATATCTTTCATCAGTTTTGTAAAAATTCCCCATCATTATCTCTTTAAATAGTGCCTCTCATATTTAACTTACATTAAACCTCCTTATTCTGTCCTCCATATCTCTTACTCTTTCATAATTTTCATCTCTATATTTCTGTAACCTTTATCTTTGCATGCTGATTTACTCTTCAGCTAGATTTAATTTGTTTTTTGAGTTCTTATTTTTATTTTTAGACATTATTTGGTTCATTTTCAAATCTACCTGTTTTTTATGGTATCTGTTTTTTATTTTTTTATTTTATTATTATTTTTTATTGCTTACAGTATTACAAAGGGGATTACATATGTGTCCCTTTTTTTCCCCCGCCCTTGACAATCCCCTGGCCTCCCCTACCCCCCAGTGTCTTATGTCCATTGGTTATGCTTATATGCATGCATACAAGTCCTTTGGTTGATTTCTTACCCCCCTCCCTCCTGCCCCCCAACCCTCCCCGGCTGGTATCTTTGTTTTTAATTCATTTTATGTTAAAATAATTTAAAATAAATTTAAATTATAGTCTCTGTCATATTGTTCAATTATCTAAATTTTTTAGGGTTATAATCCTGCCATTTGTTGTAACCAACTCTTGCTCATGATAAATTATTTCCTCAAGTATTTTGTAATTGTGGTAAGCTCGTATTCAGAGATGCAGCATTTACGATAATGTTATGTAGTGTGTGTTGAGGTCAGTTCTCCCAAGAGTCGTTTTTTTAAAAATATATATTTTATTAATTTTTTACAGAGAGGAAGGGAGAGGGATAGAGAGTTAGAAACATCGATGAGAGAGAGAAACATCGACCAGCTGCCTCCTGCACACCCCCAACTGGGGATGTGCCCCCAACCAAGGTACATGCCCTTGACTGGAATCGAACCCGGGACCCTTCAGTCCGCAGGCTGATGCTCTATCCACTGAGCCAAACCAGTCAGGGCCCAAGAGTAGTTTTTTAAAAAAAAAATCAGCTTTGCTTAGGTGTAATTTATGTAAATTAACTTTAAAGGAAAAAGAGTTTTGACAAAGGTGTACACCTATAAGAAGGCACTGCCTTCAATAATTAAGATTGCTTGAAAACTGCAAAGACTGAAAAACAAAATCCAAGTTACTACTAAGTCTTACAACAAGCAATGGGAATTTATGAAGTTGCAAAAATTCTTTAAAGCTATCACTAATTGTACTGAAAAATCTAGCCATATCAATTTAGGCCCGAAAAAGAAAGAAAAAGCATCGAAATTGGAAAGGAAGAAGTAAAATGATCTCTGTTCACATATTATATGATCTTATATACAGAAAACTCTGAAGATTCCACAAAAAAACTGCTAAAACTAATAAATTCAGCAAAGTAGCAGGATACAGTGTCAAAACACAAAAATCAGTTGCATTTCTATACACTAACAATGAACAATCTGAAAATGAAATTACATGAACAATTCCATTTCCAATAGCATAAAAAATAATAAATATTTAGAAATTAACCAAAAAGGTGAAAGATTTATATAGTGAAAACTCCAAAACATTGCTGAAATTAAAGAAGACAAAAGTACATTTTATGTTCATGAATTGGAAGATATATATTATTAAGATGTCAATACTACCTACAGCACTCTTATTTATTTGCTGCGTCCTGATTCTCTGAGGAGAGGGTGTTGCCTGATGTTGGTGGTATCAAACCAATCACTATCAAAATCCTAGCAGGGTTTTTTTTTTGTTTGTTTTGTTTTTTTGCAGAAGTAGAAAAACCCATACTAAAATTTATATGAAATCTCAACATACCCCAAATAGCGAACACATTGAAAAAGAACAAAGCTGGAGGACTCACAATCCCTGATTTCAAAAATTACTATTAAGTAGCAATAGTTAAAACTGTGTGGTACTAGTATAAAAATAGACATACTCAACAATGGAAAAAAATAGAGAACCCAGAAATAAACCCTCTGAAATGGGTGGGGAAATCTTTTTTTCTACCAAGGGCTATTTAGATATTTGTAACATTATTTGTGGGCCATACAAAATTATCAACTTAAAAATTAGCCTGCCATATTTGGTCAAACACTTAATTTACTCACCCCTAATGCCTTGGCAGGGCCAGACAAAATGATTTCATGGGCCTTATGTGGCCCATGGCCCAGATGTTCCCCACCTGCTCTAAAATATGGTCAAATGATGTTTGACAAGGGTTTCAAGACCTTCAGTGGGGAAAGGACAGTTTTTTTCAACAAATAGTGTTGGGAAAACTGGATATTCACATGGAAAAGAATAAAGTTGGACCTTCACCTAACACCATATATAAAAGTTAACTAGCTCTAGCTGGTTTGGCTCAGTGTATAAAGTGTCAACCTGTAGACTCAAGGGTCTCAGGTTCGATTCTAGTCAAAGACACATGCCCAG
The DNA here is from genome assembly GCF_000327345.1 of Myotis davidii. Taxonomy (NCBI): domain Eukaryota; kingdom Metazoa; phylum Chordata; class Mammalia; order Chiroptera; family Vespertilionidae; genus Myotis; species Myotis davidii. The sequence continues at coordinate 292,777 of NW_006288854.1, forward strand.
GTTGTGGGCTCGATCCCCAGTGCGGAGCATGCAGGAGGCAGCCAATTGAAGATTTTCTCTCATCATTGATGTTTCTCTCTCTCTCTCCCTCTTCCTTCCTCCCTGAAATTAATAAAAATATATAAAAAAAAAAAGTTAACTAAATTGGACCAAAGACCTAACTGTAAAACTTAAAACTATAAAACTCTTAAAACATATGATAGAAGCTTCATAACATTGGATTTGGTAATGATATTTTGGATATAACATCAAAAGCAGAAACCACAAAAGAAATAACAGACACACTGGACTTTATGAAAATATTTTAAAAATTGTGCATCAAAAGACACCCAACATAATAAAAAGGCAACCTATAGAATGGGAGGAATATTTGCAAATTATATATCTGATAAGGGATTAATATCCAGAATATATAGAGAAGTTCTAAAACTAAACAATAAAAAACCAAACAAAATTATCAACTTAAAAATTAGCCTATTATATTTGTATACCTAATTCAAAAATGGCAAAGGACATTAATAGACATTTCTCCAAGAAAGATACACAGATGGCCAATAAGCATATGAAAAATTCTCAATATCACTAATCATTAGAGAATTACGAATTAAAAACTACAGTGAGCCCTTGCCGGTTGCTCACTGGTTAGAGCGTTAGCTTGTGCACCAAAGGGTCGTGGGTTCGAGTTCCAGTCAAGGATATGTACCTTGATTGCAGGCTCCTGGCCCCTGTCAGGGTGTGTGCAGGAGGCAACCAATCCATGTGTCTCTCTCACATTGATGTTCCTCTCTCTCTCTCTCTCCCCACCTTCCTTCCACTTTCTCTAAAAAGTTAACGGAAAAGTATCCTCTGGTGAGGATTAACAAAATAAACAAAACTACAGTGAGATCTATCTCATACCCATTATGATGGTTACTAGGATGTAGAGAAATTGGAACCTTTGTGCACTGTTGGTGGGAATGTAAAATAGAATAGCCACTGTGTACAACTGTATGGTGGTGCCTCAAAATTTAAAACTAGATCTACTATGTGATCCCACAATTCTACTTCTAGGTATATACCCCTCTCAAAGCTGAAAGCAGAGTCTCAAAGAGATATTTGTATACCTATGTTCATAGCAACGCTACTTACAGTAACTAAAACATGGAAGCAACTTGTGCCCATCAACTGATGAATAGATAAGCAAAATGTGGTGCATACATACAGTGAAATGTTATTTAACCTTAAAAAAGACAAGAAATTCTGACATATGCTGTAAGATTGGTGAACCTTGAAGACATTACGTTAAGTGAAATAAGTTAGTCATAAAAGTACAAATGAATAATGACACTTATAAGAGTTACCTTGAGTAGTCAAAAATCACAGAAATAGAAAATAGAATGGTGTTTTCCAGGGACTGGGAGAGTGGAGAATGAGGAATTATTATTTAGTGGGTATACAATTTCAGTTTTACAAGATGAAAAGATTAACAGAGATGGATGGTGGTGATGGTTGTACAATATTATGAAGGTATTTAATACCACTGAACTGTGCACTTAAAAAATATTAATATGGTAGACCTGGCCAGGGAGCTCAGTTGGTTAGAATGTCATCCCGATATGCCAAGGTTTAGGGTTCCATTCATGGTCAAGGCACATACAAGAGACAATCAATGAATGCATAATTAAGTGGACATCAAATCCCTCCTCTTCCCCTTCCCCCTCCCCCAACTCAATTAAAAATATTAATATGGTAAATTTGTTACATGTGTTTTACCACAGTTAAAAAATTGAAACTAAAAGAAAAGATATAGAGCATCTTCATCACTCCCAAAAGTTTCTTCATACCTCTTTACAGTACATCTTTTCCTTACCTAGGCCCCAGAAACCACTGTAGATTAATTTGCATGTTCTAGAATTTTATATAAATCAAATCATACAGTTTTGTATCTGTTTTTCTTTTCATACAGTATGTACTCTTGAATCTGGTTTCTTTTATGTACTATAATGCATTTGAGATTTATCTATTTAGTTGCATATAACAGTAATTTACCTTCTATTGCTAAGCAGTAATCTGTTGTATGGCTATATCATACAATATTGTTATATTGTTCACTGTTGATGAACTTTTGGGTTGTTTTTCGCCTTTTGCTATTGTGAATAAAGTTGCTGTGGGTATCCATGTACAAATTTTTGAGTAGATATACTATATTTTCCTGTCTTTTCATATTGAATGTCTGGGTCATATTGCAGATGAATGTCCACTTTTTAAAGAAATTACCAGTTTTCCAAAGTGGTTGTACCATTTTATGTTCCCATAGCAGTATGAGAGTTCCAGTTGCTTCATGTTCTTACCAACACACTTGGTATTGTCAGTCTTTTTAGTTTGAGCCATTTTCATGGAGGTGTAGTAGTTTCTCATTGTGGTTCTAATTTACATTTTCCTGATGACTGATGATGTTAAACATCTTTCCTATATTATTGGCCATTTGTATATCTTCTGGAGCAACTTTGTGTGTACTTCTGTTGGGCACTCAAGGCTATTGGCAATCTGGGACCAAAATGTGTGTAATTTTTTTCTTACCTGTAAATTTCCAGGGCTCAAGCTTAGTATAAATTTTAACTTCAAATCCATCTCATGTACACACCTATGGTTTTGAATTCCTAGATTTTTTTCCCTCCCACTTTGCTAGGTAACCTTGGCAAGAATCCTTTTTCCTTGTGGAGAGATATTTTCCCTAATCTATCTTTTTTAAAATATGTTTTTTGGTTTTTTTTATTGATTTCAGAGAGGAAGGGAGAGGGAGAGAGAGAGAAACATCAGTGATGAGAGAGAATCTTTGATTGACTGCTTTCTGCATGCCCCCAGTTGGGATTGAGCCTGCAACCCAGACATGTGCCTTGACCAGGAATCAAACCATGACCTACTGGTTCATAGGTGGACGCTCAACCACTGAGCCACACCAGCTGGACTCCTTGGTCTTTATTTTTACTGTAGGTATCAGCCTTTATTCAGGGATCTCAGTTGCTTTTTGAGGACTCAAGAGCTGTCTCCTGGACTATGAACAGTTCATAAATACCTTATACGGCTATGAAAGTTATGCCATCAGCTCACTAATACAGTTTTCAGCTTCTTTATTTCTGGTTCCTGGGATTTCCCTTACTTTCTTGTGACTCAATTTATATATTAGTTAGGATCCAATAAGAAAACAGAAATCACATGTAGCTATTTCATGAGATTTTAAAAATTATTATTGACTAGAGGCCTGGTGCACGAAATTCATGCACGGGTAGGGTCCCTAGGCCTGGCTGGCAATCAGGGCCGATTGGGGGCTGCCTTCATTCCGCACCGCCCCCTGGTGGTCAGCACACATCATAGCGAGAGGTTGAACTCCTGGTTGGTCAAACACCCAAGGGGACAATTTGCATATTAGCCTTTTATTATATAGGATTTTTAGAGAGAGAGGAAGGGAGAGGGATAGAGAGATAGAAACATTGATTTGAGAGAAACATCATGATTGCCTACTTCCTGCACACCCCACACCTGGGACCAAACCTGCAACCTGGGCATGTTCTCTGACTGGGAATCTAACCATGATCTCTTGGTTCCTGGGTTGACGCTCACCCACTGTGCCACACCAGCAGGGCACACATGTAGCTATTTTAATAGAATGAACTCAGTCAAGGGAATTAGTTTAAACTCTTGTAGGAGGTAGCAAAAGCCAAAAGGGAGTCTTAAACTAACTTTTTGACATAACTGCATGAAGCAGTTACCTATTAGGACTGAAAAACAAAGGGAGGAAAAAAGTTGAGGTTATCAGAACCTAGAAGTCTGGAGGGATCTGGTGTTAACTGTGCCCTGATTCTCTGAGGAGAGGGGTTGCCTGGTGCTGCGGGTATCTCAGGGAGCTCACAGGAGGGGCCCGGAGGAGTCAGGTTTGGTTGAGCCCTGTCCGACTAGTATTGATGCCTCTGAAGGGCACAATGAACCTGGTTCTGGGAGTTTAGAAAGAGCCAGGAGGACCAAACAGCTGTTGTCAAGAAACAGCAAGTTGCCCTAACCGGTTTGGCTCAGTGGATAGAGCGTCAGCCTGTGGACTGAAAGGTCCCAGGTTCGATTCTGGTCAAGGGCATGTACCTTGGTTGCGGGCACATCCCCAGTAGGGGGTGTGCAGGAGGCAGCTGATCGATGTTTCTCTCTCATCAATGTTTCTAACTCTCTATCCCTCTCCCTTCCTCTCTGTAAAAAATCAATAAAATATATTAAAAAAAAAAAAAAAAAAGAAACAGCAAGCCACAGGAGGAAGTCCTCTGTAGCTTCCTCCTGCCTTCCGTTTTCCCTTTAGCACTTCTATTTACAGAGCGTAACCAGGAGCCCCAGCTGGCAAAGGTGAAATGGAATTGGTGGAGTCCAAACCCTAGTATCACAGAGTAGAGCATAACAGGGTAAGTGTCAACCTGAGAGAGAAGAACTTACTGGCACAGTCTAAAAGATTGTTTATTATATTTTCTAAGCATTATTATATTTGCAGCCATATTTAGTAGGAACATTTTGGGGTTATCTAGTTCCTTGTACTACAGTCAGTAATAGCAGTAGCTAACTTTTTTTCCCCCATCATATATTGTGAGTCAGGAACTGTTCTAAGCATTTTACATGAACTGCTTCAGAAAGCTCCATGAGGTAAGTATTATTATTACTATTCCCTTTAATGGGCAAGGAAATGGAGTAATCTACCCAAAGCCATATACAGTTTGTAAAGTGGTGGAGTTGGTGTTTTAGACCAAGAATTCTGTTACAGAATCCACATTTTAAGGTCTTTATTATTCTGAAAGTTCTTCCCTATGTCAAAGCAAAATCTGTCTTCCTATAGCTTCCACTCACTAGTTCTAGTTTTGCCTTCTTGGAAGAGGACACAAAGTTTTTTTCTTCATTTGTGTGATAAAAATGCCTGTATTTGAAAAAAGATTTTCATGTTCTCCCCAGTGTGACATATGTAGTTCTTCCCTCACATTTGCCACAGTATGACTTTCAGATCCTTCACTAAGATTGTCATTCTTCTCTGCATGTACTCTGACTTTGCCTTTCAAAGGTGGTCACACACGGTTGCTCACTCCATCTGAGCCTGAGTAGCAAAACAAGCATTGATGTCTTGGGGAGCTCTGTCAGATTCATGGTTCATTGAGAGTATACATATATAGTAACAGCCTCCCATTATAGGCAGCCTTTTTTCCCCCTAAGGCAACCTTTTGGTTTAATATGACCTGCTATACCAGGTATCCAATATTCTATGTTAGTTTGGTTGATTTCTTTTATTTGAAATGTAGGGATTTATATTTAGTCCTGTTAACTTGTATCTTGTTATTTTGATACTACCAAACCTGTTAAGATCTTTTTGCCAGATCAAATCTAAAAACATTTTATTTCTTGTCCTTCACAGTTTAGAATTCCAAAGCTCAGCAATCAGGCCTTATATGTTTTCATTCTGTCTTTGGTAAAAAATGCTGAACATGGTAGGTTTTAGAAGCAAGCTCGATGTTATCCCACTATAGCTCTTAGTCCAGTTAATGAAGATTTGGGGGAAATAGTTTTGACTATTCCTTCTGCTAAATTAGGGGAGGACTTACCTGGCAAGGGCAGTATCTAGGCCAGTGATGGTGAACCTGTGATGCGCGAACTCATTTTTTTGATTGATTTTTCTTTGTTAAATGGCATTTAAATATATAAAATAAATATCAAAAATATGTCTTTGTTTTACTATGGTTGCAAATATAAAAAAATTTCTATATGTGACACAGCACCAGAGTTAAGTTAGGGTTTTTCAAAATGCTGACACGCCGAGCTCAAAAGGTTCGCCATCACTGATCTAGGTTGTCAGTGAGGGAAGGAGAGAGTCAAGGTTAAGGGCTAGCCATTGGGTAGTCATTCATCCTAATAAGGGACCACTTTGTTGAAGTAAAATGATCTAGTTGTAGAAGGGAGAGAGGGCATATTGCACGGCATGCTCCTGGGTTGAGACCTCTGTTGGTAGCTGTGGCAGCTGCCCTTTCTGTCCTATTTCAGGGCCAATGTCTTTGAAGACAATGCAGGAAATGCCGTTGATTTAGCCTCGTAGATTTCTTCTGCCTATTGTAGCTGAGGACTGGTTTATGTGGTGAGGAGTAAAGACTGCATATGTTTCAGGCATATTTATTTGACCACTTGGGTACTTTCCTGTGACTGGCCAGAGACACTTGTTTTACAGGCTGTCAGGTGTTTGTGATCCCAGCTCTTGGTCCTGTGTGTGGGTAGCAATTGCTTTCTTCCCTGTAAGTGGTCATTTGTTGAGTGACCTCAGTGATAAAGTGAGGTAATAATAACTTTGATTGCCTTCTTTTCTATCTTTCCTGTGGTGTGACGATGTAAGTTTGGGGGAAACTCTTGTTCCCTAAGAGTGTGCCACTGCACCCCTGATCAACTGTTGCAAAGTGGACTTTGTCCAGTTGCTGGCTTCCAAAGCCCAGTTTCCTTAGACAGTGATCAACTATGTAATGTAATGAGTGCCTATTATATCTCTCACAGAGATGACTATGTAGAGAGTTATATAGTACAAGATTTCCCTCAACAGCTGTTAAAAACTACAGAGACTTTATAGGAATAATATACAAATATTTATATACTCATGTATGTTTAAACATACTGATAATTTTTTTTAAACATATTTTATTGATTTTTTACAGAGAGGAAGGGAGAGAGATAGAGAGCTAGAAACATCGATGAGACATCGATCAGCTGCCTCCTGCACATCTCCTACTGGGGATGTGCCCACAACCCAGGTACATGCCCTTGACCGGAATCGAACCTGGGACCTTTCAGTCCGCAGGCCGACGCTCTATCCACTGAGCCAAACCGGTTTCGGCAACATACTGATAATTTACAAAAATAATGTAACATACATACTCTTCACCTAGATTCACCAATTGTTAACATTTTGCCACATTTGCTCTCTATCCTTCATTTTATGAACCTTTTGACTGTTAGATATGAATATCATGTTACTTTGTCCTAAGCATTTCAGTAACTATTTCCTAAAACCCAAAATATGTTCTATATAACCACAATACAATTAGCACCCAAGGAAATTTAATACTGATTCAATACATCCAGTGTATAGTAATTGTTTAGATTTCTCAAGTTTTCCTAATGATGTCTTTCATAGATTTTTTTCCAATTCAGCTTTGATTGAAGGATCAGTTGTCAAGATTTTGTCATGCCACCCTGACCAGTTTGGCTCAGTGGATAGAGCGTCGGCTTGTGGACTGAATGGTTCCAGGTTCGATTCCAGTCAAGGGCATGTACCTTGGTTGCAGGCACATCCCCAGTAGGGGGCGTGCAGGAGGCAGCTGATTGATGTTTCTCTCTCATCGATGTTTCTACCTCTCTATCCCTCTCCCTTCCTCTCTGTAAAAAATCAATAATATATATATTTTTTAAAAAAGATTTTGTCATGCCTCTATTCTCGTTTAACCTTGAACAGTTCTTTAATCTCTTACTCTTAAATACCTTTTTGTTTATCATAGCATTGACATTTTTGAAGACTTCAAGTTAGTTTTTTGCAGAATGTCTCTTAATTTGGGTTTGTATGATTGTTTCCTCTTGATTAGATTCAGGCTAAACCTTTTTGGTAGAGCTAATTAGGTTAATACAGTAGTTTGATTAGTGAAGCTAAGAAACACATGGAATCAGTATTCAGTTTTGCATGACAGTGTGTAATTTAGTATTCGATTGTGTTGTCTAATCTGTAAGCCATATGGGAATTAAGAGGGAACTCTGTAGGACCTGGAGTAACTAGGGATGACTTTGGTAGGCAAGTGGACAGAATTTGAGGTAGTTGCAATATGGTTAGATAAGCCACTCTTTGGGCTTCCCATCCCACTTTTAAGGTCATATATCATGAAAACGGAATTTCTTCTTCAGAGTTTAAAGCTGTGTATTTGCCATAGTGTTTGTACTATTTGGAAGCCTAATAGTTTAGAGTTCTTGCTTCAGACAGGCCTAGAGAATTCCCAGCATTTTGCCAGCTGTCTAACGTGGGGGAAGTTTCCTCACTTGAAAGCTAGAAAGAGTATTGATAACTACTTAAAATGTGATTGCAATGCTCACAGGGAAATATTACATAAGTATTTGAATTAAAATATTTAATTTCCTTTAGGTGGGGGCAGCACTGTGTTGTTCTGCCATATGCTTCATTGGAGCATTTATTTCTGTTACCTGCCTAAGTCCTGAAGGTGTTTGAATTTAACACTGCTGGATAACTGAAGGCATGGAATGAGAAAGGGCTTGGCTCATGCCAAGAGAAGTGGGAAGACTGGCTTAATTAATTCAAAGTGTACACTGGAATAGTGGTAAATAAGGTTGAATAAATGACTTGAGGCCATGTAATGGAGGACTTGGAAAATTAAGCCAAAGAATTTACATGTGATGCTTTAGGCAGAAGCAAACCATGGCAAGTTTTTGTTAGGAGAAACACCCTAGAAATGAGGATGGTATGGAGTCTCCTGAACAGGGACCTTTCCTGCTTCATAGACCAGAATTCTAATAGGGCAGGGCCTCCCAAGTGTTGACCAGGGGTGGGTGTGGTTTGTCAGTCTTGCCAGAGGAGGCCAGAATTTCTGCCCCAGTGACTCTTCCTGCTTTGCCACTGACTCACCCATTGACCTGGACTGTGTGGCTTCCCTTCCGGTTGCTGTCTGAGCTGCAGAACGCGGGGGCTGCCTGGGATGATGTGAGACTGAGCTGACCAACAGTGGGTGGAATGGGGGAATGAACAAGCCTTCCTGTCCCTTTGCCCCTTCTCTGGGTAAAGGCTAATTCTAAGCCAGACTGCCAGGGGTCACTTTCTTCCGAGCGTGCGGAAGCTCCACTAGGAGGTAAGTCAAGATGGTTCCTGCCCTCTGCTTTTTCATAGGTCAGCTTTTTCTTGAACAGGAACTCTACTACATACTCCCTCTGCTCTGTTCTGGATTCTTCATAGTAACCTTCTTTCAATTACTTGAGGCAAATGGGTTACTGCAGAGAGGTAGGCAAGAGGTTTAATAAACATATTCTCCTATCTGTGAGGGGAGTGTCCAAAGGTTTCACCGATCCCTAGTCTGAGATAGAGTACCCAGAACTCCTGTGAACTGAACAGTGGCTCATACCCCTAAGGCAACTGCACAGAGGTCCTGGTCATAAACCATTGTTTCTCAGCTGCTGGGTTTCAGAACCATTCTTGGTGTGTTTTAGTGCCCCCAGGGATCTCCTTTCCCTTTGAAAGAAGACAGTGAGGAACAGGGAAGGGGAGAGGTGTGTGGATTGGGATATGTAGGTTATGGTGAGAGTCAGGGTGACTGGATTTCTAGTTCTGACTGTTACTAATCAGCTGTGTGACTAGAGAAAAATTGCCTAACCTCAGTGGAAAACTAGAGTTTTCTCATATGTAAAAATGAGCAGTTTGGATGATATGATCTAGAAGATTTCTTCCAGCCAAAATTTATGATTATATAATGTGTGGTTGTAAATTAATAAAATAATTTACTTTTAACACATGGGATATATTGCACATATCTTTTCCCTTTCATTGTAATTGTGGAACAGTTACAGTATTTGTAAGTGTGGCCCCCTCAAAGTAATTGTGTTCTCAACTTTTACGTTTATTCTGGTGATGCTGTCAGTGCTCAGAACATTTTTGACTTCTAAGCCATTTTTTTGAATATCCTCAAAAGTAACAAATCTTTACTCTTGTTTGGTGGATTCAATTTTTAGAAACAGCCAGAAGATACTGTGAGAGTCAAACAAGGCAATACCTGTTTTGGTGAATGGGGTGTGTGACACTTTTTGTGTCTGTTTCACATGGAGTAGGTTTTAAAGGCAGTTCTCAAGGAGTGTTTCATAAATATTTTTTAAATGTATTTTTTAATTGATTTTTTTACAGAGAGGAAGGGAGAGGGATAGAGAGTTAGAAACATCGATGAGAGAGAAACTGATCAGCTGCCTCCTGCACACCTCCTACTGGGCATGTGCCCACAACCAAGGAACATGCCCTTGACCGGAATCGAACCTGGGACCCTTCAGTCCGCAGGCC
>NW_006288854.1:303342-325533 GCF_000327345.1 Myotis davidii
CATTTCTCCAGCACTTATCGTTTGTTGATTTGTTGATGATAGCCAGTCTGACAGGTGTGAGATGGTACCTCATTGTTGTTTTGATTTGCATCTCTCGGATGACTAGTGACTTTGAGCATGTTTTCATATGTCTCTTGGCTTTCTGAATGTCCTCTTTTGAAAGGTGTCTATTTAGGTCCTTTGCCCATTTTTTGATTGGATTGTTTATCTTCCTTTTGTTAAGTTGTATAAGTTTAGGGCGTTTTTTGTGTGTGTTTTTTAGTAAATATTTCTAGCAATGGTAATATGTTAAAATAAGTAAATAGCTTCCTAAAGAGACTATTTTGATTACATTTTTCATTTGATTTAATAATACTGGAAATGTTTGTTTTGAAAAGTGTCACTTCGGTTATACTCACTATGTATGTGCTTGCTTCTAGGTCAAGGTAATTAAATAGTAGAGAAAATTAGCCTTTATCATGATAGTCCTCCCAAATCACAGATGTGTTGAGGACCAAGAAAGGTTTGGAACGTGTTGCTGTAGGACATAGTAGTTGTGGAGCCATTGAAGTCCCATCTCCAGAAGACTCACAGCCATAAGTTCTTAAGGCTGCAGCAGCCACTGCTCATCAGCATGCCAGAGTCTATCAGGATTACTTCCAGGTGGCATGGCTGAAGCAGATGTTTTGGTAGCTCCAATTTTTTATAGGAGAAATGATATATCATGTCTCTTCATTTATTTTATTTATTTAGTCAGTAGTTTAGGTTTGAAAAAGGGTAGGGATGTGTGGTGGGGTAGGAAGGGACTGTCAAAGCAGAGGGGCTATCTTTGTTTGTTTTTTATAATCCGCATCTGAGGATATTTTTTTCCCCATTGATTTTTAGAGAGAGTGGAAAAGAGAGGGAAAGACAGAGAGAAATATTGATGTGAGAAAAATACATCGATTGGTTGCCTCCTGCACATGCCTGAACAGGGCCTGGGCCAGGGAGGAGCCTACAACCAAGGTACATGCCCTTGACCGGAATCCTTTGGTCAACAGGCCAGTGCTCTATCCACAGAGCAAAACTGGCTAGGGCTAGAGGGGCTACATTGAATGTATTTTATTTTAAGGAATAAAATGTGTGTATTATTTATTACACTAAAAAATTGTGACCACTACTAATCATGCCTTTTGGCTTAATTCTACTGAGTTAGCATTAACAACAATTTGCACACAAGTAGTTTCCTAAATACAAGAGATGATTTATTTTATAAATATACTTTAAACATTATGTATTTATGGTTCAGAAGTAACCTTGAAAATTTTTAAGCACCTTGAATGCATTGATTTTATTGTTTTTAAAAAATACATTTTTATTGATTTCAGAGAGGAAGGAAGAGGGAAAGATAGAAACATCAGTGATGAGGGAGAATCATTGATTGGTTGCCTCCCACACACTCCCCACTGGGGACCAAGTCCACAACTCTGGCATGTGCTCCTGACTGGAATCAAATCTGGGATCCTTCAGTCCACAGGCTGATGCTCTATCCACTGAGCCAGACCAACTAGGGCTCAGATGCATTTAAATTAGGCTGGTTGTAGTACCCTGGAATCTGTTATTTGAAATGGTGGTCTTGTTGATAGCTAGTAAGTAAAATAAGGTGTTAGGCAGCCTGGCCCCAGATTCTTCTAAGTTACTGTGATCACTTATAATTCTCTTCCTTACTCTAAGGCAGTTATGCGCTTTTTGTAATAATAGCAACAGTGGCTTTAGATGCCCTTTAATTTTTGTTTTCCATGCACTGATTCTCCATGCTGTCTTCCACATGTCTTCATAAGATGCTCCTCAGAAAGCTCTCAAAACATGTGGTTTCCATGTCTGCATCATCATCTTTTATGGGCTTGGCATCTTCACTATTCTTACTCAGCAGTTTGGATGCTGCATTCCTCCTCATATCCGAATTTTGCTTGCTAATGTCTACATTCTGGTTCCATCTATGCTGAATCCCATCATATACAGCAGTGGTCCTCAAACTTTTTAATCAGGGGGCCAGTTCACTGTCCCTCAGACCATTGGAGGGCTGGACTATAGTTTAAAAAAAAACTATGAACAAATTCCTATGCACACTGCACATATCTTATTTTGAAGTAAAAAAACAAAACTTCAAAAAAAAAAGCTCTCCTAACTTCAAAAAAAAGCCCTACTAACTGCAAAATAAAAAAAATACACCTCTTAACTTCAAAAAAAAAAAAAATCCTAACTTGTTCTTACCTCAGTCCTCAGGCAGCAGCAGGCTCTGCACAGACAAGCTCGTGACTCTTCCGGTCACAGAGAGGAGGAGTGGAGAGACAGAGAGAAGGAGGGGAGTCAGAGAGTGTGGCGCACATTCCACACATGCGCACTGGGGCCTGGGACGAGTCGGCTGCTTAAGCAACAGGCAGCAGCAGCAAAAACACCAGGCGGGCCGGATTAATGTTTTCAGCGGGCCGCATGTGGCCCGCGGGCTGTTGTTTGAGGACCCCTTATATACAGGATCAAGACAAAGCAAATCCAAGAGCAGACTGTTCACATGTTTTTATCAAAGCAGGAATAACTTTGGAAGAGGATCAGAGTTTTCACCATCTATAGCATGGGTGGGGAATGTCTGGCCTGAGGGCCGTAGAAGGCCCGTGAAATCCTTTGGTCTGGCCCTGCCAAGGCATTAGGGGTGAGTAAACTAAATGTTTGACCAAATATAGCAGGTTAATTTTTAAGTTGATAATTTTGTATAGCCTGAGAATGATGTTAATAAATATCCAAGTGGCCCTTGGCAGAAGAAAGGTTCCCCACACTTGCTCTAAGGGCTTGTTTTCCTTGTTTTAATACTGAAAAGTTAGATACTAAGAGTTCAAGGTTTGAAACAGGTAGGCCTAATGAGATTTGATGGGGAAGTATCTATTGTTCTGTGCTGCTTGTCTATTAAACGAGGGGCAGTCCTGGTTGGTGTGGGTCAGTTGGTTGGAGTGTCATCCTGTGCACTGAGAGGTTGCCAGTTCGATTCCCAGTCAGGGCACAGGCCCAGGTTGCAGGTTTGTTCCCCAGTGGCGGTGCATACAGGTGGAGGGGAGTGTGTACGAGAAGTAACCCACTGATGTTTCTCTCATACATCGATCTCTCTTCCTCTCCTCCTCCCTCTCCCCTCTCTAAAAATCAGTAAAAAACAAACAAAACAAAACAAAACTAGGACAGGAGTGGAAATCCTTTTTAGTACCTAAATTATAGTGACTACTGTGTACTTGTAGTCACAGCTGAGTGAACAAACATGAACTAGCTATTTAATGAGAAGTAGGCACTAGAAGCTTTCTCCTGAAAAACAGTCACAGGGCATGCTGGTCCTGAGAGGTTGTTTGTTCTCTGATGGGACCTATTGTTTGAAAGAAGTGGGGCTGAATTTCATCAAAATGGACTGTGGATATTGTAATTTAGAAGATTTAGAGAATTTGTTTCCTGCTGTTGTTAATTTTAAACCTTTCTTTAAAGGGGTTCTCTTAATGATTGATGCAGTGGATTCATTTAGAGAAAATAAAAACGATGTAACCACAATTAGAAATTAAATACCCTAGAGCAGAGCCAGTTGCTGGATAGACAAAATGGCCTAATTAGTTGCTCTACAATTCTTAGATCCTACAGTGACCCCAAAGAGAGAATATGCTGCCTGTACAGCTAGCTAGGCTGGAAGATTTGGTGACCTGTAGAATCCACATTTCTTAATCTCCCTATTTCTCTTCTTTGCCTTAGTGCCCTTTAGTCTTAATTAGGGTTGTGTTAACACAGTCATCTTGCCAGTCCCCTTGAAGTGGCAGGTCCATGACATTTTCTGTTGGTGACTCATTTTAGGTATGTGACTTTAAATTAGAGGGATTGTTCTGTTTGACAATTTGGCTTTATTGGCTGCCTCACTGAAAGAATTCACTAGATTAGGTTGAGAATGGAAGCTCTCATTCAGTCAGGCAGGATTATTTAGCGCCTACTGTGTATAAGCAGTGTGCTGGAATGGAGCTGATAGATGAATAAGATGGTTTCTTCTCTCCAGGAGCTTAGTCAAGTGAAACATGTATACAGCTAGCATCGACCCACAGAGGAATGAAATAGAGTGTGTAGAGGAACAAGTAATATGGGAGTGTACAGAGGAAAAACAACTGTTCTGAATTTGGGGGAATAAGGAATGCTTCTGAAGGGAGAATGCATTTGAGTCAGATTCTATTTTTTCTTCTTCTTGTTTTTTGAGTCAGATTCTAAAGGCGAATAAGTTCAGTAGGTTTAGAAGAAAGGGCATTTGGAAGAGGTCCCAGCGTGGGTAAAGCCACAGAGCCTGAAAAATACCTGGCATGTTTGGAAAAAGTATTCCTGAGATAGAAGACATTTTAGAGTAATGAGCAGGAGATGAAGCTGGAAAAGAAGTCTTTTTTTTTAAAAATATATTTTATTGATTTTTTACAGAGAGGAAGGGAGAGAGATAGAGAGTTAGAAACATCGATGAGAGAGAAACATCGATCAGCTGCCTCCTGCACGCCCCCTACTGGGGATGTGCCTGCAACCCAGGTACATGCCCTTGACCGGAATCAAACCTGGGACCTTTCAGTCCACAGGCTGACGCTCTATCCACTGAGCCAAACCGGTTTCGGCTGGAAAAGAAGTCTTAAAGAAGAACCTTTAATATGGTGGTGAAGGTAAATGCTGGTACTTGCCACCTCCTACAACCACATCAAAATTACAACTAAAATACAGAACAACCATCATTCAGAACCACCTGAAGTCCTACAACTAGATTAGTAAAGAAGAAGGCACACTGAGACTGAGGGGCGGAGGCGTGGAATGGGCTGGTCTGACACCCATGTGTGGTGTTTCTTTAATTGGGAGGGATTTCTCCAAGGCCTCCCATGAGAAGCAGGGGTCCCAGCCCCACACCAGACCCCCAGCACAGGGTTCCAGAGCTGGGAAGAGTAGCCCGTAAAAACCAGTGGGGACTGTGGCTGAGTCTCACCGAGGCTGCTGGTGTCCCAGGTGTTCCTCTTAAAGGGCCCACCCATGAGCTTACACTTCCCGATTCTTCTGAGCTCTAGTGCCAGGTGGCGGCTTTGGGGGAATCCAGGGACATACAGGGGTACGGGGAGGAACTGGACTGTCTGGCTTCGGGGCAGGAACTTGGGGATGGCTTTCTCCTAGACAGTGGTACTTGCAGGGGTCAGTGTTCCTGTGCTGAGCTGGTGGGCAGCCATATCTGAGTTTCCATCAGTGTGGCCCACACTGTTCGCTCAGTCCTGGTGATTCTGAGACCCTGCCCCATCTAATTTGTAGCCCCACCCAAGCTGTTTATAGTTGCTTTTCAATATGAATGACCTCTCCTGGCCCAGGCTTCAGACTTTGCCAAAATCTCTTAAACAAACAGCAACTAGAGTCAGCATGCCCCACACCTATCAATAAAAGGCTCAAGACCCAGCATTATTACCACCCTGCCTTGCTTCACAGCTAGGCCTCATTTGAGCACTTCCTAGCCCAATACAAGTAGCAGCCATCTGCAGATCTCTCTGTAGTTCCTGCTGGGTGGCCCTAGGCAGTGACTGACTTTGTACATCCTGGGAGGCTCCAGAACAGTGACACAGTGGACAGCTTCAGACCATACCAGATTACAACTCTACACATCCACACGGGAAAGACTCAGCACCAAAGCCCCACCGAAGCAATTCCTGCTCCATAGGGTGTCTCCTGCATAGCAGATCTTCCTGGAGGCCAATTCCTCCCAGTGATGCCAGTCAAGGCTCAACTACAACAAGACTGTGCACACAGCCCACACCAGGGCTCACTGAGAGTGCCCAACTCAGGTGATTGGGGAGGCTGAGGCACTGGGCCCTACAGGACACCTATTACACAAAGCCACTTTACCAATTACAGTAGACATAACAGCTCTACCTAATACATGGAAACAAACACAGGGAAACAGCCAAAAAAACAGAGACAAAGAAACATGTCACAAATGAAAGAAATGGAAGCAAGCAAGCTACTGGATACCAGAGTTCAAAACAGTGGTTATACAGTTACTCAAGGATCTTCTTGAGACCTCCAAGGAACTTAGTGTGACTTTCAAGGATATTAGTGAGAATGTCAAAGACATAAAATACATACACACACAAAACCCAAAACAAAACAAAAAAATACCAGTCAGAAATTAAGCATACACTAACTGAAATAAAGAATAATTTACAGGGATTCAACAGTAGAGTAGAGGATTCTGAGAATCAAATCAACTGTTGGAATATGAGGAAGCAAAAAACATCCAATCAGAAGAGCAAAAAGAAAAAAGAATTATAAAATATGAAGATAGTGTAAGGAGCCTATGGGACAACTTCACGCATACCAACATTTGCATTATGGGGGTGCCAGAAGTAGGAGAGAGAGAGAGAGACAGAGAGCAAGATATTGAAAACCTATTTGAAGAAATAATGACAGAAAACTTCCCCTGCCTGATGAAAGAAATAGACTTACAAGTCCAGGAAACACAGAGTCTCAAACAAGAGAAACCCAAAGAGGCCCACATCATAATTAAAATGCCGAGGGTTAAAGACAAAGAGAATCTTCAAAGCAGCAAGAGAAAAGCAGTTATCTACAACAGAACACCCATATGACTGTCAGCTGATTTCTCGACAGAAACTGCAGGCCAGAAGGGAATGGCAAGAAATATTCAAAGTGATGAATAGCAAGTACCTATAGCCAAGATTACTCTACCCAGCAAAGCTCTCATTTAGAATTGAGGATCAGATAAAGAGTTTCACAGACAAGAAAAAGCTAAAGATGTTTACCACCACCAAACCAGTACTACATGAAATGCTAAATGGTTTCCTTTAAGAAGAGGATATAGGAGAAGAAGGGGAAGAGATAAAAATATGAACAATAAAATGGCAACAGATACATATCTATCAACAATTGAACCTTAAAATAAAAATAAACGAACAAGAAATCTAATGAACAAACTGAACAAGAAATTTAATGAATAAAATAGAATTAGAGGCATGGAAACATGGAACAGACAAATCTCAGAGGGAAGAGGGTTGGGGGAACAGGAAGAGATTAACCAAAGATCTTATATGCATTACCTATGGACACAGACAATAGGGTGATAAAGGCCTGGGGCTGGGCAGGAACTGGGTTGTGGAGGACAATGGGGTGGGGGAAAGAGGGACATCTGTAATACTCTCAACAATAAAGATTTTTAAAAAAGATTTTATATCTCAACATTTAATATCTTCTAGATTCAGTTCTGTCACTTTCTAAATAGAAAATTTTAAGCATTCACTTTACCGCTTCAAAAGTCATTTTATGTAATGTACCATTTTATTGATAAAGCAAGTTTACCTTAGCATTTACAGATTAAACTTTTTCTTCAACTATTTATGAGTAACTCTAAATGTCTGGAACACGAAATTTGAGGTAAGCTATACATGTGCTTGGATTGAGTACTGTTGGACTGGTAAGCAGGGGACTGGTGTACAGGAACATGTCTCTTAGCTGAATGAGCTGCCTTAGGGATCTGCAAACTTTTCCTATAGAAAGCGAGGTAGTAAGCTTTGCAGGCCATATGATCTGTCTTAACAACTCTACTCTGCTGCTGTAGTGCAAAAACTGCTGTAGACAATACATTTGAATGAGTGGAGTGGTGTTCCAATGAAACTTTATTTTTGGACACTGGGGAAAAAAAGGCACCTTAAGTGTCATGCCAAGGGATTTGGATTTATTCTGCATTGAGTTAGCTGTTGAATGTTTTTGATGTAAAGAATAACATGACCCAATCCATGTTACTTAGGTCTTGGTCCGTTTTAAGTGTAAGGTCTTAGATTTCAAGGTGGAGAAGGTGGTGGTCCTGGTTCTTAGAGTATAAGTTTGTTAAGCATCTCATGTTTGAGCACTTGATTCCTTAGTTACATTTACTAGAGCAACTACAAAAGTGTCCCTTTAAACTAAGTTTCCCCGTCCCCCAAAGATGAAGGTTTTCTTAAGTATATACAATACATACAGACTTCTTTCTAGTGGGTTGCTTGCTACTGTGAATCCTTTGAGGATAAAATTCATCACAGGTGTGGGCTTCTGAATATACAGTGGAAACCAAACAACATTTTTTAAAAAATAATGTTTTTACTAGAGGCCCGGTGCACGAAACATGTCCCTCAGCCCGGCCTGCATCCTCTCGCAATCTGGGACCCCTCGGGGGATGTTGGGTCTAAACTGTCAGTTGGACATCCCTCTCACAATCAGGGACATTGCATGCACCAGTGACCCTACTTTTCATGCAGGTGAAAGGCATCTTGCTGTTGTACGGGCAGCTACATTTTTTTGCCCTGATTATAAAAAGTAGTACATAACATGATCCTTCTGAGGTAATAGTACCATTTTACCCATCTTATGGGTGGAAAAACTGAAGCAGAGAGAAGTAATTGGCTTTGTCACACAGTTATAAGTGTCAGAATCAGGGCTGACCACAAAATGTGCAAGCCAGAATCCTTGCATGTCATCGCTACATCATCCTGTTTTTTCATTGTTAGAGTAACCTTGACAGGTTTTAATTTTTAAATCCAAGAGACTGTTCCCAATATATAGGGTAGGGTCCCTAGGCCTGGCCGGTGATCAGGGCCATCTGTGGGGCAACTGGTGGGCAGGGCGTTTGGGACGCCCCGGTGGCCAGCCCCACCCCCCTTATCACTGCCACTGGTCGCCTCCCTCTCGGGGGATAGGGACCAGATGCTCAACACAAGAGGTGCCCCAGACCAGGGCAGCTCCTGCGTTGAGCATCTGCCCCCTGGTGGTCTGTGCACGTCATAGTGACTGGTCGTTCTGCCTGTCATTTCGCAGTTCGGTCGATTTGCATATTAGGGTTTTATTATATAGGATTGCTTTCAGAGAGGAAGGGAGAGGGTGAGAGATAGAACCATCAATGATGTGAGATAATCATGAATCAGCTGCCTCCTGCATGACCCCTACCGGGGTGGAGCCCATAACCTGGGCATGTGCCCTGACCGGGAATCAAACTGTGACTTCCTGGTTCATAGGTCGACGCTCAACCACTGAACCATGCTGGCCAGGCCCAAACAACATTTTGAACCTGATAGAAAAATAGTAAATATTCATTGTAGGAAATAGGCAAAATACAGAAAAATATAAAGAAGGAAATGAAAATCATAACCCTGCCATTTGGAGAAAATCACTTATTCCCATTTTAGTATTTCCTTTTAATATTTTATGTACCTATTAATATTTCTGTTTTGTATAATGCATATCATACATTAACCACAAGTTTGTATTCTGCTTTTTTTCCATTTACCATTGTTTTTATTATATAAATTCACATGTATTTATAATGTTGCTGAAACTCTTTATACATATTTCTAATGCCTATATAATAGTCTATCATATAGGATTTTTAAAGTGCTTTCAGTTTTTCATTTTAAAGAGTAATACTTTTATACAAATTATATGTAACAAATAAGTCCTCTGTAAATTCACCATTTATCCTAACTCTACTCCAGAGGTAACCATTATTTATTAATAGTTTTAAGTAAATTATTAGTTATTATGCATAAATGTGCATGAAAATTATGCATACATTTTTGTCAGTATTTTTATTATTACGTAAGTCTGCAAGTGGATTACTGGGTCAAATAATGTGAATTAATATTTTTCTCTGATTGTATATCATGATACAGTTTAGAAAACAAGGTTTTAAGGGAGAAAATAAAAATGCCCCATAATACCATAACTCAGAAATAAACATTATTTGGTATATTTCCTTACAACTATGTACACACATTCACACTCACAAGTATGCAGGTGTGTTTATTATACACACATTGGTATATGTACTTTACAAAAGAAATTGGGTTCATACCATACTAAAGCTTTATATCCTGCTTTTTAAATTAATTTCTTGAGTATTTCCCCATGTTATTATTTAAATACTAGAGATGTGGTGCACAACATTTGTGCACTGGGTCAGGGTGTGTGTCTCTCAGCCCAGTCTGCGCCCTCTTGCAGTAGGGACCCCTTAGGGAATGTCCACCTGCCGGCTTAAGCCTGATTCCCAGTGCGTGTCAGAGCGACTGGTTGTTCTGCCGTTTGGTCGATTTGCATATTAGAGTTTTATTATATAGGATATTTTAAAATATATTTTTATTGATTTCATAGAGGAAGGGAGATGGAGAGAGCTAGAAACATCAGTGATGAGAGAGAATCATTGATCGGCTGCCTCCCACACACTCGCAGTGGGGACCAGCCCGTAACCAGGCATGTGCCCTGACTGGGAATCAACCTCCTGGTTCCCACTTGTAAAATTTTTGGTAAAATATACATAACATAATTTGCCATCTTAAGCATTGTTAAGTATTGGATTCACAAATTCATAATTAAGTGTACAATTCATTGGCATTAAGTATATTCATAGTGTCATGCAATTATCACCACTATCCATTTCCAGGACATTTTCATCACCCCAAACAAAAACTTTGTATCCAATAAACAATAATTCCCATTCCTCCCTTCCTCAGTCCCTGGTACCCTCTAATCCTACTTTCTGTCTCTATGGATTTGCCCATTCTGGGTACCTCACAAGTGAAGTCAAACAATTTTGTCCTTTCATGTCTGCTTATTTCACTTAGCGGAGTGTTTGAATATGAACATTTTTTTAAGATTCTTGGTATGTATTGCCAGATTTCTTTTCAGAGCACCACTTAAAGAATGTCTCTTTACTTGTATGAGAAACTGCACTTTTTTTCTTTGGTTATTTATCATTCAGATTACTGGACTAAGTTAACTTTCTTGGAGAGTATGATAGCTTCTTCGGCATTATTACAGAAAATCAAAATTTGGGAGAGTACGGAAGGAGAAAGGGGTGATGTGTGTGTGCTGATACGAAGCCCTACTTACTAAAATTACCTTTGGAAATGAAAGGGAACAGAGATGTTACTCTCAATTCCCCATTTATAAAATGGGGATGATGGCAACTTTTCCCTCTGCCCTACAGTAACTTAATGGCCCTAAAATTCTCATTAGAAATTACTTATTTTTTGTGGCCAGGATCTTCAGAAAGATAGAATCTAGAGGGGAGAATTGGCTTTCCTTTCCCACAAATGTTAGTGCCTTAGCTCTTAACAGTTGGCTAGATTTGCTGGAAATGTTCAGCTACTTCCTAGTGAAGCTTCTCTCTACAAGCAAAAGGGAACCCAGCAGGCATGGCTCAGTGGTTGAGCATTGACCTATGAACCAGGAGGTCACGATTTAATTTCCAGTCAGGGCACATGCCCAGGTTGTGGGCTGGATTCCCAGTGTGGGACATGCAAGATGCAGCCAATCAACGATTCTCTCTCATTATTGATGTTTCTCTCTCTCTCTTCCTCTCGCTCCTCTCTGAAATAAAAATATTTTTTAAAAAAATAAAAAGGAAGGAAAGACACCTGTGTTGTGTGTATATGTGGGGATGGGTGTTGAGCAGCAGGCATAGCGGGGCTTGCTTTAATTTCATACTATCGTAGTATGTGAGTGGGAATTATATTGCTCATCAAAGTTACTGAAGGACATTAGGACCCTTAGTTTCTCATTGGTTGAAATTATGAATAGCTTATAGGAAAGTCTCTAGTGTTGTGTCCCAACCCAGAATTAGGGGGATGTCTTTTGATTTTATTTGAGAGTTTTGGGCTTTTTTTTCTTCACTATTACGTATCAGACCTATACAGCATATAAATTTATTTAAAAATCCACCATACTGTTTGACATAGCCACACTCTAGTCAATTGGACAACAATTAATCTCTAAACTTTTCTTTAGGTGTTAAATTTGAGTTAGTGTTTTACTTAGACTAAGTAAATATTTTAGGTTTTGCAGGCCATATAGTCACAACTACTCAACTCTGCCATTGGTGAACAAAAGTAGCTATAGACAATACGTAAATGAATGTGTGCGGCTGTGTTCCAATAAGAGTTCATTCACAAAAATAGGGGGAAGCTGGCCCAAAGGCCATAGTTGTTGACCTCTGGGTAATACATTAGCTAGTCAGAAGGCCTAGCTTTCATGGGAAGTGATTAAACTTAGCTTTGACTTATGCTGCTTACAAGCTGTCACCTTTGCATCTCTGAGTCCTCATGTTTAAAATCAAACTGGCAATACTTATCATAAAAAATAAGAATGACCAATTACAACATATGAATAGATATTTAACTTTTCTGGAAATCAGGAAAATGTAAATTAAAACAATAATTTATTATTTTCTATCCTTTATATTGATAAAATAAAAATAACATGTTGGAAGGGTGTAGAAACAGTAATTTTTATGCTCTGTTGGTGGGACTAAAATTGGTACACCTTTTGGTAATTTGGGAGTACCTATCGATATTTAACGTGTACGGACTTCATCCATTCCAATTATTGGTACATATCCTAGAGAAATTAGTTTATATGTAAAAGAAGCTGTGTACCAGTATTAATTTTTGTTTTGTTTTTTTGATAATCCTCACCTGAGGATATTCTCTCCATTGATTTTTTTTTTTGAGATAATGGAAGGGAGGGAGAGAGACAGAGAGAAACATCGATATGAAAGAGACACATTGATTGGTTGACTTTTGCATACACCCAACTAGAGTCGGGGATCAAGCCTACAAATGAAATACATGCCCTTGACCAGAATCCAATCCGGAACCCTTTAGTCTGTGGGCTGATGCTCTAACTACTGAGCCAGACCAGCTATGGCTGTATCAGTATTACTGATAACAACATTCTTTGTCATGACAGAACACTATGAACAACCTAAATGTTCAGACATAGCAAAATGGGAAAATAAGGTTTTGGCATAGTCTTACTATGGCATTTTTTTCTTGAGCTTTTACAAGTATGAAGAGTCCATTATATACTAAGATGAAACATGTCAAAGAAATTTTTAAGTGAAAAAGGCAAGTTGCAGAACAAATTATACAGTATAATTGCAGATATGTAAGCCAAACACATGCATTCTTTTGTCTCTCTAATTATATACACATGTGCATATATATGTGTGTATACATGATTAGGAAAAGTGTAAAAAGTTACACAACAAATTTATAACAGTGGTTACCTTTGAGGAGGGGGTGCCATTGGGGAATGTTGGTTAAAGTTTGGTGAATAAGGAGTTTTACATTTTATTCTATATAATTCTGCATTATATTATTTCATAGCAATAATATATTCTTTCTCCTTCCTACTTGTTTGGGTATCTGGTGGGCCTATCTGCACTTGTCAGGGTCAGGAGTGTGACAAAATAGGATTAATTCCGTAAGCCAGCTTTGCCCACATCAGATGAGTTGGAGCAGCTGCTGAGACCAGAGCAAGGAGCACAACGTGTATGGGAGTGGGTGGGCCGGCAGTGTGTGCAGATGGCTGGAAGAGACAGCCAGGACAGGCCAACTCTAATTTGCCAACAGTAGCTATCACATGTCCTGTCTTAACATTCTCCAAATTGCTTTGCTCTTCATTATCACACTGGATCCCAAGAATTCTGTGAGCAAGTGAGGCAGGGATGATAATAGGAAAAGAAGCAATCAAGACATGGGACAACAAAGAAAGTATGTGTGTAGAAATAGTTTCTTCCCCCTTTTATTTAAAAATAAACATGTACAAGGATATTCCTTACAGCATCGTTTGAAATGGTAGTTATGTCCATCAATAGGAAAATATATGAACACATTATGGTATATTTTTTGTTGTTGTTAATCCTTACCCAAGGATATTTTTTCCTTTGATTTTTTTTTTTTCACCTTTGATTTTTAAAGCTAGTGGAAGGGCTGGGGAGAGACCGAGAAAAGAAAATCGATGTGAGAGAGAGACTTCGCTTGGTTGTGCCCCGACTGGGGCCTGGTATCGAGGAGCCTGTAACCGAGGTACGGAGTCGAGCCCGTGACCCTTCAGTCTGAGGGCTGATGCTCTAAGCACAGAGAAAAACCAGCTAGGGGTGCATATTCTTTATATGGACTACTCTTATACAGTTTTGTTTTGTTTTTAAATTCTTCATTGTTTAAAGTATTACATATGTCTCCTTTTCCCCCATTGACCTCTCCCCGGCCATTCCACCCCCCAGCACATGCCCTCACCCCCCTACTGTCTGTGTCCATGGGTTATACTTATACAGCTTTGTATTTTATTTTTCCATATGTAAAGAATTCATGGGAAGTTTACTTTAAAATTATCTATAAAGCACTCAACAGGCATATAGTATTATATCAGTAAACCAGAAAATCTCTAATTCTCATGCTTCCATTACTACCCTTCAGACCACCATTGATATGTCTATAAGACAGTTTCTCATGAAAAAAAATTATTGATGGCCAACAGTATGGCTAATAGAAATAACATTAAAACAGTAGGAAAGGTGACTGTACATCCCAGAGTGCTTGTGACTGTCATGACTTCTGTCAGTTCACTCGGGATTTCTTCTGGATTTTGACTCATTCACTCTCACAAGTATTCCAGTTTGGATAATAAATTACATGATTACTTTAGTAATATGATTTTTGTTTGTTTTTGTGTTTGAATAATAGTATTTTTGAGTCCATCCTGATTTCTCTTGGACAGGTCTAATTTCAGTGAATCTTGTGGGTCTATGATAATTTGAATGGTTGCTTCAAATAAGTAATTCATTGCTATAAATCCTACCCTGCTTTATAAAATACTGTATTATTTTTAAGCATTTGTTAATTAGCTAAATTGACTATTCTATTTAAGAAGCAAAGTAAAATTCATTAGAATATAGCAAGGATCAGTATGTTAAGATTTACCTGGCAACAGCTTTTCTGGACATAATTGTATCTAGTAGCAACTACAGTTGAAATTTCAAACATAGTTCATGTATTATGTACCTTTTTAAAAATATGAGTTGGAATAGCAAGAAAGTCCACTACATGGGAGAACATATTTGCCACGTATACATTCGATAAGGGGTTAATTTCCAAAATTTATAGGGAACTCATACAACTTTAACAAAAGAAAGACAAACAATCCAATTAAAAAATGGGCAAAGGGGGACTCTTGCCCCTCCCCTACGTGGGAGTCTGTGCTTGTTTCTCAATAAATTTCCACCTTTGCTATACCAAAACAAACAAACAAACAAAAAACAAGCCGAAACCAGTTTGGCTTAGTGGATAGAGCGTTGGCCTGCGGACTGAAGGGTCCCGGGTTCGATTCCGGTCAGGGGCATGTACCTGGGTTGCGGGCACATCCCCAGGGGGGAGTGTGCAGGAGGCAGCTGATCGATGTTTCTAACTCTCTGTCTCTCTCCCTTCCTCTCTGTAAAAAATCAGTAAAATATATTTTTAAAAAAAATGGGCAAAGGACCTAAATAGACACTTCTCCAAAGTGGACATACAGCCAGAGACACATGAAAAAATGCTCAATGTCACTTATCATCCAAGAGATAAAAATCAAAACCAACAATGAGATATCACCTCACACCAGTCAGAATGGCTTATCAACAAATCAACAAACAAAAAGCATTAGTGAGGTTATGGAGAAAAGGGAACCCTTGTACACTGCTGGTGGAAAAGCAGACTGGTGCAGCCATTATGGAAAACAGTATGGAGTTTCCTCAGAAAATTAAAAATGGAACTTCCATTTGACTCAGTGATTTTACTTCTAGGAATATATCCTAGAAAACCCGAAACACGCATCAGAAAGAATATATGCACCACTATGTTCATAGCAGCGCAATTTACAATAGCTAAGGCTTGGAAACAGTCTAAGAAGTGCCCATCAGCAGAAGAGTGAATAAAAAAAACTGTAGTACATTTACACAATGGAATACTAAGAGGCAATAAAGAAGAAAGAACTCTTATCATTTCAACAGCATGGGTGGACCTGGAAAGTATTATGCTAAGTGAAATAAACCATTCAGAGAAAGATAAACATCACATGATCTCACTCACATGTGGAATCTAATGAACCAAATAAAATGATGAACAAAAATAGACCCACAGACATAGAAGCATGACCAGACTGTTGAACCTCAGAGGGAAGGCACGGGAAGGTGGGTGGGAAGAGATCAACCAATGAACTTGTATGCATATATGCATAACCTGTGGATACAAACAATGGGATGATGAGGGGGGACCGGATCAGGCTAGAAGAGGTTAAAGGGGGGAAAAGGAGGACCTATGTAATATGTTCAACAATAAAGATTACAAGAAATAAAAGTATGAGTTGGAATTTTTTAAAAAATATATATTTTATTGATTTTTTACAGAGAAGAAGGGAGAGGGATAGAGTTAGAAACATCGATAAGAGAGATCGACCAGCTGCCTCCTGCACGCCCCCCAGTGGTGATGTGCCCACAACCAAGGTACATGCCCTTCACCGGAATCGAACCTGGGACCCTTGAGTCCACAGGCCGATGTTGTACCCACTGAGCCAAACTGGTTCGGCGATGAGTTGGAATTTTAATTATTGAAACTTGGAGAGATGTTCGTGACAAATTAAGTGAGGGAAAACAAACTGCAGAGCAGTGTTAGTATAAACTTAGTTTTTTAAATATAGAAGACCATAAAGACCCTCTAAATATATAAAAAAATTTTGTGCTTATGTTTTTTGGGACATAGGAAAATCTGTTAATATTTCTTGTGGAAGAACTTGGAGGGAGATGGAGGAGTGCTGAGAGATTACTAATTTTGTTTTGCTTCATTGAGTTTAGAGAACAAGGAAAATAAACTTGTATGAGCAAGAAATGTAGTTTTCTAAGCATATTTTAATCTTAATTGATTTTTAAAAGCTGCTTTTAATTTTTTTCAGTAAGTTAATGAAGTAAGGAATTATAAAATTCAAAATAGTGTTAACATGTACATTTTCCCTTGGGTTTAGGAGAGGAATTGGGTTAGTGCAGTGGTCGGCAAACCGCGGCTCGCGAGCCACATGCGACTCTTTGGGCCCTTGAGTGTGGCTCTTCCACAAAATACCACATGCGGGTGCGCACGTACAGTGAGATTGAAACTTTGTGGCCCACGCACAGAAGTAGGTTTTCGGAAAGGAGATAGAGTAGACGAAACAAGTATACAAGACGAGTGTGGATGGGAGAGTTGGAAGGGGTCGACCTCAGCGAATATACTTCAATCAGATTGAGGATGTTTTTAGCAAAGGCCAGCTTAGGAGTACCCAAATTAAGTTAATAACAATGTACCTACCTATACAGTTTAAGTTTAAAAAATTTGGCTCTCAAAAGAAATTTTAATCGTTGTGCTGTTGATACTGTTGATATTTGGCTCTGTTGACTAATGAGTTTGCTGACCACTGGCTAGAGCTACAAATTTAGGGGGTGGGGGTGAATCCAGAACTAACTGCCAAGAGCTTCCAACACTAAACCTAGTATGTTTTCTTTTAATATATTTTAATTTATTAATTTTTTTTAACCCTCACCTGATGATATTTTTTCATTGATTTTTAGAGAGTGGAAGAGAGAGGGAAAGACAGAAATATCGATGTGAGAGAAACGCAACGATTGGTTGCTTCCTGCACATGCCCAACCAAGGCCCAGGCCAGGGAGGAGCCTACAACCAAGGTAGGTGCCCTTGACTGGAATTGAACCCGGGACCCTTTGGTCCACAGGCCAATGCTGTATCCACTGAGCCAAATCCGCTAGGGCTGTTTTTATTTTTTATTGCTTTCATAGAGGGAGAGAGAGAGAAATATCAATGATAGAATCATTGATTAGCTGCCTCCTGCATGCTCCCTACTGGGAATAGAGCCTGCAACCTGGGCACATGCCCTGACTGGGAATAGAATCATTGATTAGCTGCCTCCTGCATGCTCCCTACTGGGAATAGAGCCTGCAACCTGGGCACATGCCCTGACTGGGAATCGAACCGTGACCTCCTGGTTCATAGGTCGATGCTCAACCACTGAGCCACACCTGGCCAGGCTAAATCTAGTATGTTTTCTACCACTAGCAAAGCTCTCCAAGAGTTACATATCTTTACATTAAATTGTTCCCCCTTTGGTTTCTTTTACTTTTGTCATCAGTTTTGTGTTTGTGAGCAAACATTGTAGAAGATATGTTACTTGTAGGGACAGTCATTTACTCCTGTGACAATGAACAGGGTGAAGTGGTTCTCAAGTGTTTTGTAGAAAGACCTTGAGAGAGAATTGAATAGGGCCTCTTGGGTGTTATAATGAATCCTCTCTGGGTTTTTATTTGCCCTCTGCTTTTCTCCCCAGGAAGCTGCAGGCTTACAAACACTGCCTCATTATCCAGTCACTACCCTCTGGAGAGGGA
Source organism: Myotis davidii (assembly GCF_000327345.1). Classification (NCBI taxonomy): domain Eukaryota; kingdom Metazoa; phylum Chordata; class Mammalia; order Chiroptera; family Vespertilionidae; genus Myotis; species Myotis davidii. The sequence continues at coordinate 321,602 of NW_006288854.1, forward strand.
GACTGAGACTTCAGGTTAGGGTTCTGAAACAGCAGTCCTTCCATCCAGCCAATGGCTTTTCTTCCAGCTTTCTTTCTCCATGGCTTCCCACCTTTGAGATCTGATCAACATCCCTGCTAGTAGAAGATTTTGTCCATTCTTGCTATTTCAGAGGAATTTTGGTTCTTCAGTGTTGGTAAAGCTCTTGCATTTTCAGGGAAAAATTCTCTGGTTACTTATAAAATTAGAACTGCTTGGTTGTTTTGATTAAAAAGTTGATTTTTATGAGGAGATAAAGGTACAATTTTTCTTTGGGCCACTGAGAATGTGCTTGCTTTGTTATTCATTCAATCAGTGGTTGTTTTATTAAGAGCAGTAGAGAATAATATAGACCAGATAGATAGCTCACTACTTATGTGAGACTAAGTCACTTAACTCCTGATCCTCAGATTTCCTAATCTTTAAAATAGAAATAAAACCTACCTTTTAGATTGTCCTGAGGATTAGATGAGATGACCATGTAAGAGGATGGACTCGGGACAGACCCAATTTGGCTCAAATTTTGTGACTTTAGGCAAGTTATTTAATCTTTTTAATTCTCAGGGTTTTTTTCTGTTAAATAGCAATACTCATAGTGTTTGAATTATTGTATCATTGGGTTATTGTGAGGATGAAATAAAATAAAGCACAGAAGTGTTCAGCATAGTGCCTGGTAAATACTAAGTGCTCATTAAATGTAGGCTATTAATTACAACAATAACAGCAACAACAATAATGATAGACTTTATTATGCTAGGACATCAAGTGGCAGAGGAAAGGCTTCAAGGCATTGCATAAGGCAATGAATTCAAAAGAGGGTTTTTCCTGCTCTTTCCAGAAGAGGTCCTCAAGTGACTGAAAGCTCTCTGATTGGGCCCTAGCCTACAGCTTCCTGCAGCAAAAAGCTTCCCTCCAGGCTAGTAAGCTGCGTAGTAGGTTCAGAAGGACAGTATGAAGACCAGTTTGGCAGGAAGGTTTTGCTCAGGGCATAAATGACTCTAAGAAGGTAAAACTGAGGCTAAGTCATGGAGGGCTTGAATGCCAGGCAAATTATTTGTATTAGAATCACCTCATTCCTAGGCCATCTCAAGGGAATTGCTCTTAGTCTTTCATTTAAAATTTTAAAAATGGTGGTATATATCAAAAACTATAACACAGCCCTGACTGGTTTGGCTCAGTCGAGAGAGCCTGTGGACTGAAGGGTCCCAGGTTCGATTCCGGTTAAGGGCATGTACCTTGGTTGCGGGCACATCCCCAGTAGGGGGTGTGCAGGAGGCAGCTGATCGATGTTTCTCTGTCATCGATGTTTCTAACTCTCTATCCCTCTCCCTTCCTCTCTGTAAAAAAAAGTCAATAAAATATATTTAAAAACAAACAAACAAAAAAAACTATAACACATTTTAAACACGAATAATAAACACCCGTGCACCTATGGCCCAGCTCAGGAGAAGTAATATTCCACACCCTTTGAAACACCCTGTGCACCACACACCCATCACCAACCCCTTCCAAACTCTATCTGAACACTATTTGGAATTTTTAGTCATTCATCATTTTCCTTTCCTTCCTTCCTCCCTACCCTTCTTTGCTCTTTCTCTCCCTCTCCCTCTCCTTCTCTTCTTTTTCATCCCCCTTTCTTCCCACCTCCACTTTAAAAAAAAATGATTTTACCACTCCTATCCCAGTCTTCCAGTCTTGGGAGACAGTGAGGAGGATGTGGAATCAGGCAGGAGCCTGGCTGGGCTGGGAAGAGGAGGGGTGGGGAAGTTCTTTGCTTCTGCCACAGGAGGGGAGTGATTGACTGCACTGTGGTAGGGGAGGAAGAGGCACATTCTTAGTGGCTCAAACCCTTACTAGCTGTGTGACCTTAGGCCAGGCTCCTTGAGTTCTGAAGAGAAGGCCCAGAAACGTGGCAATTGTGGTGGAGCGGTTCCAGAGGAGAGGTCAGCCCCTCTGAGGCTGCACAGCTAGAAGTTGCTGCCTTGTGTTTAGAGCCAAAGAAGAGTAGAGGGAAAGACCTCTTGTATTCTTTTGAGACACAGTATCAATTCTTTTATGTGCTGGGGAGCTGCAGGGCTAACCCTATGCCAGATGAGGCCAGGAAGAGTTTAGCAGGTCTGCCTCTTTGTTTTCACGTAATACAGTTTCTGAAATGTTGATTGTGCCAGTCATTACATTATATTTACTACTTTGTTTTTCTTTTTTTAAAAATATATTTTATTGATTTTTTACAGAGAGGAAGGGAGAGAGATAGAGAGTCAGAAACATCGATGAGAGAGAAACATCGACCAGCCGCCTCCTGCACATCCCCCACTGGGGACGTGCCCGCAACCCAGGCACATGCCCCCGACCGGAATCGAACCCGGGACCTTTCAGTCCTCAGGCCGACACTCTATCCACTGAGCCAAACCGGTTTCGGCTACTACTTTGTTTTTCTGTAAAACTTTGGTTTTGCTTTTCTGTAAAAGCTTTTGCCTTTGCTTTGCTTTTGTGGTGCTTCTTTGAATAATAACTTTCCTTTCCCCAATAGCGACTGCAAGAGATACTGTGGGAGTGAGCTACAGGGTCTGGGAGAGGAAACAGGGCATGTGAGGTCTCTGCAGCAGCGGGCCTTGTTCTGACCCCCTCCATAGGACCTCCACTGTTCACCAGCCATTCTCTGGTGGAAACCTGCCATCAAATGTAGTTTAGTGTCAGGGCTGGCCAGCAGCCCCTGAACGATGGATGGACAGATTACTCTGACAGTTTCACTGTGAAGGAGACGGCGAAGGGATAGCCCGGCTGAAGGAGCGAGGCAGCCTTGATTGCCTGCTTTGTTAGGCTTTTTAAAAAAAATATATATTTTTATTGATTTCAGAGAGTAAGGGAGAGGGAGAGAGAGATGAGAACGAATCATTGATTGATTGCCTCCTGCACGCCCCCTACTGGGGATGGAGCCCGCAACCCGGGCATGTGCCCCTGACCGGAATTGAACCCGGGACCCTTCAGTCCACAGGCCAACACTCTATCCACTGAGCCAAACCGGCTAGAGCTTGTTAGGCTTTTATTGGAATTTTTATCTTTAAAGATACAATCAATAGGGGAGTAACCTTGGGAGGACACATGTGTTTACATTGTCCTCTGGGCAAGGGCATCCAGGAATTAGGAATAAGGATTCCAGTAAACACCCGGGGGTCTGCATATACACAGACTTGTTTGGAAAGGTCAAGGAATAATTAGGGGCACCACCTTTGACACTCCCCTCAGTCTCCCCTAAGTAAACAGGACAGGTGGCCTTCCACACACTTCCCTTTTATCAGAATGTCCTTCTTACAAACTTTCCAACCAAGTCTTGTGTGCTCCCCAGAAGTTTAGTAGAGGATTCAAGGAGCCCTAGTGTGCTAGGTACTATGGGGGGTCATAGAGAGAGAGATGGAACTACTTATGCCCTTGTGGAATTTTTTTTTTTTCCCAATTTCCAAGGTACTTTATTGTTAAAACGGGTCACAACACTAAGCCTCGGGTTGGTTCTGCCAACACACAAGCTACAAATGCTTGCCTGGCAGCTGAGGGGCGCTCTGCGGTAGCATGTTTGAGAATTGAATAAAAATCCATATAAAACAAATATTCAAATAGTTTCCATAGGAACACGTAAGTGTGACCCCGTCGCCTAGGCCTTCCACCTTGTTCCATCTGTGCCACCCCCACTTACAAAGACATTCCACACTAGCAACATAGGTGGATTTTTAAATCAAGAAATTGACCTCAGACCAGAATGGGCACAGCAGAACAGGGACAGGGGACACACGGAAATTGTGACCTAGGAGGGTGCTCTGCTCAAGTAGTGATGCGGCTGAAAAGAAATATCATGTTAACCACTCCCCGTCCCCTGGGCCCTCTGTTTAGCCAAGTGAATAAGTACAGGGCTGTGTGAG
>NW_006288854.1:326851-330636 GCF_000327345.1 Myotis davidii
GGACGCTGAGGGGACTGACCTGCCCTTGTGGAATTTACACGAGATGTGAAGACAAGACTTCATGCATATACAGTCAAGGGAGTGCAAGTGCCAAATGCATAATGTAGACACATTTTTCTGGTTACCAATATAATACATGGTTATTAAAAATAAATTCAGACTAGCCAGTGTGCCTCAGTGGTTGAACACTGACCTATTCTCCAGGAGGTCATGATTCGATTCCTGGTCAGGGCACATGCCTGGGTTTTGGGCTTGATCCCCAGCCAGCGGAATGCAAGAGGCAGCGGAATAATGATTCTCATCATTGATGTTTATATCTCTTCCTCTCCCTTCTTATCCCTGAACTCAATAAAAACATATTTAAAAAAAATAAATTCAGATATAAAAGAAACATAGTATAGGAAGTCCCCCAAGATATAACTCTTCCCTAAGATAGTCATTGTTATCTGTTAAATATTTGAGGCCCTAGTCCGTTTTCTCAGTGGTTAGAGTATGGCATGTGGACCAAAGGGTCCTGGGTTTAATTCCCAGTCAAGGGCACATACCTCAGTTACAGGCTTGATCCCCAGTGGGAGGCAACTTATTAATGGTCTTTCTCAAATAGATGTTCTCTCTGTCCTCTACTTCCCTCCCTCCCATCCATTCGCTCTAAATTTAAATGGAAAAATATCTTCGGGTGAGGATTAAAAATAAATAAATAAATGAAATGTTTCATTATATTTAAAAAGATAACTAGTAGCCAGTGCATGAAATTCGTGTACATTAAAAGGGAATTAGTTAGAGGAAATATTTTAATATTACTATTTGCTCTTTCTCTATAATACAAGTGTCAGAAATGAAAGAAAATTAGTAAAATGTATATGAAAATCTTCCCCCTGTCAGAGTCTGGGGTGTGCCGCGGGACCCAGAGTCAAGTTCCTGCATGTGCCTAAAAATCACGAGAGACCCAGACCTGGCCGGCCCACCCCCATTGGGTGAGATCCAGACCCAGCTTGCCCCACCGCCATCAAGCCCTGCCAAGTGGGGGGCACAGCCTCAGGTCCCCTGGCCCAGTGCCAGACGGGGGACACAGCCTCTCAGGTCCCCCAGCGCACCCTCAGATCTCCTGGCCCCGGCACTGGGGTGCACGGTGTGTGTGGCCTGAGGTCCCCTATCAAGCACTGCTGGGCGGGGGACGCAGCCTGAGGTCCCCTATCAAGCCTCGCCAGGCAGGGGGGTGTAGCCTCAGGTCCCCCGGCCCAACACCACACAGCCTCAGGTCCCTGCTGATCGCTTGTTAAGGCTTGTTATGGGAACTCCGTCTCCACTGTGGGCACAGCCATCTTGTGTTATGGGAACTCCACCCCTGCTGTGGGCACAGCCATCTTGTGATGGCATGATGGTGTGAGGGTTAATTTGCATATTACCACTTTATTATATAGGATTTGAGGAATTGAAATTTGAGCTGGACCTTAAAGTAAAATCCAGAGAGGCAAACTAATGGAAGGAAACTAAGCATCCTGAGGATCCAATCTCCTACACTAGCTTCCTTCACAAATGGTGAGCCAAATTCTGCTTGGACACCTTGGTGACAAGGAACCAAAATGCCAAAATAGGAAATGAACCTTAGTTAAGCACCTCCTTGTGCCTGATGTGCTAGCCAATGTTAAGCACGGATAGATGCTATAGATGAATTTTTCCTTATTACAACCTTAAAAAATAGGTATCTTTATCCATATTTTACAAACAGATACTGAGACTCAGAGGTTACTTGCCAGTGTTACATAGTACGCATTTAGTAATCATTAGCTGCTATTTATTATACCTGTTTTCTCTCTTGTAACATGATCTATATAGTCTCCCCACTTAATTTAATTCTATATATGTATATATTTTTTATTGAATTCAGTGAGGGAGAGGGAGAGAGACATAGAGACATCAATGATGAGAGCGAATCACCGATTGGCTGCCTCCTGTATACCCCCATTTGGGATGGAGCCTACAACCCATGCATGTGCCTGACCAGGAATTGAACTGTGACTTCCTGGTTCATAGGTCAATGCTCAACCACTGAGCCACGCCAGCTGGGCAATTCTATATATGACCTTTCTGTCCTCCCAGCCATTCCTTACTGTTTGTTTGTTTGTTTATCATTGACGGTAGTATTGCAGATGTCTCCTATTTTCTCCCTTTTGCCTCCCTTCACCCAACTGCCACCCCACCCCAGGCCTTCCCCATACTATTGTCTGTGTCCATGGGTTACGCATATGTGGATATATGTTCTTTAGTTAATCTCTTTCTGTCCCCTTCCTACTGAGATCTGTTATTTTGTTCCATGCATCCAGACCTCTGGATCTATTTTGTTGTTGTTGTTAATTCTCACACAAGGACATTTTTCCCATTTATTTTTGGAAAGAATGGGAAGGGAGAGAGACAGAGAGAGAAACATCCATGTGAAAGAGACACATCAATTGGTTGCCTCCTGCAAGTTCCCCACTGGGGCCAGGGATCAAGCCTGCAACTTGAACAGAATTGAACCCAGTACCCTTCAGTCCATGGGCTGACACTCTATCCACTGAGCCAAATCAGCTAGGGCCCTCTGGACATATTTTGTTCATTAGATTTCACATATAAGTCAGATCATGTGATATTTGTCTTTCTCTAACTGGCTTATTTTGCTTAGCATAATACTTTCCAGGTCCATCCATGCTGTCTCAAAGGGTAAGAACTCCTTTTTGATAGCTGCATAGTATTCCATTGTGTAGATGTACCACAGCTTTTTTATCCACTCATCTACTGATGGGCACTTGGGCTGTTTTCAGATCTTAGCTATTGTAAATAATGTTGCTGTGAACATAGGGGTGCATATATTCTTTGTGATTGGTGTTTCGGGATTCTTAAAATATACTCCCAGAAGTGGGATCTCTGGGAGTCAAATGACAGTTCCATTTTTAATTTTTTGAGGAACCTCTATACTGTTTTCCATGGTGGCTATACCAGTCCGCATTCCCATCAGCAGTGTACTAGGGTTCCCTTTTCTTTACATTCTCACTAGCACTTATTGTTTGTTGATTTATTGATGGTAGCCATTCTGGCAGGTCTGAGGTGATACTTCATTTTAGTTTTCATTTGCATCTCTCTGATGATTAGTGATGTTGAGCATTTTTTCATATGTCTATTGGCCATCTGTATATCCTCTTTGGAGAAGTGTCTATTCAGGTCCTTTGCCCATTTTTTAATTGGATTGTTTTTCTTCCTGGTGTTGAATTGTATGAGTTCTTTTTATATTTTAGAAGTTAAACCCTTTTCAAGTATATTATCCATGAATATGTTTTCTCATGCAGTAGGTTCCCTTTTTATTTTCTTAATGGTTTATTTTGCTGTGCAGAAGCTATTTATTTATTTATTTATTTAATATAGATATTTTATTGATTTCAGAGAGAAAGGGAAAGGGAGAGAGAGTTTGAAACATCAATGATGAGAATCATTGATAGGCTGCCTCTTGCACGTTCCCCTACTGGGGATCGAGCTCGCAACCCGGGCATGTGCCCTTGACCAGAATTGAACCCGGGATCCTTTGGTCTGCAGGCTGATGCTCTATCCACTGAGCCAAACTGGCTAGGGCTGTGCAGGAGCTTTTTAGTCTGATGTAGTCCCATTTGTTATTTTTTCCTTTGTTTCCCTTGCCCTAGGCCAGGAGTGGGCAACCCCTGGCAGGTGTGCCAAACATGGCACACCAGTAACTTTTGCTGGCACGCGAAACCCTCTCTTATAATCTTCCATTTTCAATTTTTCTCTTAATATCG
>NW_006288854.1:331272-332968 GCF_000327345.1 Myotis davidii
CAAATGGGAAGCTTGCAACACTGGGGAGTGAAATGACCGGATTTATGTTCTCAAAAGATAATTCTCAGAAAAGGTACAATCATGGCTCTCATACAGACATAGGAATGAACAGATTTTGAAAATGTTATTTAACTTGTTCCATGTCCTCATATTATTCAAAGGGAAAGTCAAAAAAGCACAAACTGATATGAAATAAAGGAATGTTCACTTGAATGCATGCATGGTTTTTGCATGTGTAAACAGGTTTTTTCACGGGGATTGGGGGTGAAAGGGGGAAGGGAATCCCTACCAGACAGAAAGTCGGCATGTTTATCAGTTACCATCTAAACTTTCAAAGTTGTAAAAATAGTTCAAAGACAATGAAGGACTAGAATCAGATAACTGGGCACTGTATGCTGTATGTAGACAACGCATACTTTTCCAGTGAAACAATTTATTTTCTTTTTTTAAAAAAATATATTTCTTTATTGATTTCAATTTCAGAGAGAAAAGGGGAGAGAGAGATAGAAACATCAGTGATGAGAGAGAATCATTGATTGGCTACCTCCTGCACACCCCCCACACTGGGGATCGAGCCCACAACCCAGGCATGTGCCCTTGACCAGAATCGAACCTGGACCCTTCAGTTCACAGGCCGATGACGCTCTATCCACTGAGCCAAACCAGTCAGGTCCCTGACACTATTTATTGAAGAGATTATCTTTCACCCCATTTTATGCTCTTACCTCCATCTCTCACACTTCTCCCTCTACTTCCAGTCATTCCCTTCTCTTCAGCCTATCTCCAGAATGTCCCTTATTCCCCTTCTTTCCATTCTCTCTTACCTTACTCCCCTCCACGTCCTCATGGTCTCTTGTCTGATGTGGCAGCCTTCTGACCCCTTCCCTGCTGCTAGTCTCATTTATTTACATATACCAGAATAATTTCTTAACGTACAGTTCTCATCATATCACATCTTTGTGTTAAAGACAACAAACTAAGCATACGAATCTTTGATTTTTTTGGCCTAAAATTTAAGATTCTCCAACTCACCCTTCAGATCTGTTCCCTTACTACTTACACACCTCCTCTCTGCTTTCCTTCCACACTCCTCTCTCCATTCCCATCTGGAGAATTTTACCTATGTGTTTTAAGATCCAGATTAAAATATTGTAACCAGTCAAACAATGGGTCCGTGCTGCCTGTCACTACTCAAGCCAATTAAGCAGAGTCAGGGTTGAGTCATTATGATCATTTATTCCAATATTGCTGGCAGTATGGGAGAGCAGCAGGTCATCCACAAAAATCTGTTTTGCAGCCTACCATAAGCCAGCTGCTTATCTACACTAATAAAAGAGAAAAATGGTAATTGGCGTACGATGCTACCCTTTTCATTGGCTAATCAGAGCGCTATGCAAATGAACTGCCAACTAAGATTGGCAGTTAACTGCCAACTAAGATTGGCAGTTAACTGCCAACAAGATGGCGGTTAATTTGCATATTTAGGCACAATGCAGGGAGGCAAAAGGGAAAGCAGGAAAAATCCCCCTGCCACTGACAGTGATAAGAAACCCAGGGGGGAGCTAAGAGCCGGGGGGCAGGGCAAAGGCCATGATCGGAGAATCGGGCGCCTTTGCCACCCTGGCGAGTGATAGCAGGAAGTAGGGGTGGAGCCAGGGATGGGAGCTGGGCATGGTCGAAGCTGGCAGTCCCGGGA
>NW_006288854.1:333899-349271 GCF_000327345.1 Myotis davidii
ATGGATGTCTGACTGCCAGCTAGGCCCAATCTCCAGGAGAGCGGGCCTAAGCCAGCAGGTGGTCATCCGCTGAGGGGTCCTAGACTGCGAGAAGGCACAGGCTGGGGCTGAGGGATCCTCCTGAGTGCACAAATTTTTGTGCACCGGGTCTCTAGTATAGATATAAGTACAAAGGAAAGTAGGCAAAAGGGCAGTTTACTGATACCCAAAAAGGGCTGGGGCTCTTCAAAGGGTTTAGTGATATGCAAAGCCTAGAGTCTTCAGGTGAGCTCCCAGGTCCTGAGTGCAGCTGCCGCCATGGTTAGAATGTGCCTTCTTCTTTTTTAAAATATATTTCTTTATTCATTTCAGAGAGGAAGGGAGAAGAAGAGAGAGATAGAAACATCAATGATGAAAGAGAATCATTGACTGGCTGCCTCCTGCACACCCCCTACTGGGGATTGAGCCTGCAACCGAGGCATGTGCCCTTGGTTGGAATCGAATCTGGGACCCTTCAGTCTGCAGGCTGATACTCTATCCATTGAGCCAAGCCGGCTAGGGCAGAATGTGCCTTCTTTAATCAGAACAAAACAGTCACGGTTAACAGAGCATGATTAATATTTCTTACAATACTAGCTGGTTCCCCAACATCCTATTTCTGCCCCCTTTCAATATCACTTTGTTTTCTCAGTCCTTCCCTACTCTAAACTGGTTAGATTTTTTAAATCTTTTTGTGGGATTTAGTATATACTGTCTTTAAATATAATTTTTGAATCATATTTCTTATCTCCTGTGGGATTATAACCTATCTCAGTGTAGATGCCAGGCTTAATTCATCTTTATATATTTCCTACAGTACCTTGCACATAATATGTGCTTAATATATGGTGCAAATGAAAGGAAGAGGAGGGAGTCCCTGATAACTGGTGGGTTTCTCTCTTAGTCTTGGTGAGGGTCATTGTTCAATGGGTGGAAATGCTGTGGTGTGTTTTTTTTTTAAAGTCAGACTTCTTTTTGATCATGTAGGAGAGGCAGAACCTATAAGTTCTGCCGATGAGTCCCAGTGCCTGTATCTGTTCAGGAGCTCCAGCCAGTGCTTGCCTTACTAGGTCCCGTGCTTTGGCCCCTCAGCCCCTCCCCACAAATGCTCAGCGGAACAGGGGATTAGGTTCTGGCAGTGCAGCTGGGATTTTGGCGGCCATTCCAGTCGGCAACAGCACGCAGCCACCCAGACAGGACAGCGCAGGCCTGCGCTCCAGGCCCACAATTTGCCTGGGCTTCTTGTTTGGGTGGCCGAGGAGGAGGGGGAGGAGTGCGGCATCCTGGCCTTGCCACACAGAAGGTATGGGCTGGAGAGAGTCCCTTCAGGAATGGCTTGGGGGGTGGCCATTGTCCCAGGTCAGGCGGTGCCCACAGAAGGAGGCAGGCGCTTTGTGTGTGAGCACGGCATGTGTGTGCTTAAAGACATGGCCCGCCCAGGAGCCAGCAGGAAGCTGCTCCCATTTAAAAGGGCCTGTGTCTGGCTCGCTCTCCAAAGCCTGTGTTCGTTTGTCTTCTTCCCTGCCCTTCTGTTGCTGGCCAGAGAGATGGACAGGCTGTCATTGCAGTCTTAAGAGAGTGAAGGGGGAGTGTCTGGGCAATATGAGGTTTGTCAGGCAGGCCACTGTGAGTGTGTTTTGTGTGTTTATGCCACAGTTTGCCTCGGCTCTTGCCACTGTTGCAAGTCAGTGTTGTTGTCTGCTAGCTGATGCCTCCCCATGCATCCTACTCTCCTGTTTGTGGGCCAAACTAGGAGGGAGGGGCTCCCCTCCTCTCCAGTGCAACCCTCCTCCTTGCCCCAGCTGCTACCCTTCCCCCCTTGCTGAGAGTTCTCTGCTTCTCCGAGGCTCCCAGATCAGGGCTCCCAGATCGCGGAAGCTTGCTGTGCCTTTAAAGAAAGCAGACTCCTGGCTGTGACGCACTTCTGGCTGTCAGCCAGGAAGATCGCTCCTGCCAGGCTGACTGAGAAGAAAACCAACAACTTTTCTTTTGTGTGTGGGGTTACTTTCCACTAGCCCCCCCTTCCTCCTCTCCTTTCAAGATTTAAATGCTAATGGCGGATTAAAACCTGTAAATACGTTTGGCTTTAGGAATCTGGTAAGGTCCTCCTGCACTGAGACTTTTTCTCCTCACTCTTTCTCGGGTTTTTTTGTTCAAACATGGACGTGGGGGTGGTGCGGTAGAGTCCCCCCTCCCCCTCACCTCTCTTTACTGCGCCATCCTTAAAGGGGAGGGGGTAAGAGAGGGAGAGCAAGTAAACACTCAGAAACAGGCACTGGGAGCAGAGCTTGCCAACATCCGGGAGTTGGCGCCTTTCAGAGCAAAGGGTTGCTTTCTTTCCCCCTCGCGTAGATGTTAGCGCGTTTTTGTTCAGAGTGGGGGAAAGCGTGTGTGCCTGCATGCTGAGCTGTAGAGACAGCTCAGGAGAGCTCCATTCCCAAGTGAGGCCTGGGTGTGTATACAGTGGTGGGGAATGAAAAAGGTTCATTTTTCAGCTGGTAGGGACCAGGGTGTATGAATATAGCTGTGGGGGCAGGTGCTGATGAACTGCTGGAGTGGGTGCGGATGTGTGCGGGCGTGTGTGTGTGTGTGTGTGTGTGTGTGTGTGTGTATGTGTGCGTGTGTGCGCACGATAGGCCTGGTTTGATTGCAGCCCTTTTGCCCACATCCTTCTGATCTGGACCCTAAAGAGCTTGGGGGGAAGGGCAGGTATCAGTAAGCCACTTTTCAAGAAACCAGGGGAATCTTGGTTTCCCTTGCAATCTCTCCCTAGGTCCTTGCCAGGGCCTTGGAGCTCTGGGCCAAATTCTAGGCTATTCAGAAAGGGTAGTCTGTGTGAAGAGGGGCAGGCCTGAGCCTAGAGCATACATCCAGCAAGCTGGTTTGGCCCAACCTCAGGCGTGCAGAGAAGCCCTTTGGACGTGGATGAGACAGCCGACTCAGGACTCCCCAGAAGTTGAAAAGGATTGTGTTTATTCCATCCTTGGCTTCTCTTGAGGCTGCTGGTCCTTGGGCCTTTTACTGCCTCCAAGCCAGGATACACACCAGTAGATAATTCCTATTCATGAGTTAGCCTCTGATCACATAGTTTGGCTTTTGCTGGGCCTCTCTGGGGTAAACTACAAGGTGTGAAGTGTGGGTGCCTGATTGCCTATGCCTCCTGACTTACGGCTTCCAGAGTCCGAGGAGTCCCAAGACCAGGTGTTCACTCTTTAGTTGGTGGGAGGATCGTTTTTAGAAAGCTGTACAGAACATGGAATTCTTATGGCTGCAGGCAGGCAGGCTGTCAGTGTAAACGGTGGTAAACTTTGCCACTGAGCATGGGCATGCAAACCGATAGTCATTTCCCTCGTGAGCTGTGAGCCCGTGGGCCTTTGGAACCTTGGTGTGGAGCCAGGGTGGGACTTGGAGAAGGACCCTTTGAGATGGGAGTTTGTGTGGGCTTTGGGCCTTGAAATTCTGGGGTTGGGAGCTGGCCCCTAAGAGAATGAGGGTTCAGTGGAGGCATGAGCTGAGAGGTCAGTGCAGTTTTGCAGTTTTCTGGGACCAAAGGTCACTTTGGTGTTATCTTGAGGCAGGGCTGGTGTTCAGGCCAGGCAGTTAGTGGCTAAAAGGCAGTCTCCAAAGGAGCTGGCACCCAGGCTGGGGGCGGGGTACGGAGAGCAGTGCTGCCACAAGGCAGACCCTCTGGCCTTTGGCCTATCATTGATTGGTCCTTGCATCTGAGCAGGTGGTTTGCATTAGCTTCAGCCGTGGTAGAAAACTGTGGCTGAGTTTTAACTCTTTAAGACCCAAGGGGGGGCATGCCAGGTGGCTGTGTATTTCTTGAGTGCCTACTTGTCCTGATAATATCTTCTATAAGAAGATATTAGTAATAATATCTCTTATTAGATATTAATATCTAAACATAGAGGGGTTACTGTTAATGTGGGAATTGGTCTTGATGGCGAAGGAGTTTACATTATGTTAGTTTTAAAATGTAGAGAAGATGCAAGACCTTTAGTTTATAAAGCAACGGCTTCTGTGTCTTGGTTCCTTCTTGAGCCCAGGGGAGAGAGCTATCTCATTTGCTCTCTGTTTTGGATTCTGAGGTTCTTTTTGCAAAGAACCAGGTAGGTGAGAATTCTGAAGGTGCCTTCAAAGGACCTGCATTAGAGGTTTTCTTTGTTGATTTGGGGGTGACAGGGGATGCCCGATTGCATCAGAGTGGATTTCAGGAGATCCTTCTGTGCAGTGGTTCCTGGCTACAATTGTGGGGATCTGTTTTTCCATCACCATCACCCAGTCTTCTGGGTGGGGCCTGCCTCAGATTTCAGGGGGAGGGTGGGAGGATGGTGCTCTGGCTGGGAGCCCTCCGGTTCCAAGCCAAGGTCTGTTTAAAGCTGTAGTCCCAGTGCTGAGGACTAGCTGTGCCACCAGCTTTGATCATTCTTTACCCCGATTTACCCTAAGAAGAGTGACTGGCTGGGCTCCCCTGAAGTTTCTCACCCTAGAGCCTTGTCTCTTATAAAGTGCCCCTTTGCAGGCTTTGAACTGACAAGGTCCTTCTGGAGCTCTTCATGTTGTTGAGTATTCGGTTCCTCCTGTTTCTATGCCTGGGGAGCATAAAAGAAGACATTTGGCCTTGACACCAGTTTTCCTGAGTAGTGGAACTAGTTTTTAGACTCCCCTGGGACAACATAAGGGTTGTATGTTTTGCCTCTGAGATGAAGGGAAGAGGTTGGTTAAACCTCAGGTCATTTTTAGCAGCACAGCTGTGAAATCTCTCAGAGGGGGCAAGATCTACCTCCGGTTGCATATGAAATTTCTGACTGAAGTTTTGGGCCTCATCAAAAGGATATCAAGTCTAACTCATGTAATACTTTAAACCAGTGGTCGGCAAACTGCGGCTCACGAGCCACATGCGGCTCTTTGGCCCCTTGAGTGTGGCTCTTCCACAAAATACCACATGCGGGCGCGCACGTACAGTGCGATTGAAACTTCGTGGCCCATGCGCAGAAGTCGGTATTTTGTGGAAGAGCCACATTCAAGGGGCCAAAGAGCCGCATGTGGCTCATGAGCCGTAGTTTGCCCACCACTGCTTTAAACAATAAAGAATTTAAATGGAAAAAAAATGATATTAAGTCTAGAGGCAGCACTGGGGATGAGGGGGAGGTGACCTGGGACTCATTTCCTTTGTTCCTGAGGAGCTCAGACTTTTTTTTTTTTTTTTCAAGAAGTACCAGTCAAGCATTTGGCCACTGCCACCTTTACCACAAATGCCAAGCTTGGTCCCTATAACTTTAGACTGGCCAATCACCAGAAAAGCCTTTTTGCCTTCATCCTTGCCTGGCCGCAGGGAGCTACGCAGTTATTGCTCACGAATAGGCCATCCTGAGTGAAAATCATCCAAGACTGAGGAACACATAGGCTCCTTAGCTTTTCTGCCTCCTGAGAGCTCCCTTAACCACTGCATTTGCTTATTGCCAAAAGCCCAGGTGAATTGACTCATTTCCAAGACTGACATTGATATGACAGATGGAATCATGTTAGGTTTTGCAGGGTCAGGAAGCAGTTATAATTAGCATTAAGTTATATTTAGCATTTAATTATTTTCTTACATTATTTAATGCTTCATGTATATTTTATTTTACTCCTTATCCTGCTGTAAGCCCCTCAAAGGCAAAGACCATGTCATTGTCTCCCATTTCAGGTAATTTTGTTGTATACTCACATCTAGCTTCCAGCACAGGATGAACATGTAAGGATTAAGAAAATAACCTTTTTGATTGGTTGATAAACAAGGTACACTTGCATAGAAAGGGCTAAGAGATTTCTGTATGTCCTTCTCCTACTAGACAGTAAGCACCATATGGACAAGAATGGTGTTTTCTTATCCCAACACTTTGCATACAGAAGGTGCTTAGCAAATGTTAGCAAATGTTGGTTCCACAGAACCCCCACTTGGGAGATGCTAATATGTGGGGAGAGTTATAGTTGATGTGGCTCTTAACCACTCTTGCTCTTCCTTATAGAGTAGTGACAAACTGAGCGCCTCCAGCAGGAGGGGCTGATTGCTCCCATGGAGATTTGTGGGAATCATGGAGGCTGCTAGGAGGTGTTGGGGAATATTTAGTCACCAAGTCTGTGGTCTCTTGGGCAGGTTGGCAAGTAGATGGCCAATTCCCAGTGGGAAGGAAAGTTGGAGTTAAGAATACCAGGACAAGTACCTAATCTTCTATTGAATGTCCTCTGGACTCTGTCAGAATTGGCTTTGGCTTCACCAAATCTCTCATTTGAACCATGTCTGACCTTTCTGGGGGGGAGGGGGGAGATATAAAAATTCAGAATTTGGGGATGTTCCCAAGGACTTAGTTATTATTGTTAGTTAGGTAGAATTTGGGTACCTGCAGAAAGAGCCAGAAATCAATCTTTCAAACCTAGGTCTGTCTGGAAAACCATGATTGTTCTGTTTTAAGGGTTGAAGGCCAGCTTTGAATGTTGTACTTTCTGTAGAACAGAAAGATTGTGTTAAACTTGTGGACACTGAATTAAATGCAGGATTCTTTATTGTCCACTCTGATGCAATAAGTGTTATATTAATTTTGATGTATACTCTCAGCTCTCTAAAGATTCCCATGGTGCCTTGGTGATGTGGACTAAGTAAAAGTGAAGAGTGATTTATTTAAATGTTAAGAGCCACCAGTAAATGGAACTGTTTCTTCCTTCCGCCTTCATCATGGATACCTGATATCATTAACTGCTCTTCTTATCTTTGGTTCCAGGTGCATTGGGGTGACGGTCTGGTATCATCAAGATGACGCTCCATGCCACCCGGGTGGCTGCACTCCTCTCTTGGGTGAGTGGTCTTCCTCTCCTTTGCTAAACTTTTCCAGGAAGTTTGGTAGAATTTTCTAGGAGTCACAGCTATGGAAATACAGTTTTCCCCTTAATTTTTTTTTTTATATATATTTTATTGATTTTTTACAGAGAGGAAGGGAGAGAGACAGAGTTAGAAACATCGATGAGAGACAAACATCGATCAGCTGCCCCCTGCACATCTCCCACTGGGGATGTGCCCGCAACCCAGGTACATGCCCTTGACCGGAATCGAACCTGGGACCTTTTCAGTCCACAGGCCGACGCTCTATCCACTGAGCCAAACCGGTTTCGGCTTCCCCTTAATTTTTTACTTTTATTATTTCTATGTTGATGCTGACAGTGATCCATGAGTCTACCTGTGTAGGTTTGGAGAGGCTGCCCTAAGGTTCATATTCCCCTTCAGTCATGGGAAGAGTTGCTACAGGTGGCATGGAAACCCATCCTCATTTGCTCCCTGTGGATTTTTCTGACTAAAAGTGTTGGCACTGAACTTTGGTCTTTAAAAGCCTTGAATTGTAGGGCAAGGTTCTCCTTTCTCTCTTTACCATGTTTTGTCTGCTTTGATTATTCTCCTTTTGCCTTCTTGATTACGCCACCAAAATTCTTCTGCTAGGTATTTTCATATACTTTCTGCTTGAAACAATACTAAATTAAAAAAAATAATACTAAGCACTGGGAATTTAGAGCTACAGAGTAACCATAGAGGCCATTGAGTGTAGTGATGATAAGCATGGGCCTTGGAGCCAGACAGCCTGGCTTAGAATCATTGTTTTGGCCTGTGTGACTTAGAGCAAGTTACTTAGTTTCTCAGCACCTCATTTTAAAATTGGAAAAAGCCCTGTCTGGCTGGTGTGGTTCAGTGGTTAAGTGTCAATCTATGAACCAGGAGGTCATGGTTTGATTCTCCATGAGGGCACATACCTGGATTGCTGGCTTGTTCCCCAGTAGTGGGTGTGCGGGAGGCAACTGATCACTGTTTCTCTCATCATCATTGATGTTTCCATGTCTTTCTCCCTTCCTCTCTGAAATTTAAAAAAAAAAAAGAAATAGCCCAGCCAGTGTGGCTCAATAGTTGAGTATTGACTCAGGAACCAAGAGACCACTGGTTCGATTCCGGGTTTTAGACTCGATCCCCGGTAGGGGGTTTGGAGAAGGCAGCTGATTGCTGATGTTTCTCTATCATTGATGTTTCTATCTCTATCCCTCTTCCTTCTTCTCTCTCTAAAAATCAATAAAAACATTTTAAATAAAAATGGAAATAATACCCCATGGGGTTATTCTGAGGATATTGATATAATGTGTGTAAAAAACATTTCATACATACACACAACCATTTAGTCCAGTATCTGAATAAATAATTCCTGAAACTTAAAATATTGCTTGGGCATGCTATTTGGTACAGGGTATTTTAGTAGTCACCCTGACGATGGATCAGCTAGCCAATTAAAGAGCTAACTTAAAAAAATATATATAGAATATTTTAAAGGAAATGAATTATTTTTTAAAGGTCCCTGATCTTTTCTTTTTAAAACATTTTATTGATTTTTCACAGAGAAAGGGAGAGGAATTAAGAGTTAGAAACATTGATGAGAGAGAAATATCTATCAGCTGCCTCCTGCACACTCCCTACTGGGGATGTGCCTGCAATCAAGATACATGCCCTTGACTGGAATCGAACCTGGGACCCTTCAGTCCCCAGGCCGACACTCTGTCCACTGAATCAAACCGGTTAGGGCAAAGGAAATGAATTTTTAATTTCCAAATAGGGTGGATTTTATAAGATAGCATCAAATATCTAGTCAAGTGATATGTATTTAATGTACTAAACATGCATTCTCAGTCTTCAGTTTCTGAAATAGATACAAATTTTAGTTGTGTAGTTGTATTATTTAAAATGGTTTAAAAATATTTATATATTTTTTAAAAATATATTTTATTGATTTTTTTACAGAGAGGAAGAGAGAGAGATAGTTAGAAACATCGATGATTAGAGAAACATTGATCAGCTGCCTCCTGCACATCTCCCACTGGGGATGTGCTCGCAACCCAAGTACATGCCCTTGACCGGAATCGAACCTGGGACCCTTCAGTCCGCAGGCTGACGCTCTATCCACTGAGCCAAACCGGTTTCGGCTAAAAATATTTATATTTAATACATTTTGTATTTATATTACATTTCAATGTTTTATGTATGTATTAGAAACAATGTCTCTTCCTTCTCTTCCCTTCATCCCCCCCCCCCCAAAAAAAAAAGCTGGGTGTGGGGGACCATGAGCTATGTCTCTAGTTCCGTGCCTTATGTGAATATTGGGGATCCTTTAGCCACATTGTTTTAAGTTGATCAGTTTATCTTTTTATTTATTTAGGTCCTAGGCTTGTTTTTATAGTGACTACTGCTGTTACAGAGAAGAACAGACACAAAACTAGTTTTATTTAACAGCAAATGCTTGTATAATTTCCTCAAAAATCACCATGAACTTGCATTAAAGTATAGTTACAATTTAAAGGGTAGGCAGCTACAGTGGATTTTATGACACTAGCAGCATAAAATGTTATTGAGAAGAGTGGTTTAGAACAGCAGTCGCCAGCCTCTCGGACCTCATGGACCCCCAATGGTTTATGGACTACTGGTTGGCAACCGCTGGTTTAGGACACAGATATACACATGTGATCATTATAACTGCGGTTTAAAAAAAAAATGACTTAGGGCCCTAGCCGGCTTGGCTCAGTGGATAGAGCGTCGGCCTGCGGACTGAAGGGTCCCAGGTTCGATTCCGGCCAGGGGCACATGCCTGGGTTGCGGGCTCAATCCCCAGTGGGGGTGTGCAGAAGGCAGCCAATCAATGATTCTCTCTCATCATTGATGTTTCTATCTCTCTCTCCTTCTCCCTTCCTCTCTGAAACCAATAAAGAAATACATGTTTAAAAAAAAAATGACTTAGGGAAAAAAGACTAGAAAGAAATACATACTGAAAGTGCGTGTATTAAAATACTTGAATGAGTGGAGTTTTTCGGGTTTCCAAATTTTCAGTAATTTATTTTGTAATGTAAAAATAAATATATTTTACTTAGCAAGTAGCTTAAAATTAATCTGTGCCAACAATTAACAATGAATAAGTTGTTATAGGGAATCGGGAACTTTAAATAAAAATTTTGTTAAATATATTTTTTGATTGATTTAAGACAAGAAGGGAGAGGGAGAGAGAGAGAGAGAAACATCGATGATGAGAGCAAATCATTGATCAGTTGCCTCCTGCATGGCCCCCTACTGCATGGACTGAGCCCATAACTCGGGCATGTGCCCTGACCAGGAATAGAACCATGACCTCCTGGTTGATAGGTCAATGCTCAACCGTTGAGCCAGGCTGGATCAGGCGAGAATAGGGAACTTTAAGATTCAACAACCTAAGCAACCCCAAAAGCCTGATAGACACTTCTTGTGTTCTGCCCTGAGCTAGGCCCTTACTTGCATGTTTTTACCCTGATTAGAGATGAAAGAGCTTCTCCGTTTCCTCCGCCTTCCAATGATTTCTCATTTGAGAGCAAAATAATGCACCAGGAGAAAATACATTTTTATGTCTATGAAAGAAACTATTGCTGGATTATTACTTAACTAGAGGCCCGGTGCACGAAATTCATGCACTGGGGAGGGGGCTTCCCTCAACCTGGTCTGCGCCCTCTCACAGTCCGGGAGCCCTTGGAGGATGTCTGACTGACAGCTTAGGCCCGGAGTGGATATCCTGGCAGTTGGATATCCTTAGCGCTGCCGCAGAGGTGGGAGAGGCTCCTGCCACCACCACTGCACATGCCAGCCATGAGCCCAGCTTCTGCCTTAGCAGCACTCTCCCTGCCGCTTCCCTCTGAGATTCAGCAGTCTGTTCCATGTTTCCATGCACCAGTGGGCAGTTCCTGTGGTGAGCGTCTGCCCCCTGGTGGTCAGTGCGCATCATAGCAACCACTCATTCAGCCATTCGGTCAATTTGCATATTAGCCTTTTATTATATAGGATTGGTATTAGATGAATCCACATTCTTTAAGTGATTTAAATCAGCTGATGTGATCTTTCATACTCGTTAGTGAACAAGCTTTCATAGCCCTTGAATATTTTACCTACATTGCAGGTATTAAAGGGAGATGGTTTTTGGATGCTTAAGTGTTGGCAGTCTCTTCATTTTTAGTAGGTACAAAGAGATCTTGGCCTGGAGTATTCAGAGTTTTCTCAGAAAATTTACACACACTGGTCATTCCTAACTAGATTAAGCTTTTTTCCAAAAGATGGTTTTTATATATTGTCTTTAAGACTTCAGTGAGAGGTCATATTTTATATTCTATACTTTAAAATACATATATATATATGTGTGTGTGTATGTATTATGTATATGTATGTATGTATGCATATGTATATATGTATATGTATATTTCAGAGAGGAAGGGAGAGAGAAAGAGAGATAGAAACATCAGTGATGAGAGAGTCATTGATTGGCTGCCTCCTGCAATACCCCCTACTGGGGGTCGAGCCCACAACCCGGGCATGTGCCCTGACTGGGAATTGAACCATGACAACCTGGTTCATAGGTCGATGCTCAACCACTGAGCCACGTCGGCTGGGCAATATTCTACACTTTTAAAATTAACCTATATTAACTTAGATCCATCTACAAGTGGGTTTTATTTGTTGTTTTTTTAACCCTCACCAGAGGATATGTTTTTATTGATTTTCGAGAGAGAGGAAGGAAAAGGAAGAGATAGGGAGAAACATTCATCTGTTGCCTCTGGAGATGGAGACAACTTGGGTATGTGCTTTGACTGGGAATTGAACCCACCATCTTTATGTGTATGGGTCAACTTTCCAACCAACTGAGCAACGCTGGCCAGTGCTAGAAATTGCTTTTAACATAAAAGTGTTTAACCAAAATAAATACTAGTATTTTTGTAGCTGAATCATTTATTTATTTATTTATTTATTTATTTATTTATTTTCATCCTCTTGATTCTCCATTGCATGCAGCTAATGTAACTGCTGAGACGTATAAGTCTTACTGGATCTACTTCATTATTGTAAATTAATTAACAATAATAGTGCTTTGCATTCCATGCTTTTTATGTGTTTTTGTATCCATAATCCCATTTGAAACCACACTGGTATTTTAAGGTAGATAAGGTAGGGATTATATTCTCTTAGCAAGTGACAAAAAGTTGATTCCAAAGATTCCTGGCAAGTTAGTGGAGGAGATGGACCCAAAATCTTTGTCTGGGCGCTCCTAGCTCAGTGTTGTTTAAAAAGCACATCTAGCCCTAACCAGTTTGGCTCAGTGGATAAAGCATCGGCCTTCAGACTCAAGGGTCCCAGGTTTAATTCCAGTCAAGGACATGTACCTTTGTTGTGGGCACATACCCAGTGGGGGGTGTGCAGGAGGCAGCTGATCGATGTTTCTCTCTCAGCAATGTTTTTAACTCTCTATCCCTCTCCCTTCCTCTTTGTAAAAAAATTAATAAAATGTATTTTGAAAAAATGATCAGAGAGAATCACAATAAAATATGTTTAAAAAGCACATCTATACTAATAAAAGGGTAATATGCTAATTAGACCTGGTCAACCATAGATCTTCGATCGCCCTGCCTTCCGGACAAAGCCATGGTGGTGGGGCCAAGGCAGAGGTGGTTAGGGGCTATCAGGCCAGCAGGGGAGGGCAGTTAGGGGTGATTGGGCAGGCAGGTTAGTGGTTAGGAGCCAGCAGTCCCAGATTGCGAGAGGGATGTCCAACTGCCGGTTTGGGATTGGGCCTAAACCGGCAGTGAGACATCCCCCGAGGGGTTTCGGATTGGAGAGGGTGCACCCGGACTGAGGGCCCCCCTTACCCATATACGAATTTCATGTACCAGGCCTCTAGTTCATAAATAATAAAATCTATTATTTACATATAACCACTATCCTAAAGTTCTTTTTTTTTAAATATATTTTATTGATTTTTTACAGAGAGGAAGGGAGAGAGATAGAGAGTTAGAAACATCGATGAGAGAGGAACATCGATCAGCTGCCTCCTGCACATCTCCTACTGGGGATGTGCCCGCAACCCAGGTACATGCCCTTGACCGGAATTGAACCTGGGACCTCTCAGTCCGCAAGCCAACGCTCAATCCACTGAGCCAAACCGGTTTCGGCCTAAAGTTCTTTAAAATACCTCGTTAAGCAGGCTAAGTCTCCCTCTTTCCTCAGTCTTATACAAGGTGATTGACTTAGTAAACTCTTCCTTCCTAAGGTAATACAATACAAAGCTAAACTTCAGCTTGTTGAACTTGGTGCCTGTGAAATTCATGAGGATTTTCACATTTGACCATACATGCTAGTTGAATAACTTGTGTACCTGATTCATTTGCGTGTGACTTCTGGCAAAGTTTCTAATTGTAAAAAGTGATTTAGATGGATGCCTGCCTAAAGCCGAAGAAAGGGGACAGGGGATTGAATTAGAATTAGTGAGTTGTTCTTTGTAGTTTTAAGTTCTTTTCCTTACTTCCCTTTTCTTTTTTTTAAGGAGATTATACACACACACACACACACACACACACACACTCACACTCACACTAGAGGCCCGGTGCACAAAATTTGTGCATGGGAGGTGTCTCTTGGCCCAGCCTGCACCCTCTCGAAATACGGGATCCCTTGGGGGATATCCGACAGCCGTGGGATTTGGCCTAAACTGGTAGTCAAACATCCCTCTCGAAATCCGGGACCACAGGCTCCTAACTGCTCACCTGCCCGCCTGCCTGATCGCCACTAACTACTCTGCCTGCCTGCCTGATTGCCCAACCACTCACCTACCTGCCTGATTCTCCCTAACCACTTGCCTGTCTGCTGAATCACCTCTAACCACTCTGTCTGCCCACCCGATCATCCCTAACCACTCACCTGCCTGCCTGATTGCCCCAAACTGCCTCTGCTTTGGCCCCCGCCGCTGCATCTTCATCTGGAAGGACATCCAGAATGACGTTCGGAAGGTCGTTTGGCTATCCGGTTTAATTAGCATATTACACTTTTATTATTATAGACTAGGGGCCCGGTGCACGAAATTCGTGCACTGGGTGGGGGTGAGGGGGAGTGTCCCTAAGCCCAGCCTGCCCCCTCTCACATACTGGGAGCTCTCAGGCATTGACCCCCATCTCCCTACTAGGGATGTTGCCCGCAATCAAGTTACATGCCCTTGACCAGAATCGAACCTGGGACCTTTCAGTCCGCAGGCCGACGCTGTATCCACTGAGCCAAACCGGTTAGGGTTAGTTTGGGCCTTTTTATAACTGTGTCTTTAGCACATATTTTCTCTGGAACCAAGCAAAGATGGGTGAAGCTATAACCTAGTTATTAAACTCATAATTCATCCCTTTTCCTGTATCATCAACTTCCAGGGATTATGGAAGACAAAACTGACCTTCTCTCACTTCTTTGTGCTACAAACAAAAGTAGAGGACGTCCACAATATAAGGATTTGGAGGTACAGTGATAGAGAAGATAGCACAGTAGGCCAAGGATAGAAGAGTTGAGGGTGTTTATGTGGCAGGTAGGGTCAGGGATTCAGCATCTGTGAAGTAATTTGGTCACCTATTCATAGACAACAGCTCATTGACAGGGAAAGAAGATGGAACTGAGTTAGGGACTAGGTTTAATTTATCTTGTGTCCTTCATAGCTAGCTTAGGACAGTACATTGATTTTATTATTTTTTTTTGTTTAATCCTCACCCGAGGATATTTTTCCATTGGTTGTTAGAGAGTGGAAGTAGAAGGGAGGGGAAGAGAGAAAGAAACACCGATGTGAGAGAAACACATTGATTGGTTGATTGGTTGATGCACCCCAACCAGGGCCAGGGAGAGCCTGCAACCTAGGTAGGTGCCCTTGACTGGAATCGAACTCGGGATCCTTTAGTCCGAGGGCCGACGCTATCCACTTAGCCAAACTAGCTAGGGCAAGACAGTACATTGATTTTAATTAATGTTTGTTCGATGAGTATATAGCAAATGAAAATGTAGTTGATATTCTCCATCAGTAAAGACTAGCAGGGCTGAGAAACTCAGGACAGATAGGTTTGCTTGTGGTTTTTTTCAAAATCTTTTGAATATATCTTTTGAAATGTTTATTGGTAATGGGATGTCTTTTAGGATTTTTAAAAAATCTCTGTGGTCTGCCAACACCTGCCTTAGTACCTCTGAAAGAAGCCACTATTATTTTCATACAGATGCTACCATTTTCTCTCCTAGTTATCAGGGCACGACCTTTCAACATCAATTTGAATTCTTTCCTCTCCTTGGCACTGATTTCTAATCAGTCACCATCCTCTCAGTCTGTCCTTTAGAATAGCGGTTACCAACCTTTTGGACCTCATGAACCACCATTGGTCCACCGACCACCGGTTGGCGACCGCTTATTTTATAAGATTTCTCACATCCTGCCAAAACCGGTTTGGCTCAGTGGATAGAGCGTCGGCTTTTTGGCTGAGGGGGGC
>NW_006288854.1:350151-352947 GCF_000327345.1 Myotis davidii
GTTGCCTGCAATAAAGTTACATGCCCTTGACCAGAATCGAACCTGGGACCTTTCAGTCCGCAGGCCGACGCTGTATCCACTGAGCCAAACCGGTTAGGGTTAGTTTGGGCCTTTTTATAACTGTGTCTTTAGCACATATTTTCTCTGGAACCAAGCAAAGATGGGTGAAGCTATAACCTAGTTATTAAACTCATAATTCATCCCTTTTCCTGTATCATCAACTTCCAGGGATTATGGAAGACAAAACTGACCTTCTCTCACTTCTTTGTGCTACAAACAAAAGTAGAGGACGTCCACAATATAAGGATTTGGAGGTACAGTGATAGAGAAGATAGCACAGTAGGCCAAGGATAGAAGAGTTGAGGGTGTTTATGTGGCAGGTAGGGTCAGGGATTCAGCATCTGTGAAGTAATTTGGTCACCTATTCATAGACAACAGCTCATTGACAGGGAAAGAAGATGGAACTGAGTTAGGGACTAGGTTTAATTTATCTTGTGTCCTTCATAGCTAGCTTAGGACAGTACATTGATTTTATTATTTTTTTTTGTTTAATCCTCACCCGAGGATATTTTTCCATTGGTTGTTAGAGAGTGGAAGTAGAAGGGAGGGGAAGAGAGAAAGAAACACCGATGTGAGAGAAACACATTGATTGGTTGCCTCCCGCATGCACCCCAACCAGGGCCAGGGAGAGCCTGCAACCTAGGTAGGTGCCCTTGACTGGAATCGAACTCGGGATCCTTTAGTCCGAGGGCCGACGCTATCCACTTAGCCAAACTAGCTAGGGCAAGACAGTACATTGATTTTAATTAATGTTTGTTCGATGAGTATATAGCAAATGAAAATGTAGTTGATATTCTCCATCAGTAAAGACTAGCAGGGCTGAGAAACTCAGGACAGATAGGTTTGCTTGTGGTTTTTTTCAAAATCTTTTGAATATATCTTTTGAAATGTTTATTGGTAATGGGATGTCTTTTAGGATTTTTAAAAAATCTCTGTGGTCTGCCAACACCTGCCTTAGTACCTCTGAAAGAAGCCACTATTATTTTCATACAGATGCTACCATTTTCTCTCCTAGTTATCAGGGCACGACCTTTCAACATCAATTTGAATTCTTTCCTCTCCTTGGCACTGATTTCTAATCAGTCACCATCCTCTCAGTCTGTCCTTTAGAATAGCGGTTACCAACCTTTTGGACCTCATGAACCACCATTGGTCCACCGACCACCGGTTGGCGACCGCTTATTTTATAAGATTTCTCACATCCTGCCAAAACCGGTTTGGCTCAGTGGATTGACCCCCCCTTTTTTCTCTTACTATCTTGTTCCCCATCATTTCTCCCACTTCCCTCAGCCAAAGTTTTTATGTCTGGAAGGAATTTTAAGCATACATTAATAACAAAATTTTATATCTGTGTGGGAGTGTATATTCAATATAAGTTTCAAACATTTCAAAATTCAGGAGACATGGAGGGCTATAAATGTAAAGATTTGAACTACAAAGGTTTATACCATTTAAGAGTTACAAAGGGCTATAATATAAGAAGCCTTTTTTTTTTCCCCTCTGTCCCCCAGCCATCATATTCTTCTCTCTAGAGGCAATGGTGGTACCAGTTTGTGTATCCTTCCAGAACCATTTTATGCCTAATTGCATTTAAGTATACCCCTAGAGCTAGAACATCCTAGGAGAATTTAAGCTCTTTTTTAGTTGAAGCCAAAGGAAGGATTTTGATGGCAGCTCCAGGCCGCTGTGACTGTATGAGTGGGTGCAGCAGCATTCTTATGCTGAAATTAAAAATCCTAGAATCATCTGTTCCTTTATTCCTGTAGTCACACAACTACAAGCACTTGCAGTGAGCAGAGAATTGTCAGCATCTGGGGAAGGCATGAACCGCGGTGCTCTGGTACTTATGACAGTTTCTCTGGGCTCTTCCTTTGTCTCACAGGTGAATGGTCTGCATGTGGCTGACCCTGTGGAGGCCTTGCTGCAGCTGCAGGACTGCAGTGTCTTCATCAAGATCATTGGCAGCATGTGAGTGTGCATCACATCTCTCTCTGGCTTCTCAAGCAAAGCTGTGTGCTGGAATGGGGACTGCCATTTGCTCCCTTGCCTT
Organism: Myotis davidii; assembly: GCF_000327345.1. Taxonomy (NCBI): domain Eukaryota; kingdom Metazoa; phylum Chordata; class Mammalia; order Chiroptera; family Vespertilionidae; genus Myotis; species Myotis davidii. The sequence continues at coordinate 352,262 of NW_006288854.1, forward strand.
GGTGACTTCTGTGACCAGAAAGCGTTGACAGTATTGGGATGGCATAAGCCATTGTGGGCCCAGAGGCAAGAACATGTTGACCTCATCCTCCAGTCACCATGGTTCTCTGTGGGAGAAGTTTCACTCTTGTTCCACCTTAAGGCTTCCTCCCTCTTACGCAGAAGAACCTCCAAGTCCCTGTGCTCTCACACTATCCCAAGAGCCTGTTTTGGGGCTCCCTGTCTTATCTCAATAGGAATCTTCTACACTTTCTTTCTGTGACTCATCCTTATCTCACAAGCCTTCTTTGCATCCTGAAGGGCTAAGAAGAAAGGGGAAGCTCTTGTACTTAAAGGAAATTAGAAGCACTTAAAAATCTCATCTCTAACTTGTTAGCAAAGCACATATATGCAGCCATTAAAGCATTTCTATTGGCATTCACCTGCCTTGTTACCTTGCTTTGTGAGGTTAATTAGCATTTGATAAGCTGTTTGTTGTCCTGTAGCCAGGTTTCTAGTTTGGGCCTTCTTTTTCTTTTTTAATATATTTTATTGATTTTTTTACAGAGAGGAAGGAGAGGGATAGAGAGTTAGAAACATCGATGAGAGAGAGAGAAACATGGATAACTGGTTTGGCTCAGTGGATAGAGCATCGGCCTGCAGTCTCAAGAGAGAAACATCGATCAGCTGCCTCCCGCACACCCCCCC
>NW_006288854.1:354254-386500 GCF_000327345.1 Myotis davidii
TTCCAGGCCCTGCCTGCACATGTGATCTCAGGAACCTTCCTCCCATCCTTTTGTTGTGATACTCCACAGCTGATGAGCCTCAGTGACTTACTGGTCATTGCCAGGAGTTTGAGTTCTAAATCTTTAGCTTTGGTATTGAAGAGCTTTTATCAGGGCCATCTCCTCCCACAAGTCTTGTTTTCTACTCCATTCCCCAACACTCCCCTTTTTTGATCCTATAGAATTTCCTATAATTTGGATTTTGTTAATTATATCATCATGATACTGCTTTACATGTTCTCTTCCCACTGTTGCCTATAAACAGTAATTAGATCTGTTTGGGTTAAGATTTTTTGTTTTGCTTTTTTTCAGGGTTTTTAAAAATATATATTTTTATTGATTTCAGAGAGAGGAAGGGAGAGGAAGAGAGAGATAGAAACATCAATGATGAGAGGGAATCATTGATTGGCTTCCCCCTGCATGTCCCCCACTGGGGACCGAGCCCACAACCCAGGCATGTGCTCTTGACTGGAATCGAACCTGGGACCCTTGAGTCCACAGACTGAAGCTCTATACACTGAGCCAAACCGGCTAGGGCAGGGTTTGTTTATTTTTAAATTAAATCTTTATGGCTGTAAGTATAAGATATTTTTGCAAGACTACTTTATAGGTGGAGTTAGGTACCACCTATAAATCAGCATTTTGCAGCTAATCTTAGTGAAAATAATTATTTTGCAAACCTTAATGAAACGATAGATCTAGGCAACCAACATCAATGGCCAATAAAAGCATTAGGCTGGTAGTACCTACTTCACTGTTCAGTTTTAACTTCACTAAAAGAGAAGCAGCCAGGTATAATATGCCTCATGTTATGACATACAATAGGGTACAGCCTGCTTTTTTCTGACTTAAGAAAAAAGATCAAGGAACTTTTGCTTTTGAGAAGATAAATACCCTTGGCCTGATGACAAGAACAGTAGATTTATCCAGGGGTAGCGATGCGTGCCTTTGTTTAGACTTAGAACTTGGTGGGAAATTTTCATAGGGAGTTCAAAAATTCAAGATGCCCACCTTCCAAATTGTTCTGTAACATGCTGCCTGAGCTTTAGACTAGGAGAGGGGGAGGGAAAGAAGGAGGGAGGAGAGAGAGAGAGAGAGAGAGAGAGAGAGAGAGAGAGATTGCTTTAGAGGGAGGGGCTGTTGAAATCCCAGGCTAACCCTAATCTCCATCTCAGGATAATGCAGACCAACTTCCTTTGGGAGTTTTTGGTGGATGTGTTCTGCCTGTTACATTTCTGATGCTGCTACTGTTGCTAACCTAAACCAGATGCCTGGTCCTCAGAGGACGGAAGCGGAGGATGGCAGGGTTGGTGGCATGTAGAAGCTGTGAGAATGGAGCAGGGCTTATTCCTTAGCCCCTTGGCCTTCTCTCTGGGAAAATATTTGGAGTCAACCACTCGGACAAGTTTCTCTTTCTGTTCTTTGTGTGAATAGAAGCGAAAAGGCTGTCCCATCTTGAGGCTTGAATAGCAAAGTTTAGTGGAGGCATTTTATCAGAAAACTAAAGCCCTGACATTTGTCTTACCGACATTGACTTTTACTCTTCCCAGTATAAAGCATCCCTCACCTGTCAGTCAGCACACATACTGAGCACCTGCTATATATTCCTGGCTTTCAACTTGCACAGTTAGAGTGGTCAGTAATAAATGATGCAGTTGTATCTGTGAGTGCTGTAGGAATTCTTGAGAAGAAGGAGGATGGAGGTGTGACTAGCAGTGGTTCTGAATGGTTTCCTGCCAGAGAAGAGACTTGAATGTAGTCTTGGCTTTTCCAAAGCATGTTTTATGCAACTTTATTATGCCAGAGGCCCAGTGGGGAAAATACATGCTTTTGTGATGAAATGTGATTAGGAAATAATGCATGTTATATCCTCTTATGTAGAAAATGTTTAGTTTGGTTTAACCTAGTATTTCTCAAACATTTAACCCGAGAACACGCTTTATTTTTTACCTAATGGAATATACTAGGTAAATTACTGCTCTACATTGAGGCAAGGAGTCACAGCATTCCAGATTGTAGGTGGGTAGGGAAGAGAGCTCCTGCAGGAGCCTGTGAGGAGATTAGCATCTCCTGAAGACTTTGCAGGTGTCCCTAATCATGGACTAGCTACCCAGAATGCTTCTTGTGGGGAGGTTCACTTGGAAGGAGCCTTTGTAATCACGTGGGAGACAGGAGGAGCTATTTTCGTAGTCTTGGCTTGATTACCTCTTGTGCTTTTCCGGATGTCTGGCACTGGAAGGTTCTAAGGCAGCAGTTCTCAACCTGTGGGTCGCGACCCCTTTGGGGGGTCGAACAACCTTTCACAGGGATCGCCTAAGACCATCCGAAAACACATATAGAGGTATATATTGTTTTGTGATTAATCACTATGCTTTAATTATGTTCAATTTGTAACAATGAAATTGGGGGTTACCATAACATGAGGAACTGTATTAAAGGGTCGTGGCATTAGGAAGGTTGAGAACCACTGTATCTAAGGCCTTCCCTGCCTTCCAGAAAGTTGGTTGAAACCTGAAGATTGAAGTTCTGAGGAGCAAGAGACCTTTAATTATTGAAGATTCTTCACCTCTGAAAATGAAACCGCTGTTAGACTGAGCCCCAGGAGCTAAGGGCCTGGACTGTGTGAGAGCTCCCTCTGCTGCCTCCAGCCCTCATTGCTCTCTTTGTATTAGGCTTCCCTGCCAGCTAAATCAGCACGGTGACAGCCGCAGGTCAAAAGTGACTGTCCCTTGTTCTGGCCTCTGGAAGGCTTTTGCCACCTCAGCCTTCAGCCTAATGTGTTGAACTTTGCTCTGTCACTTCAGGGCCTTGTTCCCTCTGATTCTTTCAGTTCTTCGACCTGTTTTTTTCCCCCTTTCCATCATCCTCTCTCGCTCTTATCCTAGCCAGGTTTCCCAGGTGTCCTCATCTTTGCCCTTTACTTGAGCTTTTCCTAATTGTTGAACGTAGCTTTCCATTTGTCTCTGCTGCCTCCATCAACTTTTGACCCTCTTCCCACAGTGCTTTTTTTTTTAATGCTTACAAATTTATTTACATTTTATTCATACGTGGATCTATATATAAACCAATATTTACTTACTCTGTGCTGTTCCTTTAGACATTTCTATCACTGGCTTCTTCCACACATTGAAGAATCCAAAATAATCAGAATTGTCATTCTTTAAAATCTCTACTTAATATCCTGACACTTTAATTCATTGCCTTCCAAGGCTTTCTCCATGACAGTTATTGAATATAATACTTAGGACTGAATTATGAAATGGTTACTGAAATAATTAATAGTATTTTCAAAATATGCTTTTTAAAAAAATACAGCTATGCTGTATAAATGATGTTTCGGTCAAAGACAGACCACATCTATGATGGTGGCACCATAAAATTATAATGGAGCTGAAAAATTCCTATTGCTTAGTGCAGTGATTTTCAGCTGTGTGCCACAAGAATTTTGAAAATGTGCAATACCTGACTATTTAGTCAGGGGCACTTCTGACTTCTTTTCCCTTAGATTACCAAATAAAAATGACAACAGTCCACACAACAATAGCCGACTAGTGTGAGTGAATCAAAATTATACCTCGTCTTTCTGTCAGGTTGGCAAAAAATATGTTTTTTGGTGTGCTGCAGAATTTACTAATTATTTTATATGTGTCATGAGATGAAAAAGGTTGAAAATTGCTGGTGACATCACAGCCATTGTAATGCCATATAGTGCAGTGCATTACTCATGTGTTTGTGGTCATGCTGGTGTAAACAAACCCGTCCTGCCTGTGGTATGAAAGTGTAGCACACACAGTTATGTACAGTACACAAGACTTGATAGTAAACTGTTTTAGGTATTTACTATTTATCGTTATTTTAGAATATACTTATTTTACTAAGTTTTTTAAAAAACACCGTGCTGCCAAAACCGGTTTGGCTCAGTGGATAGAGCGTCAGCCTGCGGACTGAAAGGTCCCAGGTTCAATTCCGGTCAAGGGCATGTACCTTGGTTGCGGGCACTTCCCCAGTAGGGGATGTGCAGGAGGCAGCTGATCGATGATTCTCTCTCATCGATGTTTCTAACTCTCTATCTCTCTCCCTTCCTCTCTGTAAAAAAATCAATAAAAAATAAAAAAACACCGTGCCTTGTTACACTGTTAGCAGTCTGAACTGTACAGACTTGTAGCCTAGGAGCAATAGGTTCATCATGTAGCCGAGGTGTGTAGTAGGCGGCACTATCTACATTTGTGTAAGTGCACTCTGTGATGTTTGCACAGCGATGAAATTGCCTAATAATGCATTTCTTAGAACGTATCCTCGTCGTTAAGTGGTGCATTACTGTATTCACAAATGGGATGTCAGAGTGCTCTTTCCAGAGGGACCTCATGCCCAAGTCTCCACATGCCACTCCCTACATAGTTCTTCTGAGTAAATGGTGCCTTGGTATCTTCTCCCCTCTAGTATCTGGTCAGGTTCCTTCCCAAATCCAGTGCAGACCAAGCCTGACGAAATGGGAAGGTAGTATGTGATGTAGTAGCAAGGAGGGAAGGACTGCTAAGTGCTCTGTTCTTAATGTCTTCTCTTTTTCTAGCCACAGCACTGAGGAGGGTCAGCAAATCGTGCAACAGCCAGTGCCAGAGAGACTGGACTTCGTGTGCAGTTTTCTGCAGAGTAAGTACTTTCTTATCTAGCTGGGAAGGAGCTGCTTCCTCAGCTCTTGAGAGTCCAGAGGAACCAGTTAATAGGTATCTGGAGGGGCAAAGGCCCAGGGCTGTCAACTCTGTACCACAGAGATGAATACAACCCGGTCAGCGTCCTGGGGTCTGGTGATGCTCACACCAGCTGGGGCAAGAAGAGTGTCCCTTCAGTCCCAGAGCTCTTCTCGCGCTCCAGGTACAGCCAGAGGGTCAGTGTTTAGGACTCCTCACCTGCAAGGAGATGGAGGAGAGGGAGGCATCTATGTTATCCTCTTTGCAAGAAAAACATTTTTCTTGGGTAACTTTAAATTAATTGTTTAGGCCAGTGGTCAGCAAAATGCGGCTCGCAAGCCACATGCAGCTCTTTGCCCCTTGAGTGTGGCTATTCCTAAGCCTTAGGAATACCCTAATTAAGTTAATAACAGTGTACCTACCTATATAGTTTAAGTTTAACAAATTTGGCTCTCAAAAGAAATTTCAATCGTACTGTTGATATTTGACTCTGTTGACTAATAAGTTTGCCAACCACTAGCTTAGGCAATAGGTATAGGGCCGTGGTCGGCAAACTACGGCTTGCGAGCCACATGCGGCTCTTTGGCCCTTGAGTGTGGCTCTTCCACAAAATACCACGCGGGCGCGCACATACAATGTGATTGAAACTTTGTGGCCCATACACAGAAGTCGGTTTTCGGCCTGGGCGAGTCTATTTTGAAGAAGTACTGTTGATATTTGGCTCTGTTGACTAATGAGTTTGCCAACCACTGGTATAGGGGCAGAGGCAGATTTAAGTTGAGATTTTGGCCCTTCTACTCACTGCTGTGTGACCTTTCTGGATATAGAAAGGTCTATAAAATGGAAATAATAATAATTACTCTAGGTTATGGGTGGAGTAAATAAGATCACATGCAAAGCTTCTGGCACAGTGCTCATTATCTGCTTTCTCCACCTCCAGAGAATTAAAGGAAAGGTGAGAATGGATTAAAGCGAGGTGTTAGTAATTGAGCCCAGACACTGGCAGCATAAGAACCAAGTATCCCCAGTCTTCCTCATATGACTCAGCTGCAGGCTTCCTCTGTGACCTCAGTTGGAAGGAAAGTCTTTTTTTGTTGTGTTGTTTTGTTAACCCTCACTTAAAGATACCTTTTCCATTGGTTTTAGAGGGAGTGGAAGGGAAGGAAGTAGGGAGAGAGAGAGAAAAATGTCGATGCAAGAGAGAAACATCGATTGGCCACCTCCCACACACCCCAGCTAGGGCGGGATCAAACCAAACCTGCAATCCAGGTACATGCTCTCCACTAGGAATTGAACCTGTAACCTTTCAGTGTTGGGGCTGACTCTCTAACTACTGAGAGCACCAGCCAAGGCTGGAAGGAGAATCTAGAGCAGCGGTTCTCAACCTGTGGGTCGCGACCCCTTTGGGGGTCAAACGACCCTTTCACAGGTCGCCTAAGACCATCGGAAAACACATATAATTACATATTGTTTTTGTGATTAATTACTATGCTTTAATTATGTTCAATTTGTAACAATGAAATTGGGGGTCACCACAACATGAGGAACTGTATTAAAGGGTCGTGGCATTAGGAAGGTTGAGAACCACTGGTCTAGGGTGACCTGGAATCTTTGGGCTCCTCTGTAGGGCTAAGCAGGAGCTTGTGTGTGGATGGGTCAGTGTAGTGCTATGCCCCAGAGCTGCTGTGAATCCAGCCTGCTTTCTTCAGGAATTATCCCTGTAATCCTTGGACTGACCCAGGATAGAGCTCACTTCAGATGGAAACATGTATGTTGGGGGAAGAGGACATCTTCTAGCTCCACCAGAGACAGTGACTCTGCTCTGACTCTGAGATGTTCTGATGATCTCAGGAATGACCCCTGGGAAGTTCACCTCTTATCTACCTTGTCATTACAGAAAACCGAAAACATCCATCTTCCCCGGAATGCCTGGTGTCAGTGCAGAAGGTGATGGAGGGGTCAGAGCTGGAACTGGCCAAGGTAGCTATAGAACACCAGGCTGGGGGTGGAAGGGTGGCATCAGAGGGACCTGCAGAGCCTTCTCGTAACCCAGAGGAAATGGTGGGGGCTTTATTTCTGGGGCTTGTCGAGGTTTGAGGTAGGTTTTGATAGCCACCTGGCTGAGGCAGGGGCTAATTTAGCCCAAAGATTCTAGGAGACCATGCCATGTGACAGAGTTTACTAGACCATTACTGTGGACCTCAGTGGAGACCTGGCAGGAATCAGGCCTCACCCAGCTGTTGTCCTATTTTTCTTTTTAACTCAGTCTACTTCATTCCTTCTCCTGTCCGGGTGCTGGCCTAGAGGGTTCCATGAGTCCAGGTATTTAGCTGTGCAGGAATCCTGGCACATGGCTTTTTGCACGTAGGCATTGAGTCCTCGAGTGTTTCCTAGTGCAGTTTAAGGGCAGTGGCCTGGGCTGCTGAATTCTAGGAGCTTTGGAAGCATCTCCAGAATAGCTTGGGGGATGGGAGTAGGGGTTTTAGGGGTGGGGGGGTGGGCAGTGAGAAGAGAGACAGGCTCCGCTCAGTGACTGCCTCCTGTTTTGTTCCTAGATAACCATGTTGCTCCTATACCAGTCCACCGTGAGCTCCAAAAGTCTCAGGGACTGGGAACAGTTTGACTATAAGATTCAGGTAAGCCCTTGTGCCTCCACTCTACCTAGCAGGCCCAGCCTGCATTTCACCTCACCCCACTGTTTTCTTTAAAGAGCACATATAGTAGTTACAGCCATTCATTTAGAAAGTCTGAAAAATATTGAAAAGCACAAAGAAGAAAATAATGGTTGCCAGTAATCCCATTCCCAGAGATAACTGCTAACTATTTTTTTAAAATATTTTTTTATTGATTTCAGAGAGGAAGGGAGAGATAGAGAAACATGGGTGATGAGAGAGAATCATTGATGGGCTGCCTCCTGCACACCCCCTACTGGGGATCGAGCCCGCAACCCAGGCATGTGCCTTTGACCAGAATCGAACCTGGGACCTTCCAGTCCACAGGCCGATACTTGCTAACTTTTAAAGGCTATACTTCCAAGCTTTTTTCATATATAACTGTACCAGAAACTATATTGTGTTTGGGTGCTACATAAAAATTGTTCTCTCTTCATGTAGGTATTCCTGTGTGCGTATACTGTCACTCCATTTATTCCTCTTTTCCTCTCGTAGAAAGGATTAGTTAGCTAGAATGTCTTTGTCCACCACGACACTCTAGCTCAGTGGTTACCTCCTTTCCCTCCTCTACATGGCCCCTAAGTGAAGAGGAGTTGGTGCATCTGCTTCATTATAGAGCAAATTGACCTGGTTTCCGGGATCTACCTGCCATATAGGTTCTGGTGTTGGCCTTGCTTCTTGCAGGAGCAGCTGCTCTTTATTTCCCAGAGCAGAAGCAGCTGGAATGCCAGAGTGGATACTGTAGGTGACTGGTGGGGCAGTGTCCAGAGAGCTGTGGCCTTCACGTTATGGTAGAAATGTTGAATCATCCCATTTCGTACTCAGCTCATGGCTCATATTGGGGATGGGGTTAGTGTTGTCATGTGGCCTGGAAGGAACAGGTGGTTTCTTCCTCCCTTCAACCTTTTCTCTGCTCCAAGCTGGTCATAGAGCTGGTAGGAAGAGATTCTAGAAGAATAAGGGATACAGCAGAGTTGGTCAGGAAAATTAAATTAACTCTGTAGCTTTGGAATTCAGACAAAGAAGGGAAGATTTTACAGCTGAGCTGGTGGATAAGCTTTGGATGAGCCCTGAGGTGTTCTCACCTAGTAATAAAGAACAGTGAGGGTCAGCTGAAAGAGGCCAAAATAGTTATGTTAAAGCTTTCTGAGCACATTCCGTCCCTTGCCTGTTCTCATCTCTTGTGGTCAGGAGTGAAGTCAGTTGGAAACTCTAACCCTGAGTGGATATTTAGGGAGGAGAGGGGGTGGGAGCAAGTGGGGTGAACACGTCTCTAGTGGAATGTTCTCGGCTGGACCATGGGGCTTCCAGCTCTTAGAGGAAGAATGGGCTCCCATAGACCTGGGGCTGGCACTGTCAGGGTGATGACCTCCATCCCCTTAGGTCTCCCTAATACTTAAGTGTTGCTCTTTCTCTCTGTGGCCTAGGCTGAGTTAGCCGTCATCCTCAAATTTGTGCTAGACCATGAAGATGGATTAAACCTGAATGAGGACCTAGAGAACTTCTTGCAAAAAGGTAAATAGGGACCCCTTCTGAGGATCACCTCTCTGAGCTGGGATCCAGAGTTGTTGAGGAAGGGGGTTGTTTCTGGCCCTAAAACAAGACACAGAGTTGGTCCTCAGGAAAATTGTGTAATGGAGTAGGTTGATTTCTGGGCCCTGTTGCCATCATCCCAGTTCACACAGAACTACTAGCTGCCTGGCAGCAGCCAAGCAAAACTTCTTAATAAGTGATCTTGTCTGCGCTTACGTTCTCCTTGATCACATCACCACAACCGCAACTACCTCCTTCGTCCCCGACACACACACACACACACACCTTTGTTTTTTATTTATTTATTTTTTTAATTCTCACCTAAGGATGTTTTTTAAAATATATTTTTATTGATTTCAGAGAGGAAGGGAGAGGGAGAGAGAGATAGAAACATCAATGATGAGAGAGAATCATTAATCGGCTGCCTCCTGCACACACCCCACTGGGGATCGAGCCCACAACCTGGGCATGTGCCCACCTGAGGATATTTTTTCCATTGATTTTTAGAGAGTTGAAGGGAGGTGAGGGAGAGAGAAACATTGACGTAAGAGAGACAAATGTATGGGCTGCTTCCCACATGCGCCCCCATTGGGGCCTGGGATGGAATCTGCAACCCAGGTATGTGTCCTTGACCAAGAATGGAATCCATGACCCTTTGGTGCACAGACCGACACTTTACCACTGAGCCACACCGGCCAAGGCTGTTTTTTATTTTTTAGACAACCATTGCTCCTGGTTTAGAATGTAGGAGTACAGTCTTAAAAGATGTTTTTCCTCCACATTAAGCTCTTTCTAGATGAGAAGGCATATGCGTAAACCCAGGAGGTATGATAAGGAATAAGTGCTAGGACAGAGAGGGACCAGTTTTACCAAATGTCTGGCTGGAAGCATAATGGAAAGAGAGATAGCTGTATCTTCTGGTGAAGAGGCCATCAGTGATGATAGGACATAAGACTTGGGTCTTGGCAAGTTCTCTTCCAGCTGCTGAATTTCATGTTCCTCATATTCAGGTTCCTCATAACCCCTTCAGGTGATGTTGGAAATGTGAGAGGAGAGGCTCTGGGCCAAGTTATGGGTTTGCAGGTCACTGTATGGCTGGCCATTGAAGCTGTGAGCAGAGCAAGGAGGCCCCATCTGAACACTGAGGGCTTAGAAGGTGGGTGGAGGAGGAAGGAGCAAATGAGGGAGACTAATAAGAGTGGGTGTTTAGAAATAGGAGAACCATGTATAAGTAATCATGGGAACCAAGGAAAGAGAAGGTGTGAGAAAGTGTGTTGGCAGTGCAAGATTTTAGATTAGAGGAATTCAGAAAGGAGGCTAGTGGCTGACCTGAGAGATCCTGCTTAGGTTCTGCCCAGTGGCTGCCTTCTTAGCTTACATGTGTTCGTTGATTCACTCCCAAGAGGAGTTCTTCAATTGTGTAAAGATACAAATCTGTTCACCCTCTTACTAACCTCTGTGCTTTGTTCCTTCCGCCAGCTCCTGTCCCTTCTAGCTCCATCTCTGAAGAACTCTCTCCACCCAGCCACCAGGCCAGGAAGGAGGTTCGCTTTCTAGAGCTACAGAAGGTTGCCTCTTCCAGTGGGAACAAGTATGTGCTGAGCCTCTCTCCTGGGTCAGGGCCCAGCATTCAGTCCTGAACTGTCCTCCCTCATGGAGACTAAGCTGTTGAGCAGCCCCTTCCATCGTCAGAGGCGCTTGCAGCACCTGTCAAGCGGGGATGTCCTCACCTGCTGCAGCACTAACGGGGGAATTGGTTGGGATCTGTCTTGGGCAGAAGGCCTCTCTCAAAGACTGTTCCCTGTTTATGGAATTCCTTTCTTGGTTGATTACACTGAAGTCCCTTCTCTCAGTGCAGCTCTGCAGGGGCAAGGAGAACACCTCCCTCCCCCTTTATTTTTTGACTTGGAGAAAGAAGCGTTTCCTTAAGTCATGTCACAAGACATGAAATGGCACTGCAGACAGAACCTGGGTGTATGGGTCTCCCGGTCAGTGCCCACATCCACAGTGTCCTGCTTCCCCATCCCTGCCTGTTGCTGGTCACTTAGGTCTTATACCTGAAGATGACCATGGCATCTGGGCTATCTCTTTCCTTAGCTTCCTCTCAGGTTCTCCAGCCTCCCCCATGGGTGACATCCTGCAAACCCCACAATTCCAGATGAGACGGCTGAAGAAGCAGCTTGCCGATGAGAGAAATAATAGAGATGAGCTGGAGCTGGAGCTGGCTGAGAACCGCAAGCTCCTCACCGAGAGGGGTGGGTGCTGGCAAACGGCAGATGTGTATGAGTGGGCAGCATCTGGGATTTCCTTCCAGGGAGCAATGGGCTTGTCTGAGGAAGAGGCCCTCTGTTGGCCCTGGGCCTGTCAGGCTGACCTCCTGGAAACTGGTTCTGTCCTTGCCTCCATCTTCCCTTTCCCTTGGATTGGATGCTTCCTCCTTGCTCTCCCTCCTTTCCTTAGGTCTGTGCTGACTCTCCTCTCCTCTCCTCTCGTCTCCCCAGATGCACAGATAGCCATGATGCAGCAGCGCATTGACCGCCTGGCTCTGCTGAACGAGAAGCAGGCGGCCAGTCCGCTGGAGCCCAAGGAGCTTGAGGAGCTCCGTGGCAAGAATGAGAGGTAGAGTTCCATCTGCCTCCCTCCCAGCTCCCTGCCCCACCCTGTACCCCTGAGGGACACACTCTTTTCTCATTGCTCCTCCCTTACAGCCTCACCATGAGGCTCCATGAAACTCTGAAGCAGTGCCAGGACCTGAAGACAGAGAAGAGCCAGATGGACCGCAAAATTAACCAGCTCTCTGAGGAGAATGGGGACCTTTCCTTTAAGGTGTGTTATGTCCCCACCTGGAGGCCCTTGGAATTGAGTTTTTCTGGACAATTTCCTAAGAGGGGGTTGAGAAGAATTTCTTGACACCAGTCTGGTGCCTTTGTCTCTCCAGAGACCTGCATACTTTGCCCCTTACCTTGTCCCATAATTATTTGTGGCCCTAAATTTTTATCTGTAGTCCTGAGTTAGGGATGTGATTCATTATGATTGGCCTGACGATAGTGGACAGGATCATTGGAGGATCCAGTCCTAGAGTTCTGGGAGCAAGCAGCGGTGGTGGTACCAGTTCTGACTCTGGGTAATGGGGCTTCCCTTTTTGTCTCTCTCAGCTGCGCGAATTTGCTAGTCACCTACAGCAGCTGCAGGGTGCCCTCAATGACCTAACAGAGGAGCACAGCAAGGCCACTCAGGAGTGGGGGGAGAAGCAGGCCCATCTGGAGAAGGAGTTCAGCACAGCCCTGCAGGACAAGGTAACCCTCTGTTTTGGGGTATTAGGGCCACCATCTTGAGCACATGTTCAAAGTTGAATTCTGTTTGACGCTCTCTTCTCTTGGGCCTTTGGGAATTAAGCTGACTTCTGTTCAAGGTTGAATAGTGTGCTTTAATGGAAGAATTGTGGGCTTAGAAGTCCAATACACCTTTGAATCTTGTCTCTGCTATTTACAAGGTGTGGATCTTGGACAAGTTACTTGATCTCCTTCTCTCTAAGCATCCTTTCCTGAAAATGGGAAAAAGAACGAGTAGCTGCCTCATCAATCATTGTAAGATAATAATACATAGAAAGCACTTAACACATTGTGTGGTGCAAAGTAAGCTCTCAGTGAATTAGTTGCTATTATTATTGCTGTTATTAGGAACTCAACTCTGCCGTTTATTAACCATGTAGCCCTGGGCCAAGCCATTTAACAAATGAGCTTCAGATTCTTGCTCTGTTCAAGAGGGGTAGTAACAGCTATCTCTCAGATCTATTGTGTGGGTTAGGAATTCAGAAAGGCACCCAGTGTCTGGCCTGTTGTGGGTGCTTAGTGAGCAGTGAGGGGAAGTGGGGGTATAGAAGGGGCGGTGCTGTGGCTGCTGCTGCTATTGATGCCCAGAGGGCAGGGTATGTTTTTAAGCTGGGTGGGTATTTGGATAATCTGGAAGCTAAAACTTCTTTGAGAAAGGGTATACAGTGAGGAAATTTGAAGTAAACTCTGTGGCCTTGGAGAAGAAATTATCAGGTCACATGACTTAATTCAGCCCTGTAGCTAGGGCTAGAAAGGCAGGTTTCTCATGGTCCCAGGTCCATGATTTCTGAGGGTTTTTTCCTAGGTGAGGGCAAAAGGAGATCTTGGTAACAAGGTGATAGGGTCTTATGTTTTGTTGATGTTCACAAGGGCTTGTGGGGACATCCAGTGCCTCTTCCACTTCTGTTCACGTGGGGCTCTTTTACTCCCAGAAATGCCTTCAAGAAAAGAATGAAATCCTTCAGGGAAAACTTTCACAGCTGGAAGAACATTTGGCCCGGCTACAGGAGAACCCACCCCAGGAGAAGGGTGAGGTGCTGGGTGACGTCCTGCAGGTAGGAATGCATAAGAGCAACTGTAAGACCTGTGTGCTGTGTGCCGTGTGCTGGGGTTGGTGTGGGCCATGTTTAGCACATTCAGGGGCCCTGGTGACAGAAGTCATGCTGATCCCAATTTGTCTCTATCTCACCAGCTGGAAACCCTGAAGCAAGAGGCAGCCACTCTTGCTGCAGACAACACCCAGCTCCAAACCAGGGTGGAGGCACTGGAGACGGAGCGGGGCCAGCAGGAAGCCAAGCTGCTTGCTGAGCGGGGCCACTTTGAAGAAGAAAAGCAGCAGCTGGCTGGCCTGATTGCTGAGCTGCAGAGCTCTCTATCCAGCACCAGACAGGCCAGGGAAGAACTGGAGAAGGCCTCCCAGGCTCAGGAGGCCCAGTTGTCTGCCCAGGTGGCCACACTGACCTCCGAGCTCACGACCCTCAATGCTACTCTCCAGCAGCAGAATCAAGAACTGGCTGGCCTGAAGCAGCAGGCCAAAAAGGATCAGGCCCAGCTGGCCCAGACCCTCCAGCAGCAAGAACAGGCCTCCCAGGGCCTCCGCCACCAGGTGGAGCAGCTGAGCACCAGCCTGAAACAGAAGGAGCAGCAGTTGGAGGAGGCCACCAAGGAGCTGGAGGCCACCAAGCGAGACCACTCCCAGCAGCTGGCCACTGCTGCTGAGGAGCGGGAGGCCTCCTTAAGGGAGAAGGACTCAGTCCTCCAGCAAGTAGAGGCACTGGAGAAGGAGAAGGCTGCCAAGCTAGAGGTGCTGCAACAGCAACTTCAGGCTGCTAGTGAAGCCCGGGACAGCGCCCAGACCTCAGTGACACTGGCCCAGCGGGAGAACGCAGAGCTGAGCCAAAAGGTGGAGGAACTCCATGCCTGTATTGAGGCAGCCCGCCAGGAGCAGTGTGAGACCCAGGCCCAGGTGGCAGAACTAAAGGCCCAGCTGAGGTCTGAGCAGCAAAAAGCAACTGAAAGAGAAAAGGTGGCTCAGGAGAAGAGTCAGCTCCAGGAGCAGGTGCGGGCCCTGGAGGAGTCCCTGATGGTCACCCAGGGCGGCCTGGAAGAGGAGAAGCGCAGGGCTGCAAGTGCCCTGGAAGAGCAGCAGTGTTGTATCGCCAAGCTAGAGGCAGAGACCCAGAGCCTGGTGGAACAACATAAGCAGGAACAGAAGGAGCTAGAAGAAGAGAAGGCTGGACGCAAGGAGCTGGAGGCTCGATTACAGCAGCTTGGGGAGGCCCATCAGGCTGTGACGGAAGCCCTGCGGCGGGAGCTGGCAGAGGCCATAGCCTCCCAGCGTGAGGCTGAGAGTGAATGTAAGCAGCTTGCCAAGGAGGTGGCCACATGGCGTGAGCGGTATGAGGACAGCCAGCAAGAGGAGGCCCAGTATGGTGCCATGTTCCAGGAACAGCTGATGACCCTGAAGGAGGAATGTGAGAAGGCCCGCCAGGAGCTGCAGGAGGCAAAGGAAAAGGTGGCAGGGATAGAGGCTCACAGTGAGCTCCAGATAGGCCGGCAGCAGAGTGAGCTTGCCCAGCTCCATGCCAGCCTGGCCAGAGCCCACCAGCAGGTTCAGGAGAAGGAGATCAGGGCCCAGAAACTTGCAGATGACCTCTCCACTCTGCAGGAGAAGATGGCTGCCACCAGCAAGGAGGTGGCTCGCCTGGAGGCCTTAGTGCGCAAGGCCGGTGAGCATAAGGAAACAACTTCCTCTGAGCTACTCAAGGAGCCCCCAAGGGCAGGAGACAGAGAATCTGAGTGGCTGGAAGAGCAGCCGGGGCGTCGGTTCTGCAGCACACAGGCTGCACTGCAGGCTATGGAGCGTGAGGCAGAGCAAATGGGAAGTGAGCTGGAGAGGCTGCGGGCTGCGCTAATGGAGAGCCAGGGACAACAGGAGGAGGAGCGTGGGGAGCAGGAGCGGGAGTTGGCCCGGCTAGCCCAGGAGCGGGGCCGAGCCCAAGCCGATCTTGTCCTGGAGAAGGCCGCCAAGGCAGAGCTTGAGATGCGGTTGCAGAATGCCCTCAATGAGCAGCGTGTGGAGTTTGCTACCTTGCAGGAGGCACTGGCCCATGCCCTGAAGGAAAAGGAGGGGAAGGACCAGGAGCTGGCCAAGCTTCGTGGGCAGGAGGCAGCCCAGAGAACAGAACTGGGGGAGCTTCAGCAAACCGTGGAGCAACTAAAGAAACAGCTGGCCAAGATGGAGGGGGAGCACCAGCAGTCTCTAGGGACAGCCAGTGGAGAAGACACTTGTGGGTCAGGAGCCCAGGCTGAGGCTTTAGGAAAGACCAAACGAAGAGGCCCTGACCCGGAGGCTCTGCAGGCGGAGGTGAGCAAGCTGGAGCAGCAGTGCCGCGAGCATCAGGAGAAGGCCTCCAGCCTGGAGCGTAGCCTAGAGTCTGCGCGCGCCTCCCAGGCAGAGCGGGCCGCCACGCTGGAGACTGTGCGGGGCCAGTTAGAGGAGAAGGCCCGGGAGCTGGGACGCACTCAGGACACCTTAGCCTCAGCACAAAGGGAGCTGGCCACCCTTCGCACGAAGGCCCAAGACCACAGCAAGGCTGAGGATGAGTGGAAGGCCCAGATGACCCGGGGCCAGCAGGAGGCTGAGAGAAAAAACAGTCTCATCAGCAGCTTGGAGGAGGAGGTGTCTATCTTGAACCGCCAGGTCCTGGAGAAGGAGGGTGAGAGCAAGGAGTTGAAGCGGCTTGTTGTAGCTGAGTCAGAGAAGAGCCAGAAGCTGGAAGAGAGACTGCGCCTGCTTCAGGTAGAGACAGCCAGCAACAGTGCGAGAGCTGCGGAGCGCAGCTCTGCTCTGCGGGACGAGGTCCAGACTCTCCGGGAGGAGGCGGAGAAACAACGGGTGGCCTCAGAGAGCCTTCGACAGGAGCTGGCCTCACAAGCAGAGCGAGCAGAGGAGCTGGGCCAAGAGTTAAAGGCATGGCAGGAGAAATTCTTCCAGAAGGAGCAAGCCCTCTCTGCCCTGCAGCTAGAGCACACCAGCACACAGGCCCTGGTGAGTGAGCTGCTGCCCGCCAAGCACCTGTGCCAGCAGCTGCAGGCTGAGCAGGCAGCTGCTGAGAAACGCCATCGTGAGGAGCTGGAGCAAAGCAAGCAGGCAGCTGGTGGGCTTCGGGCAGAGCTGATGCGAGCCCAGCGGGAGCTCGGGGAACTGATGCCCCTACGACAGAAGGTGGCAGAGCAAGAGCGAGCAGCCCAGCAGCTGCGGGCAGAGAAGGCCAACTATGCAGAGCAGCTGAGCATGCTGAAGGAGGCTCATGGCCTGCTGGCAGAGGAGAATCGGGGGCTGGGAGAGAAGGCCAATCTCGGCCGGCAGTTTCTGGAAGTGGAGCTGGACCAGGCCCGGGAGAAATATGACCAAGAGCTGGCAGCTGTGCGTGCTGATGCCGAGGCCCATCTGGCTGAGATGCAGCGGGAAGTACAGAGCACCGCCCGGGAGCTGGAGGTGATGACTTCCAAGTATGAGGGTGCCAAGGTCAAGGTCCTGGAGGAGAGACAGCGGTTCCAGGAAGAGAGACAGAAACTCACTGCCCAGGTAAGGCACCAAGCTCAACACCTCCTCCAAAGATTGGGCCTGAGAGACAGACGACATCGTTCCCTCTGCATCCCAGAGCTTCAGTCTTCCGCGTTAATCCAGAGTGTCTTGTCTCCCTCACTCACTGGGTGTCAGAGGAGTTGTAGCTGGCAGAGTTCAAGTCTGTTGTCCCCTATTGTCCTAAAGAAAATATCAGTAGCCTCCCCTTCCCTGAAGGCTCTGTCCCTGGAGAGTCAAACAGTGAAGGCCATCGTTCGTTCTGGAGGCACATTATGAGGTGTACCTGCAGTGGGGACCCCAGAGCCACTGGGGACTAGAACGAGCCGACTCGCACTTTACACATTACTAAAGGTCTGGCCCCTTGGGGGAGGGGGATTCTAAGAGTTTCAGTGAGGTCAGCCTGACAGCAGGAACAGTGCCTCTTTGGCCCCCATCTCACTCTGTCTCCATTGCTCCTCCCCCATGCACAGGTGGAACAGCTAGAGGTATTTCAGAGAGAGCAAACTAAGCAGGTAACGCCTGGGGTCCTTGCTAAATGCTGGCTGCTTAAGCGGTGACCAGTCTCGGTGCATGACCCTGGCTGCAGCTTGCCTCCGCCAGCTCCCGTTGTGAACTGTTTGTGAAGGGGGCAGGGTCAAGCCGTGGAATCCAGGCCCAGGCTGCCCAGGAGCGCTGGGCCCTCTCTCAGGCCTCATCCCACCCGTCCCAGGTCGGACTCTCCGCCTTCTGCACTTTCTGCCATTTGCCTGTCAGGGACGAGGGGTAGGGCAGGCTTTGTCTTTCCCATATCTAAACCAATCACAGACAATTCTTGGGATTCCTCAACCTTCAAGTCCTGTTCCAAGTTTGGGTCCTCAGTGAGGAGTCCTAGCAGAATGACCATGGCCTTCTTTCCCACAGAAGCCATAACGGTGATAAGCAAAGCATCCTTCACAGAGCAGGGAGGGTTGTGAGCTCGGGATGTCTGCTGATGGGTGATGACCCTTTGGGCCTTAACCCCAAGCGTGAAATAAGAGATGTCTGGGAGCAGGAAGGCCAAGGTTGAGAGGTGCAGGAGGGGCCTCTGCCAGAGGAGTGGTATAGTCTAGCTACCTCGCTCGCTCTCTCAAGGATTTCTCTGTGCTGCCCAGATGTCAAAGCTATTGAGCTGGTTTTCAGTGGGAGCACCCTTTCTCTGCCAGCCCTTCTACCCAGTCACCTCGGGCTCGCTGAGGAACCGGGCTTTCCTTTCTTCCTGTTACCCAAGAGGACAGTCACACTGAATACAAACAGTTAGCAAGGGAGCCCCGCCTCTCGCTTTTGCTGATCATGCTTGAGCTCCTGGAATGCCTGGAGGAGCTGGGGTGCTTGTGACTGTGATGCTCCCCCCACCCCTCCCCCTCCTGCTATTCCTCTGTGGGAATCGGGTGGGCGTGGATGTGTGCTGCCCCTGCTGTCTTCCAGCCGTCTGATATCCCACACTAACCACACTGCTAGCACCAACCCTAACAGCCTGTGAGTACTGGGAAGAGGACGGATCATCTGTGGGCTTTGCTTTGGTAGTTTCTGGGAAGGTATTGAATGAGTGTGTCTGCAACTTACAGGCAGGTCCCCTATTCCTGTCCCCAACCCAGGATGGTTGGGGCTGGGAATGGCAGCAGTAGGGTGGTGGTGAAGTGTTGGCTCTCCAGAGTAGATCTCTCCCTGCAGGCCTCTGTCTCTGCAGGTTGGGGGTGGAGGTGAGTGTGGGCAGGTGGCTCTGGCAGCACCTGAGTGTTGGGTTACCTCACTCAGGTCCTGTCCAGTTAGCCTGGGCCACAGGCCAGAGGAAGTACCCGGGTTTCTTTTTCTAAAAATATTGGGGACTGCTCTGGGAAAACCCTGTAAGTTGCCCGGACATCCAGGGGAAGGCCTCCTGAGTCTTCCTGTCTCTTTCCTCCCCTATCCCAGGTGGAAGAACTGAGTAAGAAGCTAGCTGACCACGACCAAGCCAGCAGAGTACAGCAGCAGAAGCTGAAGGTGGGACAGAAGGGAGCAGGAAGGTGCTCTCTAAGCCCTTGGGCTGTGTTGGTTGTGGGGGCAGGAGGAGGAGCGCCATGGGGACCTGGCAGCCTTAGGAGATCTGCCTGCTCAAGAACCCCCTGCATGTGCCTCCTAGGATCTCTGAAGGGAAGAACTTTGCATTACAGTAGCAATAACCATATGTGGTTATTTAAATTTAAAGTGATTATAATTAAAATTTTAGTTCCTTAGTCACACTAGCCAGTTTCCCTGCTCAGCAGTTAACTGTGTGTGGCTCGTGTCTACCATGTTGGACAGGGCAGAACATGGCCAGAAAGTCCTATTGAATAGTGCTGGCCTAGAGTTAATCATATGTAATATTATAATGCAGTTTAATATTCTTAATGTTTTCAGCGTCACCGTTGGTTTAATATATGCTTTTTTTTGCAGTCTAGGTTTCACAGCTTTTAGCTAGGAGCAAAGGAATTGGGTCCCATGGACCTGGGACTTGCTAAAGCCCTGGTGGGTTACAGGAATTGGTGGGAGCTGAGAGCTTAATTTCCCCAGCTCATTTCTGCATGCTCCACACCATGTCATGATGATGATAAACAGATGCTTGTTATACTTCTTTTGGGGGCCTTCCCGGTGCTAGATGTAAGAGAGGCAAAGCCAGATGATCCTGTCCAGTGTCTATTACAAACTAAGCACTTGGTGGCCTTGCAGGTGGACAGAGAATCAGACACAGACCCTGTCCCCAAGGAGTCTGGCCTGGAGAGGAGGCAGTGCAAACCTCACAAAAGGCCACACAGGCTTTGGAGTCAGGTGCACCAAGGGTCAGATCATACGCTGTTATTGAGTCACTATGATCCTGGCCAATTGGCTTAAATCTCTGTGCTCAATTTCTTCAACTCTGAAATGGTGATATAGTTACTTCCTAGAATCGCTCTGAGGAGAAATGAGTTCACATGTCCTGAGAGCTCCCATCTCAAGTGCCTAGCCCCGTGCTCTGCACCCAAGTGAAGGGATCAGTTCCCTTCCTCCTTGGGGAGACTGTGTACTCATGGAGAGAGAATGAGGCAGTTTGTGCTTGATCTCAGTGAAGATAGGGCTGTCAGAGCTCTGCCAGAAGTGGTGTAAACTGAGTGGGGAAGATCCTGCGGACTGTGGACCTTGCAGAGGTGTGTGGTGTTTCAGTATGCTGGAGTTGGTGGGGGTAAAAGGATTTTTCCGCTTCCTGAGAGAATATGCACGAGTCTGAAAACACCATGGAGTCCAAGAAGCTAGGGCAAGTCAGCAGCAGATTTGGATCGAGTAGCCAGACCGCCACCCCGATCAGCCTTCCACATCACATGCTTTCCAGGCGCAGGGAGGGGAAAGCCAGCAAGAAGCCCAACGCCTCCAGGCCCAGCTGAATGAGCTGCAGACCCAGTTGAGCCAGAAGGAGCAGGCAGCTGAACACTACAAGCTGCAGGTGAGGAGTCCAGTCCTGCCCCACTGTGCCCTCCCTCCTGCCTTACCCCAGCCAGCCCCTACCCACCTGTCTGCCCACACAGATGGAGAAAGCCAAGACCCATTATGATGCCAAGAAGCAGCAGAACCAAGAATTGCAGGAGCAGCTGCGGGGCCTGGAGCAGCTGCAGAAGGAAAACAAGGACCTGAGAGCCGAAGCTGAGCGGCTGGGTCAAGAGCTACAGCAGGCCGGATTGAAGACGAAGGAGACTGAACAGACCTGCCGCCACCTTACTGCCCAGGTGCGCAGCCTGGAGGCACAGGTAAGTATCTGGCTGGACAGACTCCCTTGCTCATCATAATGGATCCCTGTGCCCTCCCTTCCTAAGCCACCCTTGCCTTAGGCTTCTCTTCACTCTCCCTGGCCCTCTGCTTCCCAGGTTGCCCATGCTGACCAGCAGCTTCGAGACCTGGGCAAGTTTCAGGTGGCCACTGACGCCTTAAAGAGCCGCGAGCCCCAGGCTAAGGCTCAGCTGGACTTGAGTATTGACAGCCTGGATCTGAGCTGCGAGGGAACCCCACTCACTACCACCAGGTCAGAAGGCACCCTTCTTCCCTTGGTCTGTTGTCCATTGAGAGGCTTGTTCATAAGGCTGTATCCTGGGCACTGGGCTGTGAGATAAATAAGATGTCGTCCCTTTGCCCTTTGGAAGCTTATTCCTAGAAGAATAAAAAGGCTCCGTGGAGGTTGTCACTCCTGTTCTGAGTCTTCAAAGAAGCCATAGGTGTGTGTGCCCCGTGGCTGGACTCCCCATTGATGGAGGCTGGCACTTTGAGGGACCTTGGGAGGGTTTGAAATTGAGTACATGATCAGATTTTCATCTTAGCTTTTCCTTATAGCCAGTGTAGAAGCTGAGACTGGAAGCATTTGTTGTTATTTAACAAGACTTGTGTCAGACACTGTTAGAGACACTTGAAAAATAGTAATTCATTTAACAGATGAGACTGGAGCATAGATGGGCAGTCACTTGCTCAAGGTCCCACAGTGACAGAGCGGGCTTGGACCTGGGCAGCCTGGCTCGACTCCTTGTCTGTCACTGCTCTGGTACCTCTCTCAGATGCCGTTGTCAGTCTAGGTGAGAGTAGATGACAGATCATGGAAGGATGTGAGAGCAGAGTGGGGTGCAGTTAGGAGACTTGCTGATTTGGTTTATTAGGAGAGGGAAGCAGTAGGATTGTGCCCATATTCATGGCTGGGCAGCTTCAGTGAAGGCTGCTCCCATTCGCTGAAATAGAAGATACAGGAGGAGGGACACACAGATGAGCTTAGTTTGGGACATGTTCATTGGGGAGCAGAGGTGGGTGTCCAGAGATGTCTGGGGCAGTGGGTATATGGGTCTGGGAGTTGCCAGTATTGAGGAGTCAGAGGGCCATGGGAGTGGACTGAGGGAAGGCCCAGGTCAAGAGCGCTCCTTGGCACCTCTGAAAATTCAGCAAATGGGGTGCTTGACCTGGTCTGCTTACAATAAATGCAAGAATTTGCCACTTTGGAGCAAAGAGATGGACAAAATGCTTCCTAGCCGCAAGAATGGCATCTTATCAGGTTTCTTTCCTATAGCAAGCTGCCTCGTACCCAGCCAGATGGCACCAGCATCCCAGGGGAGCCAGCTTCACCCATCTCTCAGCGCCTGCCCCCCAAGGTAGAATCCCTGGAAAGTCTCTACTTCACCCCCATCCCGGCTCGGGGTCAGCCACCCCTGGAGGGAAGCCTGGACTCCCTGGGGGACATCTTCCCAGACTCAGGCCGGAAGACCCGTTCTGCTCGTCGACGGACTACACAAATCATCAACATCACCATGACCAAGGTCAGGCTCTGGGATGGGGGCTGCAGGACAGTAATGCTCATGTCTTCTCAAAGGCATCTTTCCAGTGGGTCCTCCACATAGCTGCAGGGCTGACCAGCCCATATCTCACAGAAGGAAAAGCTAGAATTCTAAGACCTTAGACCTCTTTTGAAGAAAAGGGCAGGACTGTAATTAGATGCCTGTCTGCTGACTGTAAGGCTGGTATCCTCTCCATGTCCAGCACTGACCCTGTACAGGCTGAAAGGAGAGAATATGGAGAAGTTGCAGCCGAACCTGTGCTTCCCAGCACATCCCGGGGGAGCCGAGATGTTGCCGCCAGGGGGCTGCCTGCCAGCCTGGGGACTCTGGCCCTTGTTTCCACATCCTGAGGTTTAGGGAGGAGAGGGGTGCCTTTGGGGCAACAGGGACACCTCTGTGTACAGGGTGCTGTCTGCTACCAAGATGCTGGAAAAGCTCTAAAAGATGGTCAGACCCTGGCAAGTGTGGGCCAGAGACGCGGAAGCCATGGGATGAGCCTGACCAGCTCAGGAGACATGAGAACCCTGGTTCTCCCACTTCCTAGCTGCTTGATCTTTGGGCCAGTTACTTTATTTCTTTGTACTTCACTTCTGAAATAGTCTGATATACTCTGCCTTCCCTCCCTCAAAGCACTGAATAGACTTAGTGAGGAAAATGGGTAGAAAAGAGTCGATACCCTCAGCACTTTGTGTGGGATTCTGGCAGCAAGGCCCATTTCTTGCAGACGTCCAGGTAAGAACTCTTGCACAGCAGTGTAGGAACATGCTGCAGGATCTGAGGGGCTTCAGGAGGGGCCACAGTGGAGGCTTCTTATAGATGCCAAGTGCCCACTCAGCCCACTACAGCAGGTCGTCCTTTCTTCCAGAAGTCAGACGTGGAAGAGCCAGACAGCGCCAACTCATCCTTCCATAGCACGCAGTCTGCCCCCGTCTCCCAGGCCGGCCCGAGAGCCTCCTCCTCCACCCAGTCTCTAGCCCGCCTGAGCTCTCCTGATGATGGCAACTCAGCTCTGCTCAGCCTGCCTGGATACCGGCCCACCACTCGCAGCTCTGCTCGCCGCTCCCAGGCTGGGGTGTCCAGTGGGGCCCCTCCAGGTAGGGACTGTTCCCTAACCCAACCCAAATATTAGACTGGAAGCAGATCCTGGCACAGGGAAATAAGCATTAAAAAACCCAAGGCTAGCTTCCTGGCTGCCTTCCTTGCAGCCTTGCCTGTCCATCGAGGGGGAATCAGAAATGCTCCCACAATGGGCCGATTCCTAGCATGATAGTGAAGCTCAGAAGCTACTAGGAGTCCTCAGGTGGTGAGAGTCGGCCAAAGGGCCAAGCTGGCGAGTGTTTTACCCTCAGATTCTTCTGAGAGGCTCTTGTCCTTTGGCGATCCCCTGGGTATCAATTCCTGGCCCTCAAGTAGTTTCTCTCAGTGTCATGGCCTCTGCCTGACCTCTCCAGAGAGAATGCAGTGACCCAGCTCCTGTATCTGCAGCTCTAAGCAGAGCCGGACTCTGGGCTACTGGGCTTGCAGTCCACAGGGGAGGTGGACAGGATGGTGGCAGCAAAGGCTGGCGAGATGCCAGGGCCAGTGGGCAACCTGCTGCCTCCACCTTCACTCTTCCCGGCCTTCCAGCCCCACTTGCTCCAATATCCCTGCCCTCCCCAGGAAGGAACAGTTTCTACATGGGCACTTGCCAGGATGAGCCCGAGCAGCTGGATGACTGGAACCGCATTGCAGAGCTGCAGCAGCGCAATCGAGTCTGCCCCCCGCACCTGAAGACCTGCTATCCACTTGAGTCCAGGGTGAGCTCTGGGGTCACCTGCATGGGACCTGCCTGCACTGGCTCACCCCTTCCTCTCTTGGCATTCCATCCCAGTGCCACTTGCTGACCCAGCTCAAGTAATAGTGCCTTTGGTCTCTGGCCTCTAGAAGAGGGCGACTAGATACCTCTAGTACAGTGGTTGGCACACTCATTAGTCAACAGAGCCAAATATCAACAGTACTTCTTCAAAATAGACTCGCCCAGGCCAAAAACCGACTTCTGCGCATGGGCCACAAAGTTTCAATCGCACTGTATGCACGCCCACGTGTGGTATTTTGTGGAAGAGCCACACTCAAGGGGCCAAAGAGCCGCATGTGGCTTGCGAGCTGCAGTTTGGTGATCATGGCTCTAGTAGAATACCTGGAAGGAAGGGAGCTCAGGGGTGAAGTTTGGGTGGGTAGGAGGTAGAGAGGTTTGCTTGGGACTCCTCTTTGGTGGTCATTGTGCCAGGGAAGACATCAGGGAGGGAGGCCTTTTGCGGTATGAAGCCTTCAGCTGTCCCACGTGCCAGGCCAGCAAAGAGAATCTGGGCCATCCTGTTGCATCGCCAACAGCCTGGGTCCATTGACCACTTCCACCCCACGCAGCCTTCCCTGAGCCTGGCGACCATCACAGATGAAGAGATGAAAACTGGTGACCCCCAGGAGACCCTGCGCCGAGCCAGCATGCAGCCAACCCAGATAGCTGAGGGCACTGGCATCACCACCCGGCAGCGCAAACGGGTCTCCTTGGAGCCCCACCAGGGCCCTGGCACCCCTGAGGTAGGAGACGTTGGCTCCTGGGTTTTATTCTAGCAGCCTACCAGGTTAGCTCACCAAGTTTGAAAGTAGATTGAAGGGGAGGCTTCTGGCCCTTGGTGGTGGGGTAAGAGGTGCTGCTGATGGGACAAGCTGATTTATAGGTCCCTCAGCTGAGATACCTGGCTTTGGATGCGAAGTCCTCTTGCTGATGTCTGCCTAATCAGCCTCTTCCCCATAGTCTAAGAAGCCCACCAGCTGTTTCCCACGACCCATGACTCCCCGGGACCGACATGAAGGGCGCAAACAGAGCACTACGGAGGCCCAGAAGAAAGCAGCTCCCGCTGTTGTTAAACAGGTTAGTTGGGGGCTGAAGGGAGACCCTAGAGCAACAGGTTGGCCTGGGAAAGCAGCAGTGAGCCTCATTTGACAGCCCCTCCCCACAGGCTGATCGCCGCCAGTCCATGACCTTCAGCATCCTCAACACGCCCAAGAAGCTTGGGAATAGCCTTCTGCGGAGGGGGGCCTCAAAGAAAGCCCTGCCCAAGGCCTCTCCCAACACCAGCAGTGGAACCCGTCGCTCTCCTCGCATTGCCACCACCACAGCCAGCGCTGCCACTGCTGCTGCCATCGTTGCCGCCACTTCTCGGGCCAAGGGCAAGGTTGGGGCACTGGCAGGGAAGAGGGAGGCTTAACTCTTAGGAACACCAGTGGAAGTATGGGACCGCTTCCAGGGCAGGCCTGCTGGGGGCTAAGCAGGTGCTCCTTGTCTTGGTCAGTGGCTTATTGAGGAGAGGAGGCAGACAACTCTACTCCTGAGAAAATCCAGAGTTGCTTAGACACATCTAGCACCTGGTAACCTGAAGGTAGCTCTGTCCAGGGCCACGCCATGGAAGGGATCCTAGTCAGGGCCATGGGAGCAGGAAGAGGTCTTCCCACGCCAGCTGGTGCAGGCTGGTGTCACAGCCACGTGACTGTTTCTCTCTTTCAGGCAAAGCACTAAAGGACCAGTACCAGTGAGTGGCCCCACCTGTGTCCCTGATGCTGCCCTTGCCTGATGCTGTCCCCTCAGTGCCTTCTCTCAGCTTTCAGGCCAACAGTGGCCAAACCCCTAGAGACAGTGATGCCTGACACACCTTGGCCTGGTACCTGGACCTTTATCAGAGCCTTCACTAGGAGAACAGATGTGTCGTCAGAATTGGCCTGGAGCCCGAACAGTCTGGGTCCTCTCCCTACCTTGCCTCCGGTTTTCACAAAGCAAAGTCACTTCTCCATGACAACGAGATGTGAGGCTGGCTTTGAGGACTGGGTCCTTGGGCCCAGCCAGTCCTCCTCAACCTCTGTATTTAGAAGGGACCATCGGAGGAGCAGGCCCTGGTCCCTGCTGTTGCTGGTGGCTAGCCTTACCAAGGGCCCCTGTTAAAGTCTATGGTTGGGCATTGACCTAGTAGGAGCACCTGGGGATAAGGTGTTCCCATCCATCCAAGGGCAGTTACCCAGAGGATGCTCTTTTCCATGACCGCCAGGCTTGCTGGGGTGGGGGAGGGTGGGGACAGCTCATCCCCCACCTTCTCTAGACTTGTACTGGGGTGGGATTTGGATTGATGGGAAGGTTTTTAAGGGCCAGGGATGGATCTTTTCTAAATGTTATTACTTGTAAATAAAGTCTATTTTTCTCCCTTGGCTGCTAAGCTGCCTGATCTGTGTGGGAAAAGCCCAGAGGGGACTCTGGGCTTGTGAGAGCATACTTTGTTCCTGCTCAGTCTTCAGACCACCTACCTTCTTTCAAGTCCCTTCTCCTGGCCTCTGCTCATGGAGCAGTATGGGCTGTCTTTTTCTGAGGGCCTCTGTCCCCTGAATCTGGTTTTGTCTTTAACTTCTGAATGGTACTCTTCCCATAGTCCCTCTTAGAATGGGCCAAGTTCTGTGAATGGGAGAATGGCCTCAATCAGAAGATGTCAGCTTGCCTCCACTGAAAAACACCTATGAATGCCCATTGTGGGCCTTGCTAGGTATAACAAAGACACAGCTGTGGCCCTAGCCAATCTGGCTCAATGGATAGAGTGTCGGCCTGTGCATAGAAGGGTCCCGGGTTTGATTCCTGTCAAGGGCACATGCCTGGGTTGCCGGCTCGATACCCAGTGGGGGACTTGCAGGAGGCAGCCGATCGATGATTCTCTATCATCACTGATGTTTCTATCTCCCTCTCCCTTCCTCTCTGAAGTCAATAAAAATGTATTTTAAAAAAAAAGATACAATTGTGTATCAGAAGCAGCCTCTGCCCAATCTATTGGGGGAGGGAGACAACACAGGCTAGCTTAGATATTGCAGGTTCGGTTCCAGACCACTACAACAAAGTGAATATTGCAATAAAGTCAGTTACAAAATATTTTGGTTTCCACTGTAGTCTATTAAGTATGCAGTAGCGTGTCTAAACAACGTACATTAACTAAAAAACACATCATAGCTAAAAAATGCTATTCACCATCTGAGCTTTCAGTGAGTTGTAATCATTGCTGGTAGAGGGTCTTGCCTTGATGTTGGCTGCTGATAAGAGCAGAATGGCTGAGGGTTGGAATGGCTGTGGCAATTTCTTAAAATAAGAAAATGAAGTTTGCTGCACTGACTTTCACAAATAATTTCTCTATAGAGTGCAATGCTGTTTAATAGTATTTTTATCTACAGTAGAACTTCTTTTAAAATTGGAGTCAAGCCCTAGCCGGTGTTGTTCAATTGGACACTGTCTCATGCACCAAAAGGTTGCTGGTTTATGGTCAGGGCACATGCCCAGGTTGCAGGCTTCATCCCTGGTAGGGAATGTGCAGGAGGCAGCCAATTGATGTTCTGTTCTCACATCCATGTCTCTCCAAAAACAAAACAGCAAAAAAATTTTAAAAAATTGGAGTCAATCCTTTTTATTAAAAAAAAATTGATTTTGAGAGAGAGAGGAGGGAGAGAGAAACATCAATGTGAGATGCATTAATCGGTAGCCTCCTGCACATGGCCTGACCAGGGATCAAACCCACCATCACCCTTTGGTGCATGGGACGACACTCCAACTGAGCCATGCCAGCCAGGGCTGGAGTCAGTCCTCCAAACCCTGCTGCTGCTTTATCATCTAAGTAATATTCTAAATCTTTTGTTGTCATTTCAACAAATCTTCACAGCATCTTCACCACTAATAGATTCCACCTCAAGAAACCACTTTGCTCATCCACAAGAAGCAACTCTTCATCCATTAAAGTTTTATCATGAGATTGTAGCAATTCAGTTACATCTTCAGGCTCCACTTCTAATTCTCTTGCTATTTCTTTTTTTTTTTTAATATATTTTATTGATTTTTTACAGAGAGGAAGGGAGAGCGATAGAGAGTTAGAAACATCGATGAGAGAGAAACATCCATCAGCTGCCTCCTGCACACTCCCCACTGGGGAAGTGCCTGCAACCCAGGTACATGCCCTTGACCGGAATCGAACCCGGGACCTTTCAGTCCGCAGGCCGACGCTCTATCCACTGAGCCAAACCGGTTTCGGCCTCTTGCTATTTCCACATCATATAAAGTTACTTCCTCCACTGGAGTCTTGAACCCTCCTAAGTCACCCATGAGGGTTGGAATCAACTTTTTCCAACTCCTGCTAATGATGATATTTCACCTTTCCCCATGAATCACTAATGTTCTTAGTAAAGAATAGTGAATCTTTTCCAGAAGGTTTTTAATTTACCCAGATCCATCAGAGGAATTACTATGGCAACTATCGCATTATGAAATGTATTTCTTAAATAATAAGACTTGAAAATTGAAATTACTCCTTGATCCACAGATTGCAAAATGAATGTTAGCAGCATGAAAACATTAATCTCGTTCATTTCCATCAGAGCTCTTGGGCGACCACGTGCTTGTCAATGGGCAGCATTATTTTCAAAGGAATAGTTTGTTCTGAGCAGTAGGTCCCAAAAATATTCAATAATTCATATTGTAAACAGATGTGCTATCATATATATAGGCTTTGTTGTTCCATTTCTAGAGCACAGGCAGAATAGATTTAGCATAATTCTTAAGAGCCCTAGGATTTTCAGAAGGGTAAATGAGCACTGACTTCAACTTAAAGTCAGCAGCTGCATTAGCTCCTAACAAAGTCAGCCTGCCCTTAAAAAAATATTTTTGGTACTGATTTTAGAAAGAGAAACATGGATCAGCTGCCTTCTGCACCCCCCCTACTGAGGACCAAGCCCCCAACCTAGACATGATTATGCTCAACCAACTAAGCCACAATGAACGGCCAGGGCTCAACCTGCCCTTTGAGACTTTAAATCCAGGCATTGGCTTCTCCTCTCTAGCTGTGAAATTCCTAGATGGCATCTTCTTTGATTAGAAGACCGTTTCATCCACATTGAAAATCTGTTATTAAGAGTAGCAATCTTGCCCTAACCGGTTTGGCTCACTGGATAGAGCATCGGCCTACAGACTGAAGAGTCCCAGGTTCGATTCCGGCCAAGGGCATGTACCTTGGTTGCAGGCACATCCCCAGTGGGAGGTGTGCAGGAGGTGGCTGATCAATGTTTCTCATCGATGTTTCTAGCTCTCTATCCCTCTCCCTTCCTCTCTGTAAAAAATCAATAAAATAATTTTTTTTAAAAAGAGAGAGTAGCAATCTTCATTAATGATCTAAGCTAGATTTCCTGGATAACTTGCTGTAGCTTCCACATCAGCACTGGCTGCTTCACCTTGCACTTCTGTTATGGAGATGGCTTCTTTTTTTTTTTTGGAGGTGGCTTCTTAAACTTCATGAACCAACCTCTGCTAGCTTCCAATTTTTCTATTGCAGTCTCCTCACTTCTCTCAGCCTTCACAGAATCAAAGAGTTGGGGCCTTGCTTGGGTTAGGCTATGGTTTAAAAGAATGTGGTTGGTTTCACCTATCTAGACCACCAAAACTTTCTCCATATCAGCAGAAAGACTTTCATTTTCTTATCAATGTGTTCCCTGGAGTAGCACTTTTAATTTTCTTCAAGAACTTTTCCTTTGCATTCACCACTTGGCTATTTGGTGTAAGAGGGAGGCCTAGGTTGTTGCCTGTCTGGGCTTTCGACATGCCTTCCTCACTAAGCTGAATCATTTCTAGCTTTCGATTTAAAGTGACATACAGATGACTCTTCCTTTCACTGGACATTTAGAGGTCACTGTAGGGTTATTACTTGGCCTAATTTCAATACTGTTATGTCTTGGGGAATAGGGAGGCTCAAGGAGAGGGGGAGAGATAAGGAATAGGCAGTCAGAACACACACATTTGTCAATTAAGTTTACCATCTTATATGAGCACGATTCATGGCACCCCAAAAACAGCCACAACTGTAACATCAAAGACCACTGATCACAGATCACAACAAATAAAATGATGATGAAGTTTAAAATATTTCAAGAATTACCAAAATATGACATGAAGTGAACAAATGCTGTTAGAAAAATAGTGCCAATAGACTTACTTGACACAGGGTTGCCACAAACGTGCGATTTGTAAAAAAAATGCATGAACTGTGAAGCACAATAAAACGAGGTGTGCCTATATAAATATATAGCATTAAGTTGACAGACTGTGGCCTGAGCTGACAGCCTAGACCTAAATGAAGAGGTGGCGTTTCAACCAGGCTTGAGTTCACCTGTCAGGATGGTGAGGCAGAGGGAGTCCTCTGGAGGCTTCTTGAGTTGGAGGCACGAGTGTCCTCAGCCCAGCCTGGGAAGGGAAGGCAGACAAGGATCAGGGCCGTGGGGGAGGGATATCTGTCACTTTCCTCGAGGCCACGCCTCCTCTGCTTAGTCTGAAGTTCTTTGTAGTTCCACCTTGGGCCTGGGGTCTTGGGGGAGTGGTGGTCCTTAGCTGGAGACTGCTCGGGGCATAGCCCACCCTTTCCTCCCCACACTGGAGCAGAGCTCCGCTCATCCCTGGAAACCTCCCCTCAGGTTCCTCACCAAGAGATCGGCCAGGACAACGTGGCGCTGGACAGTGTACTCAGGGTCCGTGAAAACACAAGAGAAGTTGGTGTGGCGCAAGGCAGGGCTCAGCTCCTCCAGCATCAAGGCCTTCTTCAGCTGAGTGCTGGCACCCCTGTGCTCCCGGCTGCAGCAGAGAAGAAAGGCCATGAGAGGATGGCAGGAGGAGGCCTCCCTCCTGTGGGCCTCATCCCCATGCCCCTCACCTGGTGCTGCCCTCCTGCAGCCCGTCTGGGAGGTGCTCGATGAAAGAACCATTGCCCAGCCAGTAGAGAATGCTGAAGTGGTGGAAGCGGCTACAGGCGGTACAGGACAGAGTCAGCGTTCCATCTAGGAGCACAAGTGGCTGTCAGCCCTCAGCCTTTCCGCAGAGCAGCCCCCACCCTCTCTTCTGTGGTCTGCCCACCCTCCCCAGCTCCCCAGCGCCACAATTCAGGAACCTAGAGTGCTGCTCGGCACACCACCCAGGTGCAAAAGTCCATTAAAGCAGAAGTGCACTTGTCTCCCACGAGGCCCAGGGCTGAGCGAGAGTTGGGGGTAGGTCCTTGGTTCCAGCGATAATTCCTGAGCTTGTTTATTCAGGAGACCTACTGCCCAGCTTCAGTGACTAGAACCCCCAGCCAAGGGGGCAGCCCTACTGGGGCCACTCCTCCTGAGGTGGCCAGAAGCAAGTGGGCTCTGAGAGGAGGGCAGGGCCTGGGAGCCCACGGCAGTCCGGCTCTGCAGCTTCTCGCCTTTCCTTGTCTGAATACTCTCTGTTCTACTCGATAGGGAGTCTCTTGGGAGCAGGGCCCCGTGACCATGCTCAGAATGCTGGGTGGGAGACGGAACGCTGAGTGCTCAGCCAAGCTGGCCAGGTTGGTAGTGGGCTACATGGCAGAAGGGCAGGGGGTATATTCAGGAGTCAACCCCACCCCTGGACCCTCTGTGCTAACAGCCTCCCTTCTAACCACTGTGACCTCCTGGGCTTTCTTCAGAATTGTTCCTTACTTAGTGAGAGTCCATCTTCTGGCCAGGTCACCTCCAATGCTGGGCACTGCTTAGTTGTGGGGAGCGCTGAGGGGCGGGAGGAGGAGGGGTCTTTTGTGATCCCAGCTGAGACTGCAGCAGCTGTGACGGCCTGGGGTATAGGTGTGGCTCCCGCCAAATGAGAGACGATGTGGGCACACAGGAACAGGAACAGGAACCACAAAGGGCTGGAGTCTGAGGAAAGGACAGTCACGGAGATCAGCAGCTGCCGGCTGCCTGGGAATGCTCAGCACCCGGGCTCAGAGCTTAGCTGAGGGACTTGCTGCCTGGACAGCTCTGGCTGGAGATTCCTGGGCTCTGCTTGGGGAATTGGAGGGGCAGAAGGAGCCTCAGCTCCTGCCTCCCGGCCCTTTTTGAAAGGAGCACGGGGAGGCTCTGGAATGGAGCCAGAGCCACAGCGTCTGGACAGAGGCCGAAAAGAGCGCAGTGGAGAGGGGTCACCTGGGAGTAAGGCTTGGGGCAACCCACGGCTCCATTCTGTTCTCAGACCACTCCCACCCCCGCGTTCT
>NW_006288854.1:386712-392472 GCF_000327345.1 Myotis davidii
GCCTCCCAGGGACCTGTAGCTCATCGCGCTCATCCTGGAGCAGCTCAAAAGCAGCGGCTTCCGCAGGGACTACCTGGCCAACGTGGCCACCAAACCAGCTTACCAAAATCTGAGGCAGAAAAAAAAAAAAAGAATTAGAAGATGGCCTAAGATCCCAACCGTATTTCCTGCAGATCCCACAGCCCTGCCTCGATCTGGCTCGCAGGGGACTGCCTGGCACTACTATTCACTCGGTCCTGTCCATCTGTCCCCACCGGCAGCTCCTGGAAGGCAGGCATGTGGCCGAGGCTGGAGCTCTTCAGCACCCAAAGCTGGAGGGTCATCTAGGGACAGTCTTTCCTCGCCCGAGCTCTGTTAACATACTATGCAACATGCTAGTTTCCAGTGCACGCTAACCCCTTCAGTACAGACACAGAAACACATGCAAAGGGGGGTCAGGGACTTACCCAGCCAGAAGGGAGATAAAGCTCTCCTCACCACGGAGCTGTTCTGGGAAGGGCAGGATCCAGGGAAATCATGCTGGGAAAGCACTGGCCCCTATTTCACTTTCACTTTGATTCTAACAGAGAATCTAAAGCAGGCTGAGGTACTGGAAGCTTCCTGCTATTTCCTACAGCCCTTACTCGCCAGCCAGCATCAGACTGGGTACGTACGGTCTTTAATCCACCCACATCTGTAACCTTCAGGGTCACAAAGGGGATGGGACCAATGAAAGTCTCTCACAGGTCAATCCTTCCATCCCAGCGAAGGGTCAGGACTTTAGTATCCATCTTTGCTCTTCAGAGCCAGATCTTTGCTTCTATGAGCAGGCCTCCTGCTTCCTCCTTCTGTTATGTTGCTATTCAAGGGAACAACTCTTGTAGGTACTGGGGACTCCAACGTGTTAGATCACTTTGACCATTTCATGTTCAATGGCACCCGAGTCTATCCACATCCAGACCTTTCTCAGGCTCCCCACTCCCCTAAACCAACACCCACCCAGAGTCACGATGAACTTTTCTCACTTCTCTCATCCCAGAGCTACAGGTCTAGGTTCCCCGGAAGTCTAGGTTCCCCATACCTGGCTCCCAAGCCGTCTGAAGAGCCCTATTCCGGAATCACCATTCCGAGCGCCACGGCGCGGTTCCACTCTGCTTTTCCGTGAGCCCCGCCGCGGGAACTGCGCCGAGAGTACTTCCCAGACTTGTCTGAAGGACCTCGCAGAGCCACGCTGAGAACTTGAAACAGGAGCTGGAGCCCTGGTGCTAAAAGGAGGGCATTCCCTGGGAAGAGGGGGATGGCCCCACACTGGCTTAAGCAGCACCCCAGTCTAGCTGCTGACAGGGCAATAGAGCTGGGACGGTGGCAGAGGCAGGACTGGTGGGCAGTGAGTGAGGCCCTCACTGTCAGGGTCATGGAGGCAGAACGATCCGGAGGAGGACTGGTGATCCATGTATCAAGTGTGAAGGACAAAACCTGAGTGACTGGGGTTTGTGACTTCTGTGGTCAGGAGGATAGGAGAGCTGGGGACAGAGCCAGGGAGGCCAGGACACAGGATTGACTTTAGAGGATGTCTGCTGCAATCCCAAGGGGGTGTTACTGGTGTGGAAACCAGACTCATGTTCCTCATTTAGAGGCAGGAGACAAAGCCATGAATTCTGCTCTCCAGAGCTCTACTTGGCATTTTTTAACTCTTGGTCTCTCCCCACCAGCTGCTAGGCTGCAGGACACAGGGAAACTCCTTCCAGCACCCCCAGCAGTTAAGTCAGGAGGCAAGGCTGCCTGGGGCTCCAAGACACAGTCCTTTGGGGCTTGGGGGTGAGGAGAGGGAGAGAATGGAGGTGGGATTCTACTTCAGAGTCACCAAGACTAGAGTTGGGCCACTGGGAGGTCCTAGGGCTCAGGACTGGTGAAATATAAAAAGAGTCTTGGACAGTTGGCTGCAGCTTCTCACATGAGACTGATGTGGGGATTGGATGATCCCTGGACCCTTCAATCAGCCCCCAGTTCACTCTGAGAATGGCATGAAAGGTGGGGGACTGTGGGAAGCCACAGCCGGGTAAGACAGCCACCGTTGAGAATGGCCCTGAGAAGGGGGGATGGCAGGGAACTGACCTCGAAGTGGTGAGGACACAACCACCCAGTGATGCCCCTGGGCCCCTTCTGCCACAGGACAGGAGCCCAGCATTCCACCACTCCCCGGGTGCTGAGCGGGGCCAACCCTCAAACAGGAACAGCAAAAGGCAGCCAAGGCAAGGCATCCCCGGGGACCCCAGGGAAGGAGGTGGGAAGAAGAAAAGCAAGATGATGTTCAGCTTTCCAACCCAGCTCATGGAGCTTTATTCAGAATGGAGTGACAAGATCCTTCTTGGTTCTTACTGCCCTTGAAGGGATAGGCCCAGATGGGCCGTATTTCCTAGGAGCCCCATGTTTACCCTCCCACGTCCTCACAACTCCTAGGACCAGGGCTGGGCCTCCCTGGAACCCCTTTTCAGAAGCCATACTCACCTGGGCCTCCCCCACCTACTACCTACCCCACCAACTTCCACGGCCAGGCCCATGAACAACAAAGCTGACGCAGGGACATTCTCTGGCTGGGAATCCCCTGCCAGCTTCAAGGGAACAGTCTCATGTCTGTCACAATCCCTCTGCCGCATCCACTCAGACGCACGCACACATTCACACAGGCTTTCCGGGAAGGAAGTGATGTGGCTGAATGGCCTGTGGTATATACTGCCACTTCCGGGCACAAGGGGCCCTCCATCATTGCAGCTCCCAGGGCCTCCGTTCTGGCTGGGGGCAGGGCTGCTCCGGGCAGGTCACCCAAACTGCTCCTGCCCCCAAACAAACCCTCAAGGCATTCTGCGGTCCCAGGGCTTCCCTCGCTGGAAAAGTCACCAGATCCCACTTGCCTCCACCAGCCCATGGCTCCTGGGCAGGGGACGGCAGGAGATGCCTCACCACACAGGGCTCCCTGTGGCAACAGGGGGGGCGGGCTTCAGCTCTTCCACGCTGAGCGCGCTGGGCTTGAGCCCCTTCGAGGGAAGGAGATGGGTGGGCTGAGGCTCTCAGCCAGAGGTGAGGAGGCTCCTTTAAACCAGAAAGGTGGTGGCTCTGCTCCCGCCCTGCTCAAGCAGGAGGATCAGGCCTGCAGGAGTTGGGGCAGTTCCTATGCTCCACAATAAAAAAGGTTTTTAAATATATTCATCAAAATAGTTTTCTTTTAAAAAGCCCCCACTGCTGACAGCCCACTGGCTAGCTCGCCATCATATCCCTCCCATGCCCGGACACAGCCAGGAGGGTCCTGAGTGGCCCAAGTGCCCCTTTGAGTCTTTCCCACCCAGGAGGTCTTGAAGGGCAGGGAGGAGTGTGCCCTGAGGTCCATGGTGGGTAGATTCTCTTCTGCCTGATTACTCGAGGCCCAGGATGTAGTTGATGCCTTGTACCAGGCCAATGATGACAGGCTGCCAGGCTACCAAATAGCGAAGCCAATCCAGCAGTTGCCCGTACATGACGTGGGGCCTCTCCCAGCTGCCGGTGTGTTAAAGGAAAGAGGCCATGCTTAGAGCTGCTAAGGCTGGTCTAGGGATGGTCATGGAGGGTTTGCTCACATCCTCCCTCCCGGGGACTGCCCACACTTTAAGCAGCTTTCTAGAAAGCCCCACCAGCCTTTCCATGTTGGAGTAAAGGGCTGAAACTAAGCTCTCCATGACCGACATGCAAAGAGGGTCGCCCATGGAACAACTTCTCTGAGATGGACTGGCAGTGAGAGAACACAGCCTGAGGCCAGGGACACTGGCTGCAGGGAAGCTGGGAGTTAAGTAAGGCAGCCCTGAAGGTTCTTGTAATGTCCAACTGGAAGGCTTTCTAGGTCAAGGAAGAGGTTGAGTCTAGAGAGAGGCAGAAGGGAGCACAAGGCTGGTCACAGAGGATAATCCCTGGCAGAGGCCCCAAGGAATCCTCATCCAGGGGCACGAAGCACCTGACCCTACTGAGGCCAAACGGTTCTGGAGATAGTTCCCCTCCTTCCACTTTACAGCTAAACACTGGGCAAGACGCCTGGAAAAGGAGCCTGGGATTCCCGGTCTGGGGAAAGCACTGGGGGGAGGGAACCTCTTGAAAGGCATCAGAAAGGGCAGCTTGGCCTAGTCTCTGAGAACTAAGGGAAGCTCCAACCATCAGCTTGACCATGGAGTTATTACTTGTTCCTAAACTAGTCCCTGCAAGAATGAAGTAAGGAACCTAAAAGGGCCTGTCTCCTGTTCAGGGCGTGTACTGGGAATACAGTGGCTCCCACACAGCCCAGCTAGTGTACTGGGGACAGAGAAAAGGGCAGCTGAGAGGAGAGGGGAGAGAGCTGGATCTCTGTATCCCAGGGGAAGTGCAGGGACGGGCAGAGCATGGCTAGCACTTTCCAACGATCAAGCTGTGAGAAGAATGAGGAGGGTGAAGGTACAGGATGAGGAGGGAAGGCTGGCAGGGGAGGAAGTGATAGTTCAGAGGAGCACAAGTCCTGTGTTGATAGCTGATGGGGACAGGGAGTCCCTCAGCCACCCCTGCACCTACAGGCCCTACACAGGCACAGAGCTGGTCTCTAGCCTGCATGTCATAGATAAGGCATCATCATGCATTAATTATATCACCTAAACAAGTATCCAACATCTAACTGTTTCATCTGTAAAATGAGGATATCACCAGGTCATAAAGTTGCTAGAGAAGACAATGAGATGCATATGAGTAGAACACTTAACACAGTGCCAGGTACACAGTAAGCAAGCAGGAAGCGGCAGCTTTAAGGGTTCTAGAACTATGATGAGAAGCTGAGGCATTAGCCCTGTGCCA
Source organism: Myotis davidii (assembly GCF_000327345.1). Lineage (NCBI taxonomy): Eukaryota > Metazoa > Chordata > Mammalia > Chiroptera > Vespertilionidae > Myotis > Myotis davidii. Next base: position 391,534 of record NW_006288854.1, read on the forward strand.
TGTCCCATCCCCAACTTACTTACACTTGAGGCTAAACAGAATGGTGGACATGTACGGGGGGGAGAGGGGGGAGCTCCATGAGGACCCAAATGCAGGGTCACACTGGCCAGTGCTTGCTTCCCACTGCCCACTCCCAAAGAATGCAAAATAAGGATACGGGTTGCTGAACATCCTCTTGAGGTCTACCTTCTCTTTGCAGTAGGGACACGTCTGTTTCTTTCCCACAATGCACCAGCCGCGAATGCAGAACTCGTGGAAACTAAGCACCACTGGTCAAGGGAAATACTGTGGACAGCCTGCGTGGCACCCAGCTCTGTGCTGATCTTCAAGCTGCCCATATACTAGCTCTGGAGAAAGGTTCCAAGCCTGGCTTCCCCTCTTATCTGCTATATAATATTAGGCAAGTCCCTTCTCTCTGACTCTTTGCTCATATATGAAACAAGAATAATAATCTCTACCTTACAGGATTGTTAGGGGGCAAAATGGGGATAATATAATACATGGCACAAAATGGGAGCTGAGCAAGGACATGACAAATCTTAGAAAAGTTATTCAGGCCCTAACTGGTTTGGCTCAGTGGATAGAGCGTCGGCCTGCGGACTGAAGGGTTCCGGGTTCAATTCCGGTCAAGGGTATGTACCTTGGTTGTGGGCACATTCCCAGTTGGGGATGTGCAGGAGGCAGCTGATTGATGTTTCCCTCTCATCAATGTTTCTAACTCGCTATCCCTCTTCCTTCCTCTCTGTAAAAAATCAATAAAATGTATTTAAAAAAAACAATACTGTTAACAACTTTATACTCATAAATTGGAAAACTTAAAAGGGCTAATTTCTTGAAAATGGCAAACTACTCAAACGTAGCCAAGATGAAAGAGATTATTTGAATAATCCTATAATCACTAAATAAATTAAACAAGTGATTAAAAAACTCTCCTGAAAA
>NW_006288854.1:392532-393003 GCF_000327345.1 Myotis davidii
GCAAGGCCAGCAATCCTATGTGACCACCCCTCCACCCCTATGATATGACCACGTTTAATCTTTATTATCTCCTAAAATCCCTATCTTATTGGGGGTTAGAGCTTCAACAGATGAATTTTGGGAGGACACAACTCAGTACATAGCATGGACACACAAAAGGCACTAGGAATACTGCAGTGAACATATCAAGCTAGTAAGGCCTAAGAACTAGTTCTTTAAAAAGAAGGAATCACACATACACACATATACACACTCACATATACACACACACATACACACACACACACACACACACACATATATATATATATATTTTTTTTTTTTTTAAAGAAGAGTTATTCAGGGGGATCTGATTCTGAAACTGAGGAATCCAATTAGAGGATGCTCTTCCTGTGACCCTCCAACCTTGGGGCACCTAGTGCAGCTTCAGGCTCCTTCCTGATCTGCCAGGCTATGAACACCGTTTACATA
>NW_006288854.1:393064-396335 GCF_000327345.1 Myotis davidii
ACTTCTGGGTGTCAGCTCCTCTAACACTGAACATCACCCAAATGTCTACCCTCTTGTGACTCTCCTACACTCATGCCCCCTTCCCTCCCTGACTGCAGTGTGCATGAGACCCAGGAGCTCCAGATGGATACACATGATTGCAAGACAGCCTGTACGTGTTCTCGATGATGCCCTCTTCACTGACATCCACAAAGATCTGCTGCCCACACACGGCACACATGCTGTCCGAGAGGTGTTTGGTAGGCATGCCTGACTCGCTGTAGAACTGGGAGAGAAGAGCACAAGGAAAAGATAGGAAATATGTGAGAATCAACCAAAGTGGGAAGCTACCAAGGAGGCCTTAGGTCTTCCAGAGAGAAGGCAAAGTGGCAAGGGAGGTCAAAGAGCTAGAAAACATTTCTATACAGTAAACCGACCTCATCCTTGTTGGGTGAATGAGGAGAAAGGGACAGACCAGAGATGGGTCAGGAAGTCAAACCTAACAGGACCTGAAGACTGGGATGGGTTAACATCAGGGACAAGGAGAATGTGAGGGAGAAGGGCTCAGGGTGGTGACCAGGAGCTATGTCAGGTAGGCCATGCTGTGGCCAGACTATGATGCTAGCAGACATGGACAACATCTCTAAGATTCAAAAGAGCAATATCCAGAGCATGGTGGTGATAAGGGTGTTCTCAGACACTTGTGGCTGCAGCAAAGGAGGTGCAATCCTTTCGGGCAGCATTTGGCATAATATCTCATACTGTCACACACTTTAGCCATTAATTTCACTTCAAGGAATTTAAGGAAATAAAAACAAATGTCAAAAAGCTTCATGCAACCCTGGCCAGTGTGGCTCAGTTGGCTGAGCATTATCCCATGCACTGAGTGGTTCAATTCCTGGTCAGAGCACATGCCCGGGTTGTGAGCTTGACAGTCAATGTTTCTCTCTCCCTCTCCCTTCCTTTCTCTTTAAAAGTGAATAAAAACATTTAAAAAAAAGCTTCACCATATAGATATTCATTTAGGCATTATTTATAATTAAAGAAGCAAAGAGTTTCATAATTCCTCTAAAAGTTAAACAAGAATCACCACATGACACAGCAATTCCACTCCCAAAAATGAAAACGGACTAAACACATGCTTGTGTGCTAATGCTCATCACAGCACTACTCACAATAGTGAGAGGTGGAAACAATCCCTGTGTCCATCAATAAACAGGTGTAGCCCTAACCGGTTTGGCTCAGCGGATGGAGCATCGGCCTGCGGACTCAAGGGCCCCGGGTTCAATGCCGGTCAAGGGCCCCGGGTTCAATTCCGGTCAAGGGCCCCGGGTTCAATTGTGGTCAAGGGCATGTGCCTTGGTTGTGGGCGCATCCCCAGTGGTGGGTGTGCAGGAGGCAGCTGATCGATGTTTCTCTCTCATTGATGTTTCTAACTCTCTATCTCTCTCCCCTCCTCTCTGTAAAAAATCAATAAATCAATAAAATATATTTAAAAAATAAATAAACAGGTGTATAAACAAATGTGATATGTCCACCCAATAAAATATTGTTCAGTCATTAAAATAATGAAGTTCTGACACATGCTACAACACACATGAACCTTGAAAACATTATGCAAGGTGAAATAAGCTGACACAAAAGAACAAATATTATATGACTCCATATATAAAATATCTAGGATAGATAAAAATAGATAAAAAAGATCACTCTGTCTTCTGTGTGAAAAATGAATTGGAGATGAGGCAAAAAGGCTTTAGAAAGACCAGCTAAGAGACCATTATAATTCTCTAAAAGCAATGGATCATGGAGGCTATACTAAGGTGATGGCTTGGGCTAATTTGATGGCAGTAAAAACTTCTCTCAGACTGATGATGTCTAATAGACCATTGAATAATAACATTCTACTGTTCAGAAAACAGTTTTGGATTAGAAATCTGGAATCCCTGGACAAAGAAAAGTGAACTATCCAGGTTAAGAGTAGAAAAGATGACTTAGATTTGAACTTAGAGGAACAATAACATTTAAGTGAAAGAAAAATTAGCAGAAGAAACAGAAAATACCAGTGACAAAAAGAAAACCAGGACTGGGTAATGTTGTGAACTCTGCAAAATGCTTTACATTAACCTATTCCTTACAATTCTGTAAGACTGGTAGTATTACTACAGCTAAGAAAACAAGACCAGAGAGGTAAAGTAACTTGCTCAAGAGTACACAGCTAGCCCTGGCTGGGTAGCTCAATGATTAGAGCATCATCCTATGCACCAAAAAGGTTGTGGGTTTGAAACCTGGTCAGGGTGCATACAGGAGGCAACTGATCAATGTTTCTCTTTCTCTCTCCTTCGCTCCCTTACTCTCTGTCTAAAGGCAGTAACAACATAGAGACATATGTAATACTTTCAACAATAAAGATTAAAAGAATAAATTTTAAAAAGAGAGAGATTATAGCTAATTAAAAGTGGATTAGAACTTGAAACTAGGTCTGACTCTTTCCACTACTTTAAACCAGATGAATGGCTAGTCCTGTCTTGATGCTATCTGGGCCACTGATGATCCAAGAGGTAACTCTGGGGCACAAGAACTTGCTTAGAAGATAGAAAATGTGAGGTTAAAAAAAAAAAGTGTGAGATAGAGCTTTGGCCAGTGTGGCTCAGTTGATTGGAGCATCGTCCTGTACACCAAAAGGTTGCAAGTTCAATTCCCAGTCAGGGACATATCCAGGTTGCAGGTTCCAGCCCCAGTCCGAGCAAAAACAGGAGGCAACCAATCAATGTTTCCTCTCCTCTCCCTTCCCTTCCCCTCCCCTCCCCTTGCCTCCCTTCCGCTCCCATCCCCTTCCCTCCCCTCCCCTCCTCTCTTCTCCCCTCTCTTCTCTAAAAGTCAATAAACATATCTTCAGCTGAGGACTAAAAGAAATCCACAAAAAACAAAAAAGTGTGAGGTACACCCACTGGAGCATGAACAGTGTGTGTTACTGCCCTGCCTGGAAGAAGCCCCAGAAAATAAGCTTATTTCACAATCAAGGAAACCATACTGACTGGCTGTCACAAGTTTATGATCTCATAGTGACCAGATGGGAAAAGAACAAACATCCAAGGTTCCCTAGACTCATCATCTACACTAATAAAATAGAAAAATGGTAATTGGCGTACGACGCTACCCTTTTCATTGGCTAATCAGGGCTATATGCAAATTAACTGCCAACTAAGATTGGCAGTTAACTGCCAACAAGATGGCGGTTAATTTGCATATGTAGGCACAATGCAGGGAGGCGAAAGGGAAAGCAGGAAGA
>NW_006288854.1:396500-404484 GCF_000327345.1 Myotis davidii
GTTCCCTTGCCCAGGCCTGAAGCCTGGGTCAGAGGCGTCAGGCTTGGGCGGGGGGTGGAGCAAGCGATCAGAGAGAGATGGGAGTCCCCTGCCCAGGAATGATTCCTGGGCCAGACGCCTCAGGCCTGGGCAGGGGCCAGAGCCAGTGATCGGGGGGAGATGGGGTTCCCCTGTCCAAGCCTGACATCTCTGGCGGAGGCGTCAGGCCTGAGCAAGGGGCCGATCCTGTGATTGGAGGGTGATAGGGGTCAACGCCTGCGGGCTCCCAGTATGTGAGAGGGGGCAGGCTGGGCTGAGGGACACTCCCCCCCCCCCCACACACACACCCAGTGCATGAATTTCGTGCACCGGGCCCCTAGTAAGAAGATAATTACTTAAGTTCATATTACAAGTTTCTCCATGTGAAGACAAACCAAAGAGCTACTCTACACTAAGAACAGTGAAAAGGAATTGAGAATGCTTGCTAATATACTTACAAAGCCTCCTGGTTTCATTTCTAAGAACCCCGAGCCGAATAAATCACACATCTCTTTAGGTCAAACCACCCTCAAAGGGGAACCACGCGATGACTAAAACGAGTTCCTGACATGGTAAGCAGAACAGCTCCAACATCAACTATGACTTTCTGGGGTAGCCATGACCACAAAATGTACAAAAGACTATGAAAAATGATCAGGACTGAACATATGGTCTATCCATACAGTGGAATATTATTCAGACTTAAAAAGGAAGAAAATTCTGATACATGCTACAACATGGGTGAACCTTGAAGACATTATGCTAAGTGAAATAAGTAAATCACAAAAGTCTAATATTGCACGAGTCCACTTATATGAGGTACCTGCAGTGGTCAAATTCAGAGACAGAAAACAGAATGGTGGTTGCCTGAGGCTGGGGGAGGGGAAACTGCAGAGTTACTATTTAATGGGTATAGAGCTTCAGTTTTACAAGTGAAGAGTTTTATGGATGTATAGTAGTGATGGTTGCAGAACAATGTAAATATACTTAATGTAACTGAACTATACACTTAAAATGATTAAGATAGTAAATTTTGCTATATGTGTTCTTTTAGTCCTCACTAGAGAATATGTTTTTATTGATTTTAAAGAGAGGAAGAGGGAGAGAAAGAGGAATATCGATCAGAAATTGAACCTGCAACCCTTTGGTGTATAGGACGATGCTCCAACCAACTGAGCCACCGGCCAGGGCAATGTTATGTGTATTTTACCACAATTAAAAAAACAAACAAACAAGGGCTGCTACTGAAATGGGTGGTAGTGGTGTTAGTAAAGACTGTACTTGGGTCATACTTGATACATTATAGATGGTTGACAAATAACTGCTGCTTGAATAAATGAATGAATGAGTTGTCCAATGAATGTATGGAAGGCAGAAATTTCTTGGCTTCTTCAAATTGCCTGCACAAAAGCATTGATCAGATTTTGTTTTTAAGGTCAGGGTTATTCTTGAAATTGAGGTTTCCGTGGCTCAGAGACCCAGAGCACAAGGCCCACTTGACCAAAGACGGGCAGAAACAAGAGAGTCCTGGAATTCTCAGGGTTGGGAAGAACTGTAAAGGCACTGCAATATATCCCTTTACTCTATGCTGAAATGCCTTCTCCCACACCCTTGCCTGGTCTCATCTGCTGGCATCCCAAGCCCTAGAAGAAGGCCTGTCACTAAGTCTCAGCAATATTTGCTATGGGAAATAACGAATGAACTCCTGGTGACTCACCTAGTACTACCACAAGCCATTCTAGTCTTCCTATGACCCACTCTGCTGCAAGATGGGAACATGGGGAAACAGCAAACTGTCCATAGTTAGGGTCAGCAAGGTCACATTCTGTTGGACAGGTGCTGGATAGAGTGGCTCCTCTGAAAGGGATAGCCATTCTCAATGTCAATTACCTAGGAAAGAAGTAAGTCCTCACATAAGATATGAGGATTCAGAAGGCTGGCCTGAGGAACAGAGGAAGGGGTGGCATATTTTTATCAGGAACAAAGGCTCTAGGTCCAGACATTTGGAAAATAGTTGTCTAGATGTGGTGGGTGCCAAAGTGCCACTAGCTACACAGCGGTAGGCTGAGAGTTGGTGAAGGCAGGGTCTGGAAACCTGGAAAGCAGGCAACCTGGTAAATCAGATTAACCTCAGCCAAGTACGCTTGGCTTATTTTCCTGCTCTCATCCTCCACCTTTTAATAAACCCCAATGTGACTGCTTGATCCTTCTGTTCTTATGCTGAGATACAGAGTTTATACATGGGCCAGGCTATTAAATGAGCATATGGGGTAATAAGATCCCATAAAGGGAGGGAGAATATGAGGGGCCAAGAGCTGGTATTTGAGGCACTCTCCACCCTAACAAGAGATTCTCCTGCCAGGTCTTTTGGGAAAGCTGGAATTTATTATCTTTTAAGGATTATCAGCTGTAATCATTAGAATTCTTCCCAATAATTCTTCCCAAGAACATGGAAAGAGCCAATGTAATGATCCCATCTCCTCTAGAGGAGAAGCCATTTGTGGATCAGTTCTGAGCTCAGTCCCATTTGGACAGAAGAGGGATTTTGTAGATTGGTTATCAGCGACTACCTGAGGGAATTAAGGCCCTGCTTAAATTGGCAGCTGATAATAACCTTGAAATAAAGTTGGCAACAAGCTGGGAAAATCAGAGAATTGGTCTTGTAAAAACAGAATCAGAAGGAAAAGAAATCACTAGAGGGTAAAGGATAGGATACTGGCAAGAGGGGACTGTGAAAAGCTGGCTATGCTATAAAAGCAGTCTAAGAGAAAAGCTGTTGTTCAAAGTGCAGTTAGTAATTAGATAATCGGGGGTCCAGAAATCTCTTCTGGGAAGTGAAATGGGTAAAGGAAGAGCTGAAGCATACACAAATGTGTACGAGACCGCAAAATGCAGCTAAAACATAAGACAGTTGTTCAAAAAGTATCTAATAAGCTGTCCACAAAGTGACCCAATATACTTTGTTTTCAATTTGATCCATTACAGGAAAAATAAATAGCCCATGATACTGAGAAACAAAGTTCTAGATCTGAAACTACTATACTTGATTAAAAGTATCCAAGGTGATGGTTGAGTATTATTTAACCTAAATTGGCCTGTGACACAAATGAGATTGCAGAAGCATGACATACAAGATTACACAGCAAATAGTCTCCCACCTGCAAACTGCCTCAAATCCTTCCGGAGTTCCCGAAGCACCTCACATGTCGTCAGTGCAGATCCTTTCCTGTTCTTATCACTTGGTCTCCAGAGATATCTGCTGCCTAACAGCTAGGACTGGTATTTGGATGCTCCCAGAGAACCTATTTCCCTAATGTTCTCCCAGGGTTTCACCCCAAGCTGTCAAGAACATCTGAATGCCCATTGGTTCCCCTCCATCAGACAGAGCCACATGTATTTCAGCACAGAAATGGAGAGATGTCCATTAAATTTTTAAATATTCTTCCTTGCAGTGGCGTCTAATGGGATGACACTGAGATGGGGAACACTTTTGTGTTGTTTACATAATTAAGAGAATGTAAATAGCAAAACAAATACATATTTCCATTATGAAGGAAAAAAGGGGATATTGATGTAGGTTTCTCAGATTGGCTATTTTACCCATATTTTAAGCTTGAAGAATTTCTCCATGGTCTCCAGCTCACCCTCTTAGAGCATTTCCTATCTCACTAAAGTGTACACCATTCAAGGAGTTGCTTGAGTTAGAAATCTCAGCTTTGACACCTACTTTTCCTTCATATTTTTTCCTTCAGGCTCCAGAACTAATCTATATCCAAGTCCCATCAAACTTAACTACAAAATACTTCAAAATAGTGCTCTTCTCTCCCTTTCTACCATCTCTACGCTAATCCAAGCTACCTTCATCTTTCCCAGACTACTGCATTTGTCTCTTAAATAGTCTTAAGTGGTCCACTCTAACCTGTAGACCCCTCTCCAATCTGTTCTCTACCCAGTAGCCAGTACGATCTTTTCAAAATGCAAATCTGATAATGTCATTTTCTATTGTAGCCTTCCAGTCTTTTTAGTATAAAAAAACACAATCTTTCCTTCGTCCTATAAGGCTTTTTCTAGTCTAGCCTCTGACTATGTCTCCAATTATTTCACTACATTCTCAGCCCTACAACCATATTAGCCTCAGTTCTTCAAAATTCCCACCTTTTCTCCCACCACAGGACTCTTATACTCGCAATTTTCTCTACCTCGTTTCACTTCACTTCATCTAGTTAATGCCTATACATTGTCTGAGTCAGCTCAGTAGTCACTTCTTCAGAGAAGCGCTTTGAGACCCACAACGAGGTCAAATGCTACTATTACATTTATTCATTGCATCATGAACCTTTCCTTCATAATATTTATTAAATTTACAATTTTATATTTATTTTTGTGTTTATTACTCTTAATACCTTTGTGTCACTAGAGAGTAAAGTCCAATTAGGCAAGGACCATATCTGCTTCTGGGTGTACACCTTTACAATCCCAGCACACACAGCGTTCAGGCACATAGGCATTACATAAATAATTTTTGGATGAATGCTAACTTCCTTCAGGGTAAAGTGGTCCTTTCCTATAATGATCCTAAAGTTAAAAATTCCAGGGTACATCTGAGATCTGACTTTGCAAATTTTAAGGAAGAAATCTCCATACCTACCACCCACATCTTGAAGGATTTTATCTGGCTCCTCTCTTCGGTCAAACAAGTGATGCTATCCTGAACTCTCTGGAGGTGGCAGGAGGCAGTATTAAGAGCCAGGTGAACTCACCCCTATGGTAGACGCCATGTAGTCTGCACACATTTCTGCAAAGTCCCGCTCAAGAACACCATAGTAGAGGCCATAGAAGAGGAGAGAAATGCCAAAGTCCATGGCATCTTCTGGTTTGATCCTGTAAAGGAAGTAGCATGGCCTGTCCTGAGACACCACTGCTTTGTATTCTACTCTGGGACACAGAAGTAGGTTCCTAAAAGTGGGAGGTTCAAGGGCTAGAGCAAGTGTTGGCAAACTAAGACCAAATCCAGCCTGCTGTATTGATATTGTCCGTGGGCACCAATTGAACAGGCTTGCATTGTGAGCTTCAAAGACGAAGCCAGGGTATCCCCTTCTGCCCCACTTCCCCACTCTGTTCCCAGTGCCTGCCTCCTCCAACTGGCAACCATGCACTGCAGCTGCCACGGGCCTGCTCTGGTTGGCACCTACATATTGGGGACTTACTTCATACCCGCCTTTTCAGGCTACTGCTTCTGAGAATGTCTTGCCTGATGGCAAGCAGACACAAATATTCCCATCATCTGAGACAGCCCATGGGTGAGGGAAGGAGTTTTCTCTCATTATAGAAGTACCTATATTATATCCTAGATTTCGACTTTTATCTCACAAAGCCTAAAATATTTAACCCTTTACAGAAAAGTTTGGCAACCACAGTTTTTAGAAAAAAAGTTAGTCAGTTACAGACAAGCTACCATAAAATGTTAAGCTGCACCTATGCATATTCTGTATGTCATCAAGTTAAACTTTGGTCCACATCTATTCACCAAGAAGAACAAAGTTTTTTTATTGAATATATTGGGGTGACACTGGTTAATAAAATTATATAGGTTTTAGGTAGAAGGACAAAGTGCTTGCCTGTAATATCAAGAGATTTGTTTTAATAAGTCCAAGGACCAATAATTTGCTACCTTGAGTCTATAAATATTTAGTATAGAAAAGTACCTTTGTTAAAATATTTGTACCCTGCTTGGTGTGGCTCAGTTGATTGGAGCGTCATCCTGTGCACCAAAAGGTTGCAGGTTCAATTCCAGGTCAGGGCACATACCCAGGTTGCAGGTTTGATCCCCGTGCAGGAGGCAACTGATCGATGTTCCCCTCTCAAATTGGTCTCTCTCCCTCTCCCACTTCCTCTCTCTTTAAATTTAAAAAAAAAAAAAATTGTACCAGGAGCTGTATGTGTTCACTTAAAGCTGTAAATGATATTTATCTTAAAAAGATGAATTTGCTCATTAATCTTGTAATATTTAACCTATTAACTAGAAATCATGATTTTTCACCAACTGACCTATCAGTAGCATAAAAATGGTCAAGATTCCCAATTCTGTTTTCTTCCTTGTAGAGTTTATGAGAATAAAAAGAAACTAATTATAGAATAAATGGCTTTAAAATATAAGGCAGAATCTTGATTTTAATTATTTTAAGCCACACAGGTAAAAACATATCTGGAAATATCTTGCTTTTTTTTATGAGATGTGTTAGACTCTATACTGATGAGTTCCTTTGTGGAGCCAGTTTATTCTTTCAGCCTGTTCTACCCCAAGTAATAATTCCATGGCTGCCCTCTCACTACATAGTGTACTAGGTTTGGGGAAGAGGCCAATGGTCATGAATTTAAATTTGAATCCTAAATCCGTTTAGCTTCAGTACACTGTCACAGGCTTAGGATCATCCCTCGTGATCCACAAACCTCATCCCATCAGCCAGGAAACCACATTCCCACCCTCTTCTGCTCTACTCACTATACCCACCAGTCCCAAAGCCCAGAATTTCTTGGCTTCTACCTCAGTTGGGGGTGGGTAGACATGTATGGTGAAACATATATTTTTGGAAAGCTTATGACAATAGAAAGTAATAGCCAGACTCCTACTCCTAGCAATGTAACCTTAGGAAGCACCAGAGCAATGTTACCTGTGACAACACTAAATAGAAAAACAACCTAAGTGCCCAACAATGGAGCAGGAGTTAAATGCCCACAGGTTAACTTTCTAGAACTGTTTCCTTAGAAATCTGATAAAGTGGATTGTCAGCTGTGCTCCAAAGCAACAATGCTTATACATTAAACATGGCCTGTGATCAGTACACTGCATCTGGACTGGGAGATTCTTGAAACTGAATGTGTTCCTTGGCGAGGGGGGACTTCTGGGACAGGTGTCTCACTTTCTCACATCTCAGCCCTGGGACTACTATGAGAACTTCTGTAGACAGTGCCCTGCAATTTCCTGTCTTGTATCCTTCTAGGTCAGTGGTCGGTAAACTGCGGCTCGCGAGCCACATGTGGCACTTTGGCCCCTTGAGTGCGGCTCTTCCACAAAATACCACGTGCGGGCGCGCACATACAGTGCGATTGAAACTTCATGGCCCATGCGCAGAAGTCGGTTTTCGGCCTGGTTAGCAAGTCTATTTTGAAGAAGTGGCGTTAGAAGAAGTGGGGGTACGTTTGCTGAGGTCAACCCCTCAGATTGAGGACATTTTTAGCAAAGGCCAGCTTAGGAGTACCCTAATTAAGTTAATAGCAATGCACCTACCTATGTAGTTTAAGTCTAAAAAATTTGGACCTCAAAAGAAATTTCAATCATATTGTTGATATTTGATTCTGTTGACTAATGAGTCTGCCAACCACTGTTCTAGGTGGATCTGTTGCCAGGTGTGGTCAACTGTCTCCCATGAGTTCAAATGTCTAGTCCAGGGTCAGCAAATTTTTTCTGTAAAGGGTCAGATAGTAAATATTTTAGTTTTGTGGCCCATATAGTCTCTGCCACAATTATTAAAATCTGCTGTTTTACTGCAAGAGCAGCTATAGACAACATGTAAACAAATGTGTGTGACTGTGTTCCAGTAAAATATTTTTCTTATTTTATAAAAACAGGAAGTAGGCCAATTTGGCCCACAGGACATAGTTTGCCAACTCCTAGTCTTCTTGAACATAAGATCACTCAGGTTGAGTGGATGCTGCAATAAATATATGGACAAGGAAAATAGTTCTATTAGGGAGATAAAGTAACAGGAAATTGGCTATAATTATTCTTCTTCTTATTTGTTATATTTTTCCACTAAAATATAAATTCTTAGAAAATATAACCAATGGTTTGAAACTCTAACTCTGTATTATCCAACATTCCTTTATCTTTGTCAGCACAATAGTAGAGGGCCCACCCTCGTATCCCCCCCATGTCTCGAGTTTCCTATCCTGGGTTACCATGTCC
>NW_006288854.1:404628-415434 GCF_000327345.1 Myotis davidii
GGAAAACTCACGAGAGCAAAACCTGATACCCGAGGACCGAAAGTGCTGGCTGGGTGCCCACAGACAGCAACCGATGTTCCGATGTTCCGGAGAGATATCTCAGCTGGGGGCTGGGGGGGGGGTGTGTACACTGAGAACTCTGGGAACTAATCCCCAAGCTGGGCCCCCCTGCAGAGAGCACCAGAACAGAAAAGAGTACCCATATAACATCTGGCTGGGAAAAGCAGCAGGGTTGCTGTCTGCCAGGGAGTAATGGCTGAAAATTCGGGCACTCTCTTAAAGGGCCACCACACAAAATTATCTGTGGAGCCACCCACCTTGTGCTCTGGCAGAGGGAGGGCAGTGTGGACTAGAGCTGTGTGAGCAGAAGCCAGAACTGGGGACTCAGGGGTTAGAGCTAGAAGGCAGACACACCCGGTTTCCTGTGCTGAGTCATTCCCTTATGTAGTGGAGGACATCTTTCCCACACAGACATTTGCTATATACAAGTGGCCTTGCCTGGGGGAAGGCAGTTGACCCATCCTATTGGAAAATACCTTGCCCTGAGGCTACTGAAGATATTAAAAATAACAATTAGCCTCTGGGCAAAAGCAATTGCCCTTCCCTTTTGAAAAAAACTCTCCCACACCTAAGGACGAATGCCTGGGGGCAATTGAAGCCGAATCCTATCAGTCTGTAGGCAGAGGCAGTCTCTGGAGGCTTTGAGTCTTTGCCTGATATAATTAGTCAGAAAGAGCATTTGACACTATCCTGCACCAGAAGACTGAGAGGCATAGCAGATCTACCCAATAGATAGTCACAAACCCAAACACACAAGTAAAATAAAGAGACAAAGAAACAACCACAAATGCCCCAAATGAAAGGACAAGAGAATTCTCCAGAAGAAGAGATAAATGAAGTAGGGATGAGAAAGGAGAGAAAATTAATACAGCTGACATAGAAACTCTATCTAGAGACCTCTGGACCACCAGATCCCTTATTCTCACATCAATGGGGACACCAGGCTCTTTGCTTAGGACTTACTGAGAAACTTTAGTTACTGTACAAAGCTGTAACACCTTAACTGCAGTAACACCTCCACATATCAAGGAGCCAGTACTTTGTATCTTCCTGGTCTCAGACAAAAGAATAAAAGAGAGCATTAAAAGGTTTCAGCCTCAAATTCAGATTAGTTGGATCAGAAGTGAAAACTAGAAACTACAACTATGCTCAGAAAGGAACGAGGGAAGGCTAGTTATTCTTGTCAAGAAAGAGAATTCAAGGGAAGATGAATAAGAGGTAGAATTAGCTACTTTTATACCTTGGCATAGTTAATCTGAATACTGCTTTGCTTCTTTCTATCCACAGGCCAATAATGAAACGAATGATGTCTAATGACTCTGCTTCTGAAAATATTTCTTTCTGGAATAAAAGGGATCCTTAGGGAGGCACTCAAAGAATAACTCTGAATTAGATGTATGTGTGTGGTGGTGGTGGCATGGAGCGGGGTTGTGCAATGCTCCTGAGGGAGGAGCAGTGCTTCCTCGGAACCAATGAAAAGCAGTGTGGAATCTGGTTGGTTGAGTCCAGCTAGGTTCAGATAGAAAAGATGGTACCAGAATGTACCAGAGCCTTTTAAACACTAATATTAGTAGTCACTATTCTATCTGTAATGAGAGCTTATGAGCAATTTAGTAATTTGCTTGAATAACTAGCACAAGCCTATTTAGCTCCAGAGAGCCAACTAGGTTACTGCGAACCATGCTGGGGCCCAAGAAGAAAGCTCAAGGGTGATAGCTTCTCCGGCAAAGGAAAGGCCCCAAACAAACACCTTACAATGCCCTCCTCAAAGACCACACACAGGTCCATTATCCAGGGTTTGCACTAATCATGAGACACAACAGAAAGATGTAGAATTTTAGTTGGAATCTGGATTTAATGAGGTTTATTAGCTGGGTAACCTGAGGTAAGTCAAACAACATCTCTGAGACAATTTCACTACTGTCACAAATGGCAAAATTCATTCTTTTTAATGGCCAAGTAATTTTCACTGGTTTATACAGAGCCTGTTTCCTGATATATGTAGTACCAGCACATAGCTCAATAAATGCTGTGTGAATATATGTGGATGTTTATGAAAGTGCTTTGAAATTATAAAGCACTATCAAATATAAAAAAACCTCCCATGTTATGGACTATTTTCAGTAATTTTAAATAGAAGTTTATACTATTTGTTACTTGGTGATTTAATATGCTTTATTACACTCTGTCTTGATATCGCCCTACTTGAGGTAGCAATTATTACCACACTTTTAGGGATAAAGAATTCAGTGCTCAGAAAGGTGAAGTCAAACAAGTCATATAATTAACAAGTGGCAGAGCTGGTGTTTCCAATATGCATCCATCTGGCTACTGAGCCTGTATCTTCTATGAAATGGCCCTTAACATAAAGTAAACTCTATGTTACTTTATGTTACAAAGAGGGGCTCTGGATCACCAACTTCACCATGAAGATAAATTTTACTTTGTATAACCAGACTCAGACGGCCAAAGAAAGGCTTGCAGGACAGTGGAACATATGAGGCATGGGAAAAAGAGCAACCTGCAACTTGGAAGACTCTGGATCAGGTGGTCGCAGCTTTGAGGCTGGCCAGTTCCTCTGTTAGGCTCTCTTGGACCTGTACACGTCTCTCACGGCACTTACCAACTACACTGACACAGCTGCTTTCTCATCCATCTCCTCACTTAAACCAAGCACTCCTGGAGGGCTGGGACCATGTCTTATCCAGTTGTGTATCCCCAGCACTCAACACAGGGTCTGACACGTAGCATGTGCTTGCTGAATGAATGAATGAATGAATGAATGAATCTTTTTTTCCTGTTAAGTACAGATATTAAATGACCTCACAAGCTGGTTGGAGAATCACATAAGAAATGCATTTGGATAAAATACAAAAAAATATATAGGCAGGAGGTGCTTTGTAACCTCAAAGGAAGTATTTGTTGGAAAATTGCAAATTTGCTGAGATTCATTCATTCAACAAAAATTCATAAAGTAGGCTACTATGTGCCACGCCCTATGGTAGGGCCTGGATATACAGTAACAGACAGAATGGATGTGGTTCTTATCTCATAGATATAGGTTAGTGGGGAGATAGACTCTCAATATAATATTTAGTTATAAATTGTGATAAGCTCTATGAAGGAAAACTGCAGGGCACTATGAAAAAATATAACAGAAAAATCTAACTTAGAGTTCAGAGAAGGGTTCACAGAAGAAAATAACATTTTAAATGATACTACAATCATTACCAGGATTTGCTTACTCTATCGTTTGCTTTTAATGTAAACAGACCTTGAAATAAACTATAAGGTAAGCTATAGGTAAATATTTGGTTTTAAATCTGTGAATGGGAGGCGGGTCTCTCAATCAGCCTGTTTTGGTGGAGCTCAGTGCTAAGTAAACATGGCAGATAAAAACTGCAAAGTTTTCCATCTAAACCCACCCCCCTCCCATGCATCCCAAGCCATTAGCTTCAGGAAATCTCAATTCTCCACCTAAATTCTCACCTTGGGGTTGTCTGCACTAGTGGCTTTCGGGTGGCTCGGAAGGTGACAAAGGCTGTGACAGCAGAGAAGAAGATCCAGATCACTAGGAACCTCCACCAGTGCAGCTTCACTGTGAAATAGAGGGGAACAACCCACATCTGAAAGAGGGTCACCATCTGAAACACAAACACAAGCACTTCAGCTCCAGCCAGCTCCCTCTGCAGCTCTCCCCAGAAGTCCAGAGTGCATCTCAGGTGTTCCACTTCAGCCTGATTCTCTCCTACATTTCCAGTTGTGGATGAAGGCACCTCTTAGGGACCTAAGTTGGAAACCTGGGGCCATGCTGGACACTTCCCTTTCATCCCTCACCCAACCATTTATTGTATATATTCTCTCCTTTCCATTTGAATCTTTGCTGTCCCTTGGCTGGCGGACTATGACGACTTTCTTGTTAAGCTTCCCTGTGTTCAGTGTCTCCCCTTCCCACCTATCCTCCCAGGAGCTCTGGAAAGGAATCTCTAACATACAGTCTTGAACATGTCATTCCCCTGCTTAAAAACCTTCTAATGGTCTCCCACATATAGGATAAGATCCAACTCCTTAGACAGGCAATCAAATCACCCAAATATGGCCCCAAACTACTATTCCAAGGGTCACCTTCTACCACTCCCCATGCTTTTTAGTCAGGCTGTCCCGCTCAGGCTAAAACATCTTTTCTGCCTCGTAGCATCACTTCCGAGATACATGAAGCCTTTAGTCTCTTTTCTAGGAAGAACATATCTTGAGTTTCTAATGCTCCAAAGCATTTTCTTTTCTACCATCATTACAGTGCTAGAGTACAAGACTGCATTCAAATTCATTCTCTACTTGAATGCAAGCTCCTTGAGAACAGTCATTAGGCCGTATTCATCTGCTTCCTGTTCTAGAAAACTGTCTGGCACGTCAGAGATCCTCAATAAACTTAGATAAATTAGAGGAAAGCAGCCCACCGGTGTGGCTCAGTGGCTGAGCATCAACCTATGAATCAGGAGGTCACAGTTCGATCCGGTCAGGGGACATGCCCAGGTTACAGGCTTGATCTCCAGTAGGGGACATGCAGGAGGTAGCCAATCAATGATTCTCTCTCATCATTGATGTTTCTATCTCTCCCTTGTTCTCTGAAATATATTTTTTTCAAAAGAGGAAAGCAAGACTAGAACCCAAAGAGGGAGGCACATTTCTGTTTCAAAGCGTATCTGTTTCCCTTTCCCTCCTTCAGATATCTACCTCAGACTTAGCTGAAGAGTTCCAAAGGTAAAATACAACTCTAAGTCAGAACTTTGGACTAATCACCATTTTTTTGCTCCCCAATGCCTCCTAACTCTCTCCCAATCACTCAGCTTTCACTACATGTCACTTGTCTCAGGTGAGTAGCAGGTGTTAAAAAAAAGAAAAAGAAAAAGAAAAAGGATAATTAGCACTTAATGAAGGCTTTCTTCCTGGATTCTATTCTGGCTTCAACAAAGACATAATCAGGAGTAAGTCTAGGCATCAGTGTGAAAGGAGTGAAAAATCTTGCTGTGTTTTGTAACTTTCAGGCTTGAAACTTTAAGAGTGCAAAGCTATTCAACTCATAGCATGAAAGAAAGAAAGGGAGGAAAGGGGGAAGGGAAAGGGAGAAGAAACGGAAGGGGAAGGGGGAAAGGGAAGAATTAATTTAGGGACAGGAATAGGCTCTTTGAAACAAGATGGCCCAGTAGACGTGGATTCTAAGTTCTGTTATGCCTCCAACTCATTGGGTCATCCTATGGAGGGCCTTCCTCCTTGAAGGAAGAGTTTGACTTGATTTTCCAAACCATTTCAAGTTCTAACATGTGAAGACTCTATTAAGCAGTCTTGTATCCTAGACTTCCTGGCATAGTAAAACCAAGTGTCCTTATGACTTCGACTAAACCTAGCTTTTAGTTTTAAGTCCTAGCTCTAGAAATCATAATCCTCTCTCTATATATACCCCTCGGAGACCTAGCCTTTCCCCAGACAATCAGCAACTCTTGAGGCAGAAGATAGTAGCCAGAACCTAACCAATGCTCACACTCACACAGACCTCTGGCAGGCTAAAGATAACATCTTAACCTAAGGTATGTTTCAGTTCCTGAGCCATAAGGTGGAATGACCCTGGCTACTTTCCCAGGAGACCAAACAGAGGGAAGCAGGAAAAGACCTTTCCACTGTCTTCAAAATCTAAAGAGATGATTTATTACCCTTATCTCACCTCTAACCAGTCAGCTCTCAGCACAACCCCTAACCCTGGTGTCTTGTGATTTTGCCCTTATATAATCTATAACTTAAATGCCATTGAGGAGTTCAGGCTTTTGAGCATTAGCTTTCCGTTCTCCTGGGTGGTGCCATTCATAAAATAAAATACCCAGTATTTCTCCACTGCAATTCTCGGTACTTAGTGTTTAGCTCCAGTGGACAAACTGTTCTGTAATAAAAAATGTTTCATTGATTCATCCATCAAATATTTACTTTGCATTTACTGGGAAGAGGAATGCAGAAATAAACATGACCTCTAGTCCCTGTCCTCAAGGAGCTAACAGACTAGCAGCAGGAGAAAAACATAAATCAAACCCAATTTTAAAGATTCTATTAATCCTTAGACCCTTTCTGAAGTCCAAGTAGAAATCACTAAAGAACACATGAACAATTTCAAATGATACATTGAAATGACCAGAGATTTTAGATATGAATTTAAAGAGATCTAAATATGAATCCTAATACAGCTGTTTACTGTGTTATCTTAGGCAAGTCACTAACCCTGATAAGCCTCAGTTTTCTGAACTGTAAAATGGGGTTAACATATCTATTCTCATAAGGTTGTATAGGTCAAGGAAGTTAATGCATGAAAAGCTCTTTGAACAGTTCCTAACAAGGTAAGCATTCAATATAAGTAATGTAATAAATATGATGTAAATATTCAACATATCACCTCTTACATTTAAATAAGAGTTTTATATATATATATATATATATATACACACACATATACACACACACACACACACATATATATATATGATAAGCACAGTACATAACTCATAAAAAGCAGTCAGTAAATGAGAACTCTTATTATGGTTTCACATGATCAAAACTGCATAAAGTCACATATATAAAGGAACAAAGACTGCAAATGAGGTAACATAAATAATCAACATATTAAAAATGGTGGGGTACCCAGCCAATACGGCTCAGTCATTGAGCACAGACCCAGGAACCAAGAGGTTACCAGTTCAATTCCCCGTCAGGGCACATGCCCAGGTTGTGGGCTCGATCCCCAGTAGGGGTCGTACAGGAGGCAGCTGGTCAATGATGTTCCTCTTTCATCGATGTTACTATCTCTCCATCCCTCTCTTTCCTCTCTCTCTAAAAACCAATTAAAAAATATTTTTAAAAAATGGTGGGGTTAGGCCAGCCATGGGCAAACTACAGCCCGCGGGCCGGATCCAGCCCATTTGAAATGAATAAAACTAAAAAAAAAAAAAAAAGACCGTATCGTTTTATGTAATGATGTTTACTTTGAATTTATATTAGTTCACACAAACACTCCTTCCATGCCTTTGTTCCGGCCCTCCAGTCCAGTTTAAGAACCCATTGTGGCCCTCGAGTCAAAAAGTTTGCCCACCCCTGGGTTAGGCCCTGGTTGGGTAGCTCAGTTGGTGAGAGTGTTGTCCCAATATGCCAAAGTTGCAGGTTCAATCTCTAGTCACAGCACATACAAGAGTTAATCAATGAATGCATAAATAAGTGGAACAACAAATTGATGTTTCTCTTCCCCTCTCGCAAATCAATTTAAAAAGTGGCAGGGTTATAGAATCTAATAAAAGAGGAAGATGCAAATTGACCATAACTTCACAACGCCCACCAGCCAATCAGGAGTGAGTATGCAAATTAACCCAACAAAGATGGTGGGTTAATTTGTATACACAGGTGTTGAGCGGGTGGGACAATTGCATTGTCTCCATGGCAACGATGCAGGCATTCCTCACCGCCCCAGTAGCTCTGGGCCTCTGGGCAGCGTGGGAAGGCAGAAAGGCGGCTCCAGCCCTGAACAAAGGCAGAAGGCTGGAGCAAAGGGGGTGCTGGCAGCCAGGGGAAGGAAGGCCCATTCTTGCATGAACCTTTGTTCAGGGCATCAGGCCTCTAGTTTCATTATAATGTTTAATTTGTCCTTTCCAAGAAAAAAATAAATGACCTAAAAACACAAGGACCTGAGGCCACTTTCAGGTATCACAGCACTCTCCATTGGGAAGGCTTGAAAGCTAGATTCTGTTCAGGGTCTAGAAAGCAGCTGCTGGGGTGAGAGCTCAGTGCCTGAAAAAAGAGGCAGGGCAGAGGGGCTGAGTGAACACAAGTCTAACATGTGAAAATGGAGAGTGACAACTTTGCCTGGTTAATTTATTTGTTTCTACTGTAGTATGTATTGGCATTTTGCTTAATAAATTGAAGCCTCTTCATTAAAGAAGGCATCTTTAATGGCTAGCTTGGCAATAAGTGGCTGAAAGTCACTACGTCAGATTCTCAAAATAATGGCAGAGACTCTGGTGCCATCTGGTGGCAACACTTCATGCAGACACATTTAGTTCAATAGTTTCCTTAAGTTCTTGTGCCTGATGTGTGGAAGGCACAAAATGATGGAAAGCTTTGGCCATAACTTCTCTTTCAGGGTGTGGAGTGATGAGATATAAACACATAAATTGGGCAGCCATGCAAAGCATCAAGTACTGACATGAGAGTTCAGAGGAGAGAGGTAGCAGAAGCTGTCAGGGAAGACTGCCTAGAAGAAGCAGAGCTCTAGCTGGTTCTGAAAGAAGCTTGGATTTGGTAAGGGGAAGGGGGGAAGCAAAAGCCATTCATCCTTCTTTCCATGATCTGGAAAGACGAAGCTGAAGTGAAGACTATCCTGAAACTGACTCGCTGATTCATTCAGCAAACATTTACTGAGGTACAAACCAAATTTCTCCAATCTGGAAGGTAAGAAAAGCAATATCCCACTTATCTCCGAAATGCTATAAGTTAGATGCTAACAATAGCAGCCCACATTTAAATGGACTGTCTTTGTTTTAGATTTCATCTCAGGAACTATAATTCATGAAAAATCAGAAAAGAGCTCCAAATGACTTCCTTCCCTGGCACCAGCTGCCTTGTCAGTCTGCTGATGCTTGGCACTTATGACTTGTAGGATCTCATCACTTCTGTACCTTATGGGGACAGGGATCACCAACCATGCTTGGCTGAAAAGAAATACTGAACATGAGCTAAAACCAAATGTCCAGGTAGTATAGCAAAGTAAGACTCCCAGCTGACAGAACAATCAGCTTGAAAGAAGTGCTGATAAATGGACAGAGGTCAACTAGAGGAAGGTGTCAGGGAAATGCTCTACAGCTCTGGTCAATATTTTCATCAGTTATTTGGCTAAAAATACAAGGATCTGCTTAGAAAATGTGAATAGCACAAAGCTTGAGAGGTGGGGAAGATCATGGCAGTGAACATGGAAAACAGAAGCAGCAAAATCCAAAATGAATAAAGCTTTTTTCTAAAGTTCTTCTAGCTCTGACATCCTATGAGCTAATAAGCTGAGATGAGGAACCAAAACCATGCGATGAAACCTAACCAACTACCCAAGTATAGGATGGGAAAGGAATGGTTTAATAGCAGCTCATGTGAAACAGATCTAGGGGTTTCAGTTGAGCACAAATCACCAAGAAATATATGCCATCAGGGCCACTGCCAAAAGCACCAAAGCAACCTCATGCTACTTTAGCTAGGAACAGACCCAGAAAGAAGAAGGCAGCAGCTCTACTATTCTCTGCTGTCAAAGCATCCCTGGGATCAGGTCTTCAGACCACATTGCATAAAGGACACTGACATATAAGCATGCCAGGATTACAAAGGATCTGGAAACCAAATCAGGTAAGGAACAGCTGAAGGCAGCAGGATATTAGGCCTGGAGAAAACTACAGGATGGCCTGGCTGTAACCTTCAGTTATCTGAAGATCACCCGTAAGCAGATAGATATAGTCCATGCCCTGATAAGACCCACACACTGCTGGAATACTCTACAGGGTAGAAACTTTTTTTGACAATTTCTTCCTATCACACCCTCGATAAATGGTCAACCTTACCACAAGAGTGAGGCAGCTCCTTCCACTGCTAATAAATGTATTACAGAGTTCCTGACTCTGATAAACCTGCCTTTGTGTCCCTTCTGCCTCTGGGTCTAATTCTTGTCCAGAGACACAGAGAGTAAATTTACTCCGTTTCTTTTGATTACTTCACAATACCTAAAATTTCACATCTCCTCTCCCCAAGTCTTCCTCTCTTCAGGCAGAATCAATCAAGCAGTCATCTAACAAATACTGAGCACTTAGTGTACAGCATGCTAAGGACTGTGGGATTCAGAGATAAAGAACAAAACCTCCTCAAGAACTTAGGTCTACGGAGGAGAAACAAAGAAAGTAGAGGGTAAGTACTTAATGTAGAACCAAGGAAGGCTTCCTGAAGAAAGCAACCTTTGATCTGTCCTGACAGCCTAGTTGGTACAGGTGCAGAAAGAATCACGATGAGTGTTTCAGGATGAAGGAACATGGTATGCTTGAGAAAGTACAACGAGTATTTGAAAGTGTGAGAAATGAGGCAACAGGGGTAGGCAAGGCTCTTTGGAGGAGAAGGCTGATGTTTGCCTCACAGAAGTTTTTATTATACTGTAAAAAGCAAATTTTTTCTTTCTCATAGAAAGTGGCTTATAACCCTTTACTATCTTAGTCAGCATTCTCTAACCACATCCTAGTAACCCCCTTAAGGTCTTTTTTTTTAAAAATATATTTTATTGATTTTTTATAGAGAGGAAAGGAGAGAGATAGAGATAGAGAGTTAGAAACATCGATGAGAGAGAAACATCGATCAGCTGCCTCCTGCACATCCCCCACTGGGGAAGTGCGCACAACCCAGGTACATGCCCTTGACCGGAATCGAACCTGGGACCTTTCAGTCCGCAGGCCGACGCTCTATCCACTGAGCCAAACCGGTTTCGGCCCCCCTTAAGGTCTTAGCATGAGAAAAATCTATAGTACTTTAAAGATATCCAGCTGGGAGATTTTGCCCCTCATCCATTCCAAGAGGGAACAGCAGATCAGTGGATAGGAGTTTGAAAAGATGCTATATTTGGTAACAGATAGAGATGATGAAAGCTTCTCCTTGGAGATCTTTAAAAATAGGATACTTTTCCAGGCATAAACTTAT
>NW_006288854.1:415555-427441 GCF_000327345.1 Myotis davidii
CCGGGGACCTCTGCCACCTCTGCCTCAGTCCCCACCTGCTGTGGCTTTGTCTGGAAGGAAGGATGTCTGGAAGGACTTCCAGTCTAATTAGCATATTATGCTTTTATTATTATAGACTAGTGGCCTGTTGTAGGAAGATTCACGCAATAGGCCTTCCTTTCCCTGGCTGCCAGCACCAGTTTTCCTCCGGCACCTGGGATACAGGCCTTTGGTCCAGCCGCAGCAGCAAGGCTTGGCTTCTCCAATCCGGCTGCTCCTTTTTTTTTTCCCCAGCTCCTCCAGCAGAGCCCAGGGCGGACTGGAAGCCTGGGTTGCCGCCAGCGACCCAGGCCCCAGCCACTCCTTGAGCGGAGTACAGGGCCAGAGGGAAGCTTGGCTTCCTCTGTTGCTGAGAGCAACCCAAGACTCCTGCTTGCCCCAGCTCCGTGACTGCCGCCATCTTCAGTTGTCTTCAGTCTTCGCTCTGCACCTGTGTATGCAAATTAACCGTCATCTTTGTTGGTTAATTTGCATAGTCACTCTGATTGGGTGGTGGGTATGGTGGAGTGGCGGAGTGATGGTTAATTTGCATGTTTCTCTTTTATTAGTGTAGATCAGCCGTGGGCAAACTAAGGCCCACGGGCTGGATCCGGCCCATTTGAAATGAACTAAAACACAAAGACCATAATGATGTTTACTTTGAATTTATATTAGTTCACACAAACACTCCATCCATGCTTTTGTTCCGGCCCTCCGGTCCAGTTTAAGAACCCATTGTGGCCCTCGAGTCAAAAAGTTTGCCCACCCCCGGTGTAGATGATGAAAACTGATGTACAGAGAAATAAAAGAGCAAGTTTGGCCTGGCTAAGTTTCCAATCCAGATCGTCTGTCTCCCAAGTCCTGCCTCCCTAGCATATTCTCTGAGTTTGGAGAAACCCTGGAAGCCTGAGGAGGCAAGATGGTGTAAATGGAAGTTGTTGTAAGAATGCCTGAAATATAAGGAAAGGACTTGGGCAAAAGTTATCAAAGAAAGAAAAATCTGGGAGGTTATAATCAGAAATGACCATGACAGAAACTGATAATTTCCTGAAACTCTTAAGAAACCTCAAAAAAATGGTTGAGTGGCTCTATGAAAAGAGCACTTAACCAAGAATCAGATTTTGGTTTTATGTCCAGCTCTCCAATAGTCATGTGTCCTTGGCAAATCACTTCAGAATTCTGCACTTTGGTCTACTCATCTGAAAAATGGAGATAAAGCCCTATTCTGATCATCTTATAAAGCTGTTGTGAGGTTCCAATGAGATAGATGAGAAAAGTTTTTTTAAAAAAACATCAACAAATTGGCTCTAGCCGGTGTGGCTCAGTTGGTTGGAGTGTCCTCCCATATACCAGAAGAGTGTGGGTTAGATTCCTGGTCAGGGCATATACCCAGGGTGTGGGTCCAATCCCTGGTTGGCGCGTGTACAGGATGTAACCAATCAATATTTCTCTCCCAAATCAATGTTTCTCTCTTTCAAAAACAAAACCAAAAAATCAACAAATTCAAATTATAAGCAATTTAAGTTACTCTTGTTGCTTTTATTCAAAAGAACAGTACCTGAAATTTAAATACAGAAAACAGTAAGATCTCTTGCTCCCAAAAGCAGTTAGACTAAGTTTTTCTTCTTCTAACCTGAAGATCGCACTTGATCTCCTAAAATGAACAGGATAGTATCCCAACTCCCTTCCCCCTCCTGCCAAAAAAAGAATCATCTGCCCCAAATGTTAATAGTCTCCTTATTGAGAAACCTGGTCTAAAAGAACAGAGCTAGTGTTTTTTCTACTCTGTGGTCATGGGTACACAATGAAAGGCTGAATCGCCAACCAGCACTAGTGAAGAACAAAAAAATTCATTCAGTTTGAGAGAAACAGAGCCTTATCAATTAATTCCATCATTTCTTGGCATGTCATAAGAACCTTTATTTTTTTTTTTAAAAAAAAAGCTCTGAATAGCTAATTTTGAATAGTTTCTACTGTTCAACCATCTCAGTGCCTCTCCTTTATACAACATTCTCTGGAGAGCTGTTTTGTTTTCTTTTTATTCCCATTCTTCTCCCATAGACATTCTAATGTGTTTAAGATGTGTATATATATTTTAAATTTGTTAAATTTTTTTGGTGGTGGCTGTTAATCCTCACCTGAGGATATTTTCCCATTGATTTTTAGAGACAGTGGAAGAGGGAGAGACAGAGAGGTAAACATCAATGTGAAAGAGACAAATTGATTGGTTGCCTCATGCCAGAGCTTATAACTGAGGTACATGCCCTTGACCAGACTCAAACCTGGGACCCTTAAGTCTGCAGGCCGATGCTCTATCCACTGAACCAAACCAGCAATGGCAAGATGTATATATTTTTTGTATCTGTTCTTACAAACTGTATTTTTTGTGTGCATGTATTTTAAATTTATTATTGATACTGTGTTGTATATCTTTCTGTTTGTTACTTTTTCACTCATCTGCAGTTTCAGTTACCTATGGGCAATATTGACCAAAAATATTAAATGGAAAATTCTAGAAATAAACAATTCAAAAAATTTTAATTGTGTGCTGTTCTAAGTAGTGTAATTATAGAAGTCACTCTGTATATGAATCTATTGTCAGTTTTTTTCTCAATTTTTAAAATGTTTTTATTGATTATTTTAGAGAGAGAGGAAGGGAGAAGAATAGAGAGATAGAAACATCGATATGAAGAGGAACACTGTTCAGCTGCCTCCTGCATACCCACTACTGGGGATCGAGCCCACAATCCAGGCATGTGCCCTGACTGGGAATCAAACCGGTGACCTCTTGGTTCGTGGGTTGATGCTCAACCACTGAGCAATTCTGGCTGGGCTCTAATGTCAGTTTTAATCATTACTAATCTCCCATTCTGTTATCATTTAACTTTGCCTATGGTAATCCTTTACTGAACAAAAACCCTTAATATAATCAAATTTATCAAGTTTTTATCCTATTTACCTACATATTTTTATTATCTTTATAATTTTACCTTTCATAATCAGGTCTTTATATCCGATAACCAAGATGGCTACTGAGTGATTAATGGGTGAGTAGGTAGCATATGCTGGACAAAGGGATGAACCACGTGACAGCGCTATAAAGGATCAAGGAATATCTGCTAACTGAACAAATACTTAGGCATCATGGAAGAGTGGGGAGAGTGGGGACAGCAGGGGAGCTGGATGGATTGGGTATGAATCCTGACTCTGATAATCATTGATTGAGAGGACCTCAGTTAATCTCTGAGTTTCAGTTTCTTGATCCATACATACAATGGCAAAAATAATACTGCCTACCTCACAGCAAAATACTTGGCACATTATAAAGCACTCAAAATGAGAGCTAGTGCTATTAATTATGTTTCCATAATAGTGAAGACATAGCAATGTCCCAAGTGTGTTTCTGCTCATTTCTTCTCCTCAAAATCCACCTTTAACCTAGAGCAGCCTGGAGGGTGAGAAGTCCCCAAGAATTGTAAAACTGGTGGCTACAGCAAGTATCTAAAATCAGATTTCTAGGCAGGAAGAACAAATTTAGATGCACAAGGATGGAAAAGCAGGAATAATAAGATGGGTCATCCAAACAGAACAGCAAATAATAGAATCCTCAGCCCATAGGATGGTTGAAATATAAGGAAAGGACCTGGGCAAAAGACTGTGGGTTCGATCTAATCTGTAAAAATGTCTGTACCAATTATATCAATAAAATCAGATGACAAACTAGGGCAAGATACCTGCAGCATGTACGTAAAAGGGCTTATTCCTAACATATAAAGAGTTCTTATAAATCAATAAGAAATGTTCCCAAGGAATCCTAAACAAGAAAAGGATATGTGACCAAACATATCACATGGCTTAACTGTGAATAATATTTACATGTCATAATAATGTAAATAAGGAATACTTATTCAACTAAAAATTGTGAGGAAAAGGAGGCCTTGGCCAATGTGACTCAGTTGGTTGAGCATTGTCCCATGCACCAAGTTTCTCTCTCTTGCCCTTTCCCTTCCTCTCTCTCTAAAAATATAAATTCAAAATAAAAAAAAGTTCAGAGGAGGAAAAGTGTGTGTGAAGGATATAGGTATAACAGTATAAGATAATTATTACCTTCCATAATAGGAAGTCAATACATAATATTTAAAAGTAAAATTATAACTATCTAAATACACACACACACACACACACACACTAGAGGCCCGATGCACGAAATTTATGCAAGGGTAGGCCCTCGCAGCTCTAGCTGTCTTGCAGCCTCGCCTCCCTACCCACACTCTACTTGGCCTGCCACTGCCCATATCTACCACCACATACCCCCAGTTAAGGCAGAGGACAGATGTGTTTTGTTTTTTAACTTTTGCAGAATTATTTGACTTTTAAACTATAATATATATAATGCTGATAAAAAATGAAAAATCAAACATATAAACAATATGAACAACAGACAACTGACAGAAAAAGCCAAATGATCAGTATGAAAACATGCTCAACCTCACTAATAATTAAAGAAATAGTTAATAAAGTAGATAGTTTTATCCTGTTAGACTGATGAAGACTAAAAATACTGATGATTCCTTATCCTCTCTTTAACACTGGATTAAGAGCACTGTTCATGTCTGTTGGTGCAATTGTTAACTGCTATAACTTTTTTAGAGGGCAGTTTAACAAGATCCATTAATAATTAAAATGTGTATATTTCTTAACCCAGCAATTCCATTTCTAGAAATTCATCCTGTGGAAATGCTTGCCAAGCTATGAAAATCATATATACAAGAAGTTTACTAAATCATGGTTGTAATAACGATAACCTGTTAACATGTCTATCAATAGAAGTTAATATCTTTTTTAAAAAATCTATTTAAAAGAATATTTACATTACTAGATTAAGAGATGGGATAGATACTAATATGGATAGATATTTGAGAGATACTCTTAGGCAGGAAATGTTGCAGAACCTAACAGATGTCATAAACATCTAAAAATGTATAAATATTAACATACAAACAGCCCCGCCAACTGGCATGGCAGTGGTTGAGCCTCGATCTATGAACCAGGAGGGCACAGTTCAATTCCAGTGTGGAGCGTGCAGAAGACAACTGATCAATGATTGTCTCTATCTCTCTCTCTCTCTCTCCCTTCTTCTCTGAAATCAATAAAAATATATTTATTTTTTAAAAATACGAATAGAAAAATATGTAAATGTAACAAACTGTTAATAGTGGTTCTCTCTGGGCACTTTTTATTTCCAGGTCACATATATATTATTTAAATTTTTTATAACAAATATGTATAACATTTGTTATCAGAACAAAAACAAAATACTACAGAACAAAACCTCAGGTCAGCTTTGTCCTCTTAGAAAAAGACAGGCCTTCATCTCTATTGGTCATTCAATAAGATACAGATTTTAGAGCTGAGAGTAAGTCCAGCCAAACATTCCATAAAAATCACAAAAATCCTCTCCACACGTCCCTAAGAGGTTGTCTAGTCCCTAATAAACAATAGCTTGTGATGAGATCATTTCCTTCATAGTTCATTCCACGGGGAACAGCTCTCACTGTTGAAAATTTCTTTATAATACTTAGCTGAAATCTGCATTCTTAAAACTCATTCGTTAGCTTTAATTTGGGCCTTTGGAGTTACATAGAATAACAATCATGAAAACATACTTTAGAGCAGCGGTAGCCAACCTTTGGGACCTAGTGGCAACTGTTGCTTTAGAGTAGCGGTTCTCAACCTGTGGGTCGCGACCCCGTTGGGGGTCGAACGACCCTATCACAGGGGTCACCTAAGACCATCGGAAAACACATACGTAATTACATATTGTTTTGTGATTCATCACTATGCTTTAATTATGTTCAATTTGTAACAATGAAATTGGGGGTCACCACAACATGAGGAACTGTATTAAAGGGTCGCGGCATTAGGAAGGTTGAGAACCACTGCTTTAGAGCTTAAGGATGTGACTTTTACTACAAGAACTCTTAATTTTCCTTTTTTCTGCAGTACACTTCTTGGATTTTGCCTAGATGTGTTTCTAGTTACAAACTCTAAGACCCTTTGTCATTTATTTCTGGCAAATCTTCCAGACTCTTTTTTTTTAGTTCATTCCACACTATTCAGCATTGTACTGAAAGTTTTAGCCAGAGCAATTAGGAAAGAAAAGGAAATAAAAAGGCACCTAATTGGAAAAGAAGTAAAGCAGAAGACATGATCTTACATATAGAAAATATTTTTAAAATCCACACAAAACACTATTAGAATTAATACACAAATTCAGCGAAGTTGCAAGATACAAAATCAACACATAAAGTCAGCTGTATTTCTACATATTAATAATGAACAATCCAAAAAGAAAATTAAGAAAAGAATTCCATTCACAATAGCATCAAAAAGAATACTTAGGAATAAATTTAACCAAGGAGGCACAATATATACATTGGAAACTACAAAACATTAATTAATAAAAGAAATTAAAGAAGATCTAAATAAATAAAAGACAAACTATGTTCATGAATGCAAAATTAACATTGTTAAGATGGCAATCTACAGAGTCAGTGCAATCCTTATCAAAATCACAGTTGCCCTTTTCCCCCCAGAAATTGAAAAGATGATCTTAGCACTTACACTTCCCAATTTCAGCACTTACTACACTGCTATAGCAATCAAAAGTGTGGTATTAGCATAAGCACCGGCATACAGTTCAATGGAACATAATTGAGTGTGCAAGGGTAAATGCATGCTTCTATGGTCAATTAAAAAATTTTAATCCTCTCCTGAGAGAGTGGAAGGGAGGGAGACAGACAGAGAGAGAGAAACATTGATGTGAGAGAGAGACATGGATTGGTCAAGGACTGAACCTGCAACCAAGACACACGCTCTCCCCTCCCCCCACTGGAATTGAACCCAGGCAGCACTGAGCCAAACTGGCTAGGGGTATAGTATATAATTTTTTACAAGAATGCCAAGACCATTCAATGGGGAAATAAATCTCTTCAACAAATGGTGATAGGACAACTTGCAAAAGAATGAAGTTAGACTCTTAACTCACATCATATACAAAAAATTAACTCAGAGACCTAAATTTAAGAGATAAAAGTATAATACTATTCAAAACAAACATAAGAGTAAATCTCTTTTTTAAATATATTTTATTGATTTTTTTACAGAGAGGAAAGGCGAGGTATAGAGAGTTAGAAACATCGATGAGAGAGAAACATCGATCAGCTGCCTCCTGCACACTCCCTACTGGGGATGTGCCCGCAACCAAGATACATGTCCTTGACTGGAATCGAACCTGGGATCCTTGAGTCCACAGGCTGACACTCTATCCACTGAGCCAAACCGGTTAGGGCAGAGTAAATCTTAATAATTTTGGATTTAGCAATGGACTCTTAAATATGACACTAAAAGCACAAGCAGCAAAATAAAATACAGGCTTAAGGGTATAAACATACAATGCGGAGTAAATAAGCCTTGGAGAGCTGTAGCACAGTCAGCTTGGGTTTGAACTGCATGGGTCCACTTATATTGATTTCTTTCAATGGATATATACTTGGCCCACCATATCCCCAGGTTTTGCATCCACAGATTCAACCAACTGCAGATCAAAAACATTTTCTCTCGTGGTTGGAAATCACAGATAGTAAGGGCCGACTGTATGCAATGTTTTGTGCCATCTATACTAATAAAAGCCTATGTGGTCGTGACGCCCTCACTCCGTGACGCCCTTATGCTGCAAGGAGTAATCACCAGGAGGCTGCGTGCACAGTGGGCATGCGTGGGTGGGCGGGGGCTTGATGTTGCATGTGCGTATGAGAGGGTGCAGGCTGGGCTGAGGTAGCAGCCGCTAGGGACGCCCAGAGTGCACAAATTTCATGCACTGGGCCTCTAGTTTTCTATATAAGGGACTTGAGATTGCAGATTTTGGTATCCATGGGGGCCCTGGAATGAATTCCCCACAAATACCAAGAGACACTGAAGTTTTGGAGAAGTCAAAAGTTATATGCAGATTTTCAACTGCATAGTTCAGGGGTCAACTGTATAATGCATATAGACAACAATACTGTACTATAATTATCAAATTTGCTAAGAGACTAGAACTTAATTATTCCAATCATTAAAAAGGATAATTATGTAACGTGATAGAGGTGTTAAATACTGCTACAATGGCTATCATATCACAATATACAACTGTATCAAATTAAACGTTGACACCTAAATTTACACAATGTTATATGTCAAATATATTCAATAAAATGAAAAAAAAAAATAAACTGGAGTTCATCAAACTGACAGATGTTATGCATTAAAGGACACTATCAAGAAAGTAAGAAAGCAACCCATAGAGCCCGGCCAGTGTGGCTCAGTGGTTGAGCATCAACCCAGGATGTCACCGGTTCGATTCCCTGTCAGGGCACATGACTGGGTTGCAGCTGGATTCCCAGTTAGGGGTGTGCAGGAGGCAGCCGATTGATGATGTTTCTTTCTCATCAATGTTTCTATCTCTCTCTCCCTCTCCAGAAATATTTGTAAATCATATATCTTATAATGGTCTGGTATCAAGACTATATTAAAAACTCTTACAGTCTGGCTGGCATGGCTCAGTGGCTGAACGTCGAGATATGAACCAGGAGATCACGGTTCAATTCCCAGTCAGGGAACATGCCCGGGTTGTGGGCTCAATCCCCAGTGGGGGCATGCAGGAGGCAGCCAATCAGTGATTCTCTCACATCAATATTTCTGTCTTTCCCTCTCTCTTCCACCCTCTCTAAAAAAATCAATGGAAAAGTATCCTCAGGCGAGGATTAAAAAAACAAAAAAACTAACATATTAAAAAAATAATGTCCTTATTGGTAACCTTTTTTTAATTTAAAGTCTATTTTGTCTGATATTTAAGAACCAACACAGCTCTCTTTTGGTTATTACTTGCGTAGAATATATTTATTTGGGATAAGGATACTTTTTTTTATTGATATAATATCAGCATATAACATTATATAAGTTTCAGGTGTACAACTTTATGCTTCAACATCTGTATACACTACAATGTGATCACTACTAAAAATCTAGTTACCATCCATCACCCTAGAGTTGACCCCCTTCACCATTTCACCCACCTCCAACTCTCCTCCCCTTTGGAAACCACCAATCTGTTCTCTGTATCTAAGAGTTTGTTTTTGTTGTATTTTATTTGTTTTTAGACTCCACATAAGTGAAATCATATAGTATTTGTCTTTCTTCATCAGACTTATATCACTTAGCATAATATCCTCAAGGTCCACCCACACTGTCTCAAATGGGAAAATTTCACCTTTTTATGACTAAACTAGAGGCCCGGTGCATGAATTCACACACAAATCCAGGGTCAATTGGGGTGGGGCCAGCTGGGGGGGGAGGGGCCACGGGAGGTTGGCCAGCCAGCCCCGCCCCCAATCGGGGTGAGGGGGCCAATTGGGGGCTGAGTCAGCCAGAGGGGGCCACAGGAGGTTGGGAGAGGGGGCCCAATAAGAGCCCCGATCAGGGCAGTTGGCCGCCACAGTGCACGTCATAGCTACCAGTCATTCTGGTCAGTTGGCTTTTATATATAGAGATAGTATTCCATTGTATATATGTACCACTTCTTCTTTATTCATCTATAGATGGACACTTACATTGTTTCTATATCTTAGCTATTGTAAATAATGCTACAATAAACATAGGGGTGTATATATCATTTCAAATCAGTGTTTTTGTATTCTTCAGATAAAACCCAGAAGTGGAATTGCTGGGTCATACTGTAATTCTTTTTTTTTTTCCAGGAATCTGCTTACTGTTTTCTATAGTGGCTGCAACCAGTTTTCATTCCTATTAATAGTATAATACAGTTCCCTTCTCTCTCTCTCTCTCTCTCTCTCTCTCTCAGCGGTTCTCAACCTGTGGGTCGCGACCCCTTTGGGGATCAAACAACCCTTTCACAGGGGTCACCTAAGACCATCGGAAAACACATATATAATTACATATTGTTTTTGTGATTAATCACTATGCTTTAATTATGTTCAATTTGTAACAATGAAATTGGGGGTCACCACACCATGAGGAACTGTATTAAAGGGTCACGGCGTTAGGAAGGTTGAGAACCACTACTCTAATATGTTTTTATTGATTTTTTTTTAAAGAGAGAGGAAGGGAGAGGAATAGAGAGAGAGAAACATTAATGAGAGAGGAACATCATCAATCAGCTGCCTCCTGCACACCCCACGACTGGGAACCGAGCCCCGCAACCTGGGCATGTGCCCTGACCAGGAATCTAATGAGTGACCTCTTGGTTCCTGGATTAATACTCAACCACCGAGCCACACCAGCCAGGCAGGTTACCTTCTGTCCATATCCTCTCCCACACTTGTTATTTCCTTTTTCTTTTTTTAATATATTTTAAAGAGAGAGGAAGGGAGAGGGATAGAGAGTTAGAAACATCGATGAGAGAGAAACATCTATCAGCTGCCTCCTGCACACCCCCTAACTGGGGATGTGCCGGCAACCAAGGTACATGCCCTTGACCGGAATCAAACCTGGGACCCTTGAGTCCACAGGCTGACGCTCTATCCACTGAGCCAAACTGGTTAGGGCCACACTTGTTATTTCTTATCTTTTTAATAATGGTCAATGTAACACATATGAAGTGATAGCTCATTGTGGTTTTGATTTGCATTTGCCTCATAATTAGTGATGTTAAATATCTTTTCATGCGCCCGTCGGCCATCTGTATGTCTTCTTTGGAAAACTGTCTAATCAGATTCTCTGCCCGTTTTTTAATTGGTTGTTTGAATTATGTTACTGAGTTGTATGAGGTTTTTATATATTTTCAATATCAGATGTAAGATATTCAAGTATCTTCTCCCATTCACTAGGATGCCTTTCCATTTGGCTGATGGTTTCCTTTGCTATGCAGAAACTTTATAGTTTGAAGTAATCCCATTTATTTTTGTTTTTGTTTCCCTTGCCTTTTAAATCATATCCATAAAATCATTGCTAAGACCAGTATCAAGGAGCTCACTATGTTATTTTCTAGGAATTTTATTATTACAGGTCATATATTCAAGTCTTTAATCCATTTTAAATTAATTTTTTTGCATGGTATATGATAGTGGTCTAGTTTCATTCTTTCCATGTGGCAGTCGCTTTCCGAACACCATTTATTAAAGTGTGTGTCCTTTCTCCACTGTATGTTCTTGGCTCCTTTGTTGTAAATTAATTGTCCATATATGTGTGGGTTTAATTTTGGGATCTCAATTCTGTCCCATTGATCTGAGTGTCTGTTTTTATGTCCATACAATACTGTTTTGATTACTACAGATTTGTAGTATAATTTGAAATCAGTAAGTGTGATTTGTTCTTTGTTTTGTTCTTTCTCAATATTCTTTCTCAAGATTGCTTTGGCTATTAGGAACTTTTGTAAGTCCATACAAATTTTAGAATTCTTTGTTCCAGTTCTTTGAAAAATGTCACTGGAATTTTGTTAGGGGTTACACTAAATCTGTAGGTTGCTTCGTGTATTGACATTTTAACAATATTAATTCTTCCAATCCATGAGCAGAGTATCTTTCCATTTACTTGTGTCTTCCTCAATTTATTTAATCAGTCTTATACTTTTTAATGTATAGGTCTTTCACCACCTTAGTTAAATTTATTCCTAGGTATTTTACTCTCTTTGATGTAATTATGAATGGGATTATTAATTTCTCTTTCTGAGAACTTGTTAATATATAGAAACACCACAGATTTCTGTATATCGATTTTGTATCCTATTAACATTACTGAATTCATTTACTAGTTCTAGTACTTCTTTGGCAGAGTCTTTTGGGTTTTCTATATATAATTTATATATATATA
>NW_006288854.1:427524-437954 GCF_000327345.1 Myotis davidii
GACAGATTTATTTCTTTCCAATTTATATGCCTTTTATTTCTTTATTTTATTTTATTTTATTTTTGTTAATCCTCTCCCAGTGATATTTTTCCATTGATTGTTAGAGAGAATGGAAGGAAAGGAGAGAGACAGAGAAACATCAATGTGAGAGAGACACATTGATTGATTGCCTCCGCACGTGGATCAAGCCTGCAACCAAAGTACAGGCCCTGGACCAGAATCGAACCTGCGACCCTTCCTGCAGTCTACGAGCCAATGCTCTATCCACTGAGCCAAACTGGCTGGGGCTTTTATTTCTTTTTCTTGCCTAACTGCGTTGACTAGGACTTCCAATGCTATGTTGAATAAAAGTGGTGAGAATGGGCATCCCTGTCTTGTTCCTGATCATAGA
Organism: Myotis davidii; assembly: GCF_000327345.1. Lineage (NCBI taxonomy): Eukaryota > Metazoa > Chordata > Mammalia > Chiroptera > Vespertilionidae > Myotis > Myotis davidii. The sequence goes on from NW_006288854.1 coordinate 427,916, forward strand.
AAAAAAGTTTTCATCTTTTTACCAATGATATTATATTTGCTGTGGGTTTGACATAAATGGCTTTTATTTTGTCTAGGTATTTTTTTTCTATGCCCACTTTGTTGAGAGTTTAAATCTTACAGAGATGTTGAATTTTGTCAGAAGTTTTTTCTTCATCTATCGAGATGATATAATTTTTATCCTTCATTTTGTTAATGTGGTTTATCACAATGATTAATTTGTGGATGCTGGACCACCTGCACCCCTGGAATAAATCCCACCTGATCACGATGCATGATCTTTTTACTGTATTATTGAATTAGATTTGCTAATATTTTGCTGAGGATTTCTGCATCTATGTTCATCAATATGTTGGCCTGTAATTTTATTTTTTTGTAGTATATTTGTCTGGTTTTGGTACCAGGGTAATGCTGGCCTCGTAAAATGAGTTTAGAAGCATTCTCTCCTCTTCAATTTTTTGGAAGAGGTTGAGAAGAATAGCTACTAAAATCTTCTTTGAATGTTTGATAGAATTCATCAGTGAAACCGCCTGGTCCTGGACTGTTGTTTTTTGGGAGATTTTTTATTACTGATTCAATCTCCTCACTAGTAATCAGTATATTCAGATTTTCTGTTTCTTAATAATTCAGTCTTGAAAGATTATGTTTCTAGGAATACACCCATTTTCTTCTAGGTTGTCTAATTTGTTGGCATACATGGAATATCTTTTCCCATCCTCTTACTTTCAATCTCTGTGTCTTTGTATCTAAAGTGAATTTCTTATAGCCCTGACTGGTATTGATCAGTGGTTAGAGTATCGGTCCAGATTCGATTCCCAGTCAAGGACACATACCTAGGTTACAGGTTTGATTTTCAGGCTTGATCGGGGTACTTGCGGGAGGCAACCAGTCAATGTGTCTCTCTTACGTCAATGTTTCTCTCCCCCCGCCCCACGCCCTCCTTTCCCCCCACTCTCTCTAAAAAGCAATGGAAAAAAATATCCTCAGGTGAGGATTAACAAAAAAATAATAATAATCCTATCTAATAAAAGAGAAACATGGTAATTGGCGTAGGACTGCTACCCTTCCCATTGGCTAATCAGGGCAATATGCAAATTAACTGCCAGCCAAGATGGCGGCTAATTTGCATACATAGGCACAGTGCTGGGAGGCAAATGGGGAAGGACGGAAGAAGTTGCCTGCTGCTGATGGTGAATGGAAACCCAGGCGGCAGGCAAGATCCAGCCGGCCCCCCAGGCATGATCGGAGAAGTGGGGGCCTTTACCCGTCCCAGGCGTGATCTGAGAAGCAGGGGCCTTTCCCGGCCCCCATGCCATGATCGGAGAAGCAGGGCCTTTGCCCGGGCCCACAGGCATGATCGTAGAAGAGGGGGGCTTTGCCCGGCCCCCCAGCTGTGATCAGAGAAGCTGGGGGCTTTGCTCGGCCTCCCAGGCATGATCAGGGAAGCAGGGGCCTTTGCCCGATTGGAGAACCCGGGGGCATTGCCCAGCCCCCCAGGCCTAATCGGAGAAGCGGGAGCCTTTCCCCAGCCCCCAGGCGTGATCGGGAACAGGGAACTTTGCCTGGCCCCCCAGGCATGATCGGAGAAGCTGGGCCTTTGCCCGGCCCCTCAGGTGTGATTGGAGAACCAGGGGGCTTTGCCCGCCCCCCAGGCAATCAGAGAAGCGGGGGACCTTTGCCCCACCCCCAGGCGTGATAGGGAAACCAAGGAGCTTTGCCGGGCTCCCCAGGTGTGATGTGAGAAGCGGGGCCTTTGCCCGGCCCCACAGGCATGATTCGGAGAAGTGGGGGCCTTTGCCGGGCCCCACAGGCATGATCGTAGAAGCAGGGGAATTTGCCCCACACCCCAGGCATGATCGGAGAACCGGGGGCTTTTCCCGGCCCCCCAGGGGTGATAGGGAAACCAGGGAGCTTTGCCCGGCTCCCCAGGTGTGATGTGAGAAGCGGGGGCCTTTGCCCGGCCCCCCAGGTGTGATAGGAGAACTCGGGGCCTTTGCCCCGCCCCCCAGCGGTGATCGGACAAGCCGGTGAGGCAGGGAAGAGGCGGCACTGACACCTAAGTAGATCGCAAGCACCTTTCAAACTGCAAACCCCATGAGACCGGGTTCTGGCCGCCACGTAGATCTCGAACACCTTTCAAACTACATGGGTAAAACCCATGAGACTGGGTCCTGGCCTCTATGCGTGCTGCCACATAGATCTTGGGGGTCCAGCAGCCACCTCTTCCCTGCCTCCCCCATCCTTTCCCCTGCCGGTGATCAGAGAAGTACCTAAATTTTTTTTCAAAGTACCTGTGTTTTTTAATAATTTCTTGACAATGTAAAAGAATTTTACATTATGATCCAAGGGTGGTGGGGTGAGAAGATGCAGCAGAAAAATCCAACAAACAAAAAGGGAAACAGAAATGCATGGTGGAAGGGATTTGAAGGGTGGGTAGGAGCATTGCCCAATTAAAATGCAATTGGTTTGTTACTGAGTACCATTCATGGGAAGACAGCATCCTGACTCCTTCTCTATACAGCATATTGGGAGTAAAAATGATGCATCCAGTTGGAAATATGACTAGGGGTTGGAAGACAGACTGGGAAAGAAGAAGTGAGAAATAGGGAAGCACAGAAGAAGAAGCTGCCAGAAGAAGAAGTTGCCTACCTTTGGTCCAGGCGCCAGCACCTGCGGCTGGCTGCAGCCCAGGAGACGGACAAGCCACCCGCCTGAGGTCCCAGGCTGCAGCCACTTGGAGAAGCTGCCAGCCCTGTGGTCCAGAGCACCAGTGCCTGTGGCCAGGGAAATAGGTTCCCTCTTCTCCTACTGTAGTCATCACTTCAATATCCCCCTTCTGAATTTCTCTCCTGTGCTGCAACCCAACTCCACTTTTCATCGGAAGGATACGGAACAGAGAGAGCAGTGTTAAAAGCTTACATTTTTAAGCCGGTAAGGTTGGTAAACATAAAATGGAAAACTATAGTCCTTAAGGTCACAAAGGCTACAAAGGACAGGGAAAGTGCATGACCTATTATATCCAGCAATCCATATGGGACTGAAAACTTTGCAATGATGACAATTACTGAAGAAATGAATCAACTAAAATATTTGACAGGGACAATTCTTCCATCTTTGAAAATATCTACATCAAATTTGTTTAAATAGATTTTCATCTGCATAATATAACACATTCTGACAAGACCACCACCACCACCAATGTGGTCAGTGTTGTGCCGATAAATGTTTAATAACTAAGGGACACCCCGCCCCCCCAGTGCACAAATTTTTGTGCACCGGGCTACTAGTAATAAAATAAATAAGTAAAGTGTGTCTCTTACAGACAATATATAAATGAATCATAGTGGGGTTTTTTTAATACAATCTGCTAATCTCTATCTTTTAATAGAATTTAATCCATTTACATTTAAAGGAATTGCTGATAAGGATTTACTTCTGTCATTTATGAGTATTTCTCTGTATGTTTTATGTTTTTATTCCTCATTTCCTCAATACTGCCTTTTAAAAAAAATTAATCTAAATCCTACCTGTAAGATTTATTGGAGGCTCCACCTTCCCAGTCAAGTGATCACTTCTCTCCCTCTATTTCAATAGTTCCTAATGAATATCTCCTTCATGAATATGTCCCAAAATATTTAAAAGGAAGTGCCTACCTTTCCTGGCCATAAAAATAGTCTCAGGTTCTATCCCTGTTTTCACCCTCTGAATCACTTGCACCTTAAACACACACCCACCATACACAATTCACCATTCATACATAAAGTTCATTATTATTGTCCATTCTCTGCCTACATGTGGCTTGGCTTAGGCTGGATCCTAGAATACTTAGGAAGGGTCTCTTGATTACTGGCAGATAAAGAAGAGAGAGTCAAAATGGCTTACATTGTAGGAGCGAGGATGCCTCTGCTTCCACTGCACCAGGAGCAGCTGGGCCACCACCAAGGTAGCGATGAGGATGAGGACCATTTCGGCATGCATGGCTTCGTGACCACGGTGTTTGGCATGCATGCGTGCATGCTCGACCCTGAAAGTCAAACAGATGGGTTTAGCCAGGTTAGGGCTGGTGTGGTGGTAAAGAGGTAGTGCTTCCCAGGGATATTCTACCTGTCCAAAGTTCAGAACACACTCCTGTATTTTGCAACGGTAGGGTACTATGCATATGTCCTAGAGCAGCGGTCCAGGAGCAACCACTGCTCCAAAGGTTGCCTTAAACCAGTGGTCACCAACCTTTCGAACCATGGATCACCAGTGGTCCACGGACCACTGGTTGGCGACCGCTGCCCCAGAGGACAGGCATTCTGATATAGAATAGGGGTTCTATGGGCCCCCATAACCAAGCTCAGTTATTGGATTAAATGTGGGTGGTCTGCTGCCTGCCTCCAATGGCAGATACAGCTAACACCTTTCCTGTTGCAAGAAAGAGATCCCAGAAGCCTGTGTCACTGCCCATTTCAGACCTATTTAATTCTGTCATTGAAAAGAAAACATAACCCAAAGAGAAGATTATAGCCACAAAGCCCCATAATCTTAGTTAGTGATATTTATGATACCAATAAAGAAGTAACACTGCAAATGTGTGATAATTCTAGGGTTAAAGTTTTGCTTTATTTGTCCTACCCTCTCTGTCAGGACCAAGGATCCTAAAAACTAGTTACAGCCTGAAAAATCTAAACTGCTTTGACTTTATATTAATTCAAGAGTTACTTCACCATCAACATCCACAGGGAAATAGCCTCAAGGACTTAAACTCTTATTTAATCTAAGGCTGGCATTCTCTTGTCCTGAGGATTGGCAGCAAACTATTTCCTTGGTCAATACAGGTAAAAAGCTTTCTCTAAGAACAGAGAAGAATAGTTACTCCTATTACTCTGGGTCAGAGTCAGCCAAGGGAAAAGAATAAGGAAAACTTAGTCAGAAAACCAAATACAAATATAGCCTTGTGGTCTGTAGCTTTTGTACAAGTTTTCCATGTATAGGGGTATTAGGGAGGGAAGGAAAGGACAACATACATTGTATCTTCATGGAGTTCCCAAGGGCCAGAAGAACCCAGTGGGATGAATTATGGGTAAATAATAAAGCAAATATAGCAAAAAGTTAATTGTAGAATCTAGGTGGTGAGTGTAAGGGTGTTCACTGTGCATTTCTTTCATGTTTTCTGTACGTTTAATATTTTTCATTATATAATGTTAGGGGCTAAAACTCAGTGGGCAGCCAAATATCAGTCAGCCAGCCAGCCACAGCACCTAAGGGTACACGCTACATAAAACACTATCCAGGGTGAGAGAATCTGACAAAAAGATAATAAGGTTAGGAGTAAGAAACTTTAACCAGTTAACTGCCACAATATTTTCAATTTAACTTAAAAAGGTCTGCCACTTGTGTCTATAGACATTTATGACATACAAATGATTAAGGTTGTAGCCTTGACCAAGAAAGTTAACAACTCTACATCACAATTTCTTCATCTGTCAAAAGGAGTCCATATCTTTTCCACCTCCCTCATAGGCTTATTGTGAGAATAAGCTAAACTAAAAGGACAAGTAACACTTTAAAAGCCTTAGAACTGTGGGGAATTATAGATAAGAAATACATTTCTTGTTCTCAGACAGTATATAACTGAATGGATGTGCACAACAATGAAAGAATCTAGAAAAGACCAAAGAAGACACCTATTGCAAGTTACCACTCAATGGAAAAATTATTTTTGATATCCTTTGTATGAAATACTTCCACTGGCTTAAGAACATATGCCTTGTCCTGACTGGTTTGGCTCAGCGGATAGAGCATCAGCCTGCGGACTGAAGGGTCCAGGTTTGATTCCAGTCAAGGGCACATGCCCTGGTTGTGGGCTTGATCCCCAGTTGGGGGAGTACAGGAGGCAGCCAATCAATGATTCTCTCTCATCATTGATGTTTCCATCTCTCCCTCTCCCTTCCTTTGTGAAATAAAAATATATTTTTTTAAAAAAAGAACATGTGCCTCTTAAAGTTATCTATTCTAGAACCAGCAGTGTCTGACACATTGTAGGTACTCATATGTGCTTATGAAGGACTAACACTCCAATGCTTTAAGAGGTAGGAGGGCCCAAGCTAGTTTGGCTTAGTGGACAGAGTGTCGGCCTGTGGACTGAATGGTCCCGGGTTCAATTCCGGTCAAGGGCACATGCCCGGGTTGCGGACTCGAACCCCAGTAGGGGGCATGCAGGAAGCAGCCATCAGTGAATCTCTCTCATCATTGATGTTTCTCTTCCTATCCTTTCCTCTCTGAAATCAATAAAAGATATATATATGGGGGGGGGGGGTCTCTACCTCTTAATATACCATAATTATTAAAGATATTTCTTTAATAATTAGACAATGATACAAAATCTATCTATAGCTCCAGGACCTAAACCTATACTCTGGAACAATAAAGGACATATCCACTCCTCTTTTCCAATGCTGCCCCTTCAAAGACTGCTCATGATCTTATTTTTTAAAAACAAAACCAAAAACTATCTTGTTCCTATCACCATTTTATTGGCCTTTTTAGTTCTAGGTATTTATTTCTCTTATTTATTTTTAGTTCTAGATCTTGTAAATACTATTCATATAACATAATGTGAAGACCATTAATCATGATTGCCTTCTGCGAGACATTATCTAGCCAAAGGTCTTCTTATACTGTAATGTCTACAACATCCAGTGTGGCCTCAGTGTAGCAGAGCACAATGGCACTGTCCCTACCTTAAGGCTGATATAGTATTTCTATGAACATCTTCCGAATCATGTGAATTATTTCAGTAGCTGAGGTACACAACTAGTGTATATTAAGTTTAAAGTCATCTAAAATCTTGTTGGGTGTGTCATATGCATTAATATCTTTGCCATTCTATATTTTACAATCAATAGTTTTAATCTAAAAGGTTTTTTTCTCATTATTAGGTTTTATTTGGTTGACTTCTCACTGGTCAGGCATCTTGTAAAGTTTGTGGGACAATCACTCTGAAACTCCTTTACTAATTAGAAATCATGACAATAAGATATTTGTTGGCCCACTGTGGTTACACAGCAAGTTACCAGCAAGTTGAGATCTCCCATTTTCTCAATCAGATCCTTCTACCCTATTTCATGTATAATGATGATAATGTTAATGATGATAATCATCTTCAAAGTAGGTAACACTGGAGCTTACCACATGCCAGGCACTGTTCTAAGAATTTCACATATATTTATCCTCACAACTCTATGAGGTACAGGTACTATTTTGATCCACACTTGACAAATGAAAAAAAAAACTAAGGCAAGTTAAGTAACCTGCGCAAAATCACATTAGCTAGGAAATGGTACAACTAGTATTAAAACCTAGGTGGATAGTTTGATACAATTATGCATTTGCTTCCCAGGACCAAGGGAGCTACCCAGAAGTGACCCATGTACTGGAAAAAAATCCCAAAGACCTAGCCTACTGGTCATGAGTCACTGTCTCCCACAGACAAGGAAGCAAAAAGAATAGAACTCTATCAGTTGGATTACCCCATAGTCCCCAGCCTGTGGGGCCCACACTATCACACTTACCTCCATTGCTCCTCTGGGGAGAGGTGTGACATATCAACCTGTAGAAAGACACCACCAAAAAAATCCATTACTGTCTTAGGCTGTCCCTGCCCAAAATAAGGTGCTTACACATTCATCAATATCCACCAAGGAATTACAGGAAGCTTTAAGTGTCAAAATTTCTATGAAGCCTTCCCTAGTACTCTACTCCCCACTGATCTCTCCCTTCTAGAACTAACCAGTAACTCTGGCTCATGTCTATGACTGCCATTGTTTTGTATGTCTGTGCTAGGCAATAAGGACAAAAGAATGAACCTAATTCCCAAGATTCTCACAACCTATGAGATAAAAACATAATATTTCTTTATTAGATATCAAAGACTTGCTATGGAAGAAAAAAAAAGCGGGGGGGTGGGGGGACTTCTCATCCGAACTTAGGCATGACAGATTAGTGAAAACTTCCTGGAGGTGAGATGTGAAATACTACCTCAATGAGGAAATTAGAGAAATATGTTCCAGGAAAAGGACTAACATAACCATGAAGTTACAAAGCATACAAACAATTGAGAATGGGGTGGGTCCCTCCGCCTGGCTGGCGATTGGAGCTGATCAGGGCCATCTCTCCCAATCCTGATCGGGCCGGTGGCCTGGGAGGGACCTCAGAAGGGCTCCAGGGCATGTCTGGCCCTGTCTCACCCGGTCCCAATCAGCAGGACCCCAGCAGCAAGCTAACCTACCAGTCAGAGCATCTTCCCCCTAGTGGTCAGTGCATGTCATAGCGACCGGTCAGTTGACCGCTCGGACACTTAGCATATTAGGCTTTTATATAGAGAGATTGTAACTCACAGCGAGGAATGCTCGGGGCACACTTTCCCTCCAGCCCCTGGTTCTGGAGCCCTCATGTCCTTCCAAGACTCTGCTCACCCTCTTCAGCTGCCACAAGAAGTAAATTGCATCGTGTGCATGGAAACCCTTTGCAGGCTCCATGGGTGTGTCTTTACTTTGCTGCAGTTCTGATTACCCCAACATGAGGAGAGACATCCCCATTATCAGGTAACACCATCGTGGTAAGGCCCCTGCTCAGCCTACTGCAGAGGTTTTAAATAGGCCATGGGTCGCCCTAGATGGTTTGGCTCAGTGGATAGAGCCACAGCCTGCGGACTGAAGGGTCGATTTCAGTCAAGGGCACATTCCTGAGTTGTGGGCTCAATCCCCAGTAGGGGAGTGTGCGGGAGATAGATCGATTCTCTCTCATCATTGATGTTTATATCTCTCTCTCCCTCTGCCTTCCTCTCTGAAATCAATAAAAATATATTAACAAAAATAAAAATAGGCCATGAATCAAACATCGCTGCTCTCCATCCATCCAGTCCCCTCACACCTTTCTTTTGTCTTCACCCCCCCCCTACACACACACACACACTCTGCTGGGGTCTGTAAAATGGGGTCAGAATTTCTACTTCAACTAAGGGTGATGCTTCCACACAGCCCTCCTTCCCCAGCGCATCTCTGTCCCCAGTCCTGTGGGGTCTCTCCCTCCCTCCCCTCTTCATCTAATTTGGTAGGCCCTGCTCTGCCCCCTCCTCCTGCAACCTCCCCCTTTCTTCTAAGGGGGCGGAGCTCCCCAAAGGCAGGGCGGGGCTGTGTGGGGCAGGGTGGGGCTGTGCAGCTGGGGGGGGGCGCGGGGAGCCCAGGTGGGGCCTTGGAGGAGAGCTGGGGTGACCGGTCACAGGGAGTAGAAGGGAGAGAGTGGAGCCTGTCCTGTGGGAGAGGTACGAGGCTCCTCGACTGCCTCCACCCAGCAGCTTTTCAAGGCCCCTAAGCAGCTGTCACCCTCTGCCACTCACTGCCTCCCACTTCCTTTCAAGGTTTAGACTCAGTTTCTCCGACTCAGCCCTGCCCCCCTCTGCTGTGTCCACAGGAGCCCCAGGCCACCCCTTGGCCTCTGGCAGGTGCGCCTGGACCGTCCCCCCGACCCCCCATAATGGTGCTACCCACTCTCCTGGAGTAGTTAATGAAACTTAAATAAAATGAAGCAGCTCTGAAGATTGTAAGTTGTGCACTGAGAACGCCACAGGCTGCAGAGAGCTGCATAGTCCAGGCTCTCGGATCACGAATAGCAGCCTTCCCCAACACTTGGTGCCTCCTGGCTGCCCCCTCCACCCAGGGCTCCGGTCAAACCCTGGGAGCTTCCTGAGGGCTCTCACCTTACATCTCACTTTCTAGTCCAGCTCACCAGCAGCAAGCTAACCTACGGGCTGGAGCATCTGCCCCCTGGTGGTCAGTACGCACCATAGCAACTGGTCAAGTAGTCAAACTCCCAGCCAAACTTCAGTCTAGGGCAGGGGTGGGCAAACATTTTGACTCGAGGGCCACAATGGGTTCTTAAACTGGACCGGAGGGCAGGAACAAAAGCATGGATGGAGTGTTTGTGTGAACTAATATAAATTCAAAGTAAACATCATTACATAAAAGGGTACGGTCTTTTTTTTTTTTATTTTTTTT